>NC_058132.1:131971145-132228586 GCF_016433145.1 Gracilinanus agilis | reverse complement strand
CTTTCTTTCTTTCTTTCTTTCTTCCTTCTTTCCTTCCTTCCTTCCTGTCTTATCTCCTCATTAAAATGTGAACTGGTGTGGAAGTGGTAGTATATAGAGTGTTTCTTTATTTTTACTTTATAATAATCAGTTGCTTAATATGGTGTCTTGCTACATTGCAGATGGTTAATATAGGTTTGTTGATTGTTAGTTGGTTGATAATACATGAAAAGAGCTTTGTAAATATTATATTACATAAAGAAGAGCTAAGAAAACATGGTAAATTTTACATATAATAGCCTTCAAAAGTATTTACCAGTTTGCAGATAATTTGTGTAATGTAAAGAGCATTGGGCTTGGAATCAATAAGACTCATCTTCATAAATTCAAATCCAACTTCATACATTTACTATCTATGTGTCTCTAGGCAAGCCACTTAAGCCTCTTTGCCTTAGTTCCTCATCTATAAAATGAACTGGAGAAGGAAATGGCAAACTGCTCCCTTATCTTTGCCAAAATAACCCTAACTGAGGTCAAGAACCATTAGACAAAACTAAAATGACTGAACAACAACATTATGGCTAATTTAAACCTAGCCTATATCAGTGGTGGCGAACTTATGGTAAAAGTGCTCCAGCAGAGTTTGCCAGAGTTCATTATCAGAAAGCCAGAGGGATGTGGGGCTGAGTTGATTCCCTCCCCATCTCCACAGGTGCCTGAGGATTTTTCTCACATCACCTGCCCCTCTAAAAGGTTCACCATCACTGGACTATATCATCATCCAACCAGCAACCCACCATCAATTCAATACATATAATGTTAAATTTTACAAAGAACTTTGCATTTTGATCCTCACAATAAATTTATGATGGAGCTTTCTAACATTTTTTGTGTGACCTTTAATACTCAGGATTCTTATCTATTTTCAGTTTATAATTGCTTATGTTAGAAGAGTTCCATAAAAACCAAATTTCTCCTAAACAGCTTTCTAATTTTCTCAGCTATTCTTGTTTTGATTTACTTTCATGAAATTCCAGAGCTGGAAGGTACTTCAGGAGTTTTGTAGTTCTCACTCATAATTGAGCAATATCCCAAAGAAAAGTTATTTGGCATTTGATTTATATATCTCCAGTGCCTAAGAATTCACTATGATCTAAAAGCAACATAGCCCACTTTTGAATAGTTCTAATTATACCACTGATTTGGAAGATCTTAATGTTACTGAGTCCCCTCATCATCCAAAAAAAAGTCAAGTAATAATAACAATAGGGTACTTAATATAAAATTCTCCTACATCCAAATCATGTCTAAGGTAAATTGTTTTTTTTTGTCTTTACTTATGGTTAGACAAGGAAAATATCTTTAGAAAAGTTCTTTTGTCTTCTGTGGCTGTTCATAACTAAGGTTTAATATAAACATAAGGTATTACTTTTTCTTTAGTCAGTTACATTCAATCCATTTTTTTGACATCTGTTGGAATCTATTAAAGAACCACACTAGTTCCCTTTCTTTTTTAAAATAAATTTTACTGATGTCTTTTTTACATCATAATTTCCCTCAGTATCCTTCTTTTCCCTCCCCAAAGCACCCCATGTAATAAATAATTGTTTTAAAGTGAAAAAGTGAAGTAAAGTGAATAGACTTGGGGTAAGTCACATCAGCAAGACAGTGTATATGATAAACCCAAAGAACACAATTTTGGGGGAAAAAATCCACTATTTGACAAAAACTGCTAGGAAAATTGGAAAAAAAATATGGGAGAGATTAGGTTTAGATCAACAACTCACACTGTACACCAAGATAAATTCAGAGTGGGTGAATGACTTGAATATAAATAAGGAAACCATAAGAAAATTAGGCGAACACAGAATAGTATACTGGTCAGATCTCTGGGAAAGTAAAGATTTTAAAACCAAGCAAGAGTTAGAAAAAATTACAAAATTTGAAATAAATAATTTCAATTACATTAAATTAAAAAGGTTTTGTACAAACAAAAACAATGCAACTAAAATCATAAGGGAAACAACAAACTAGGAAAAATATTTATAACAAAAAACTCTGACAAAGGTCTAATTACTCAAATATACAAGTTGCTAAATCAATTGTAGAAAAAATCAAGCCATTCTCCAATCAATAAATGGGCAAGGGACATGAATAGGCAATTTTCAGATAAAGAAATCAAAACTATCAATAAGCACATGAGAAAGTGTTCTAAATCTCTAATAATTAGAGAAATGCAAATCAAAACAACTCTGAGGTACCACCTCACACCCAGCAGATTGGCTAAAATGATAGCAGGGGAAAGTAATGAATGTTGGAGGGGATGTGGCAAAATTGGGACATCAATGCACTGCTGGTGGAGTTGTGAATTGATCCAACCATTTTTAATGGCAATTTGTAACTATGCCTAAAGAGTGCTGAAAGAATACCTGCCCTTTGATCCAGCCATACCATTGTTGGGTTTGTACTTCAAAAAAAATCATAGGGAAAAGGACATGTACAAAAATATTTAAAGCTGTACTCTTTGTGGTGGCAAAAAACTGGAAAACAGGGGTATGCCTATCAGTTGGGGAATGACTGAACAAATTGTGGTATATGCTGGTGATGGAATATTATTGTGCTCAAAGGAATAATAAACTGAAGGAATTCCATGTGAACTGGAAAGACTTCCAGGAACTGATGCAGAGTGAAAGGAGCAGAACCAGGAGAACATTGTACACAGAGACAGATACACTGTGGTAAAATTGAATGAAATGGACTTCTGTACTAGCAGCAATGAAATGACCCAGGATAACTCTGAGGGACTTATGAGAAAGAATGCTACCCACATTCAGAGGAAGAACTACAGGAGTAGAAAAACAACTGCTTGAACACATGGGTTGATGAGGACATGATTTGGATGTAGAATCTTAATTAACACCCTAGAACAATTATCAATAATATGGAAATAGGTCTTGATCAATAACACATGAAGAAACCAGTGGAAATGTGTGTAGGCTTCTTGGATGTGGGGTGTGGGGGGAGAGAGATCAAGAACATGAATCATGTAACCATGGAAAAATTTTTCTAAAAAATTAAAAAATTAAATTAAAAATAAAACAATTTTTAAATTTAAAAAAATTTTTTTAAATAAAGTGAAAAAATGAGAGTAAAAGATAAAGAGAGAAAATCAGCAAAACTAGTCAACAAGTCGCCAAAGTCTGAAAATATGCTTAATATATACTATGTTTTGGGACCATCAATCTACAAAGGGATGGAGTAGAAATTCTTATATATTTTCTTTGAACTCATATTTGTTCTTTGTAATTTTGCAGCATTCACTTTTGACTTTTAAAAATTATTCTTTCCTTACACTGTTGTGCTCATTGTATGTATGGGCCATGGACTCTTCTTACTTCATTCTGAAGGGCAGCTAGATGATATAGTGGATAGATCTCTGGACATGAAGTCAAGATCTGAGCTCAAATAAAGGTTGAAACACTTACTAGTTGTGTAACATGGAACAATTCTATTTACCTTAATTACTCATCTGTTAAAAAATGGGGAAAACATTGGAGAAGAAAATGGCAAGTCATATCTTTATCAAGAAAACTATGTATTTTCTAATCTAACATGGAGTTGCAATTGGCTAATAACAACAGCACTTCATTCTGTATCAGTTCATATAGAAGAGTGATTCCCAAAGTGGGTGCCACCACCCCCTGGTGGGTACTGCAGTGATCCAGGGGAGCAGTGATGGCCACAGGTGCATTTATCTTTCCTATTAATTGCTATTAAATTTTTTTAAAAATTTATTTCCATGGGGCTAAGTAATATTTTTTTCTGGAAAGGGGGTGGTAGACCAAAAAAGTTTGGGAACCACTGATATAGAGCTTTGCTTGCTCATTTGTATACATCATATGCATCATTTCTTATGGTACAGTAATATTGCATTCATGTATCACAATTTGTTTAGTCACTATCCAGGTGACAGATGTATACATTATTTCCAACTCTTAGGTATCACAAAAAGTGTTGCTCTAAATAGTTTGACGTATATGGTGACATTTCTTAACAATGACTTCTTAGAGTAGAAGCCTGTTATAAGAGGTGAGGTAAATCTGAGTTAAAGGAGTGATAATGGTGATGAGGTAATAGGAGGAGGAATGAAGGGAATAGCTGAGTATAGTGAAGGAATGAATGAGGTGGTATATTGGATGGTAAGGGTGTAGATGGGAGTATTCAGGAAGAGCTGCCCAAACAGGCTAATCACAGGAGGCTAGAGACAGAGGACACTGGGGAGATAGGCAGCATCCTTCAGGCAGGAAAGGTATCTTTATAGACACAAAGGAGTTGGGCCAGTCAGAAATGTTTTAAATCTGCCTTGAGGACTTCTCTTGTTAGTTTCTAAAGTCCCTTGAGGGGAGAGTCGAAGGGCTCCTCCCTGCCAGTGAAACTGATGGCAGGAAGGAAGTCTCAGGCAAGGACTTCCTGCCGAGTTAGATGCCTGCAGTTCCCTCAAGAAATAAAAGAAAATACTTCCTTTCCTCTTCAGCCCTTGCCTTAATCTTTGACACAATGATTCACCAGAGGGTTTGAGTAGGTAACAAAGGGGATTTATTAATATCAGGTATAGTCAGAAGGAGAGAGGGGTTTAGGGTTTTGTAAAAGCCAGTAGGGAGAAAGCTGAAGGTGGGGGAAAGGTCACAGGAGACAGAGTTAAACTGAGAGAGAGCCTGCTCTCCCAGTCAGGAAGATTTGGCTGCCTTAAAGTAAAGTATTTACTAGATCAATAAAATAAGGAATAACTTGATTTAAAGATGTCCTATTTGCCTACAGAAAACTAAACCCACAATGTCTAAAACACCAAAACCACCCTTCCTCCCAGAGCCCAAAGGGAAATTCAGGGAAAATAAACAGGTATGTGATATGGAGAGGTCAGGGAGAGGTCCAGAGAATTTAGCTAGGTTCAAATTGCCCAGAGACAAAAGCACTGGCCAAGGCAAAGCCAAAAGCCAAAAGCCAAGCCTCAGTTGGAACTTCAGCTCTCCTCAAGCCTCAGACTCCAACTGACTTTTTGTGAAGATTCTAAGACTTAACTGCCAGGGCTGTTTACAGTTTACTTTTGCAAGAGCAAAAGCTTTTGTTGTATCCTTGCATTACAAGCCTAGTAGTAGAATCTTTTGGTTAAAGGGTATGGATATTTTAGTCACAGAATTTTAATAATTTGATAATACTTTCCAAAATGATGGTGCCAATTTATAGCTCCACAACAATATACTAATTTACTTGTCATCTCTAAACACCTCCAGCATTGACTCCTATTATATTTTGTAACCTTTGCCAATTTTTAGAGTGTGAGTTGAAATCTCAGATATTTTTATTCACATTTATATCTTGGATACCAAATTCCTTTCACAGAAATTTGATACATAAATCTGCCCTTCTCAGTCTATCTTATCCTAGGGTATAGTGATTTTGCTTATGTGTCTTTTCAGTTCAATGTAGTCAAAATTATCTACTTGTATTTTGTAATTGCCTCATAGTTATTTGGTTAAGAATTCTTTTTAATGCCATTTTTGTGAAGGACATCTATTTCTTTTTTTAATTTTTATGGTATTATTTAATACTTTTTATTGTTCAGTCATTTTTCAGTCATGTCTGACTCTTTGTGACCCCATCTAGGATTTTTGTGGCAAGGATACTGGGATGGTTTGTCATTTCTTTCCCTAACTCATTTTACAAATGAGTAAACTGAGGGAAATAGAGCTAGTAAATATCATGGCTAATAAATTTCAGAGTTTGATTTCAATTCAAGAAGATGAATCTTCCTGATGACAAGTTCAGCACTCTATCCACTGTACCACCTAGCTGATCCCTTTCATATTATTAAGGTGATATATCTTTTTAGAATATTTTGACGAATTTTGTAAAGTTAGAGATCAAAACCTAATTTCTTTTTGACTGTTTTCAGTTTCCCTAGCAGATTCTGAAAAACCAAATAGAGAATTCTTCCCTATATAGTTTATGTTTTCTACTTTATAGAACATTAGGCTTACTGAGCTCCATTATTTTTTTAAATTTTCCTTTCTCAAGTTTATTCTATTGACCTACTTCTCCATTTTAACCAATAGCAGATGGCTTTGAAAATTGTTGCTTTATAATATAGTTTGAAATATGAAAGTGCTATTTAGAAGTAGGCATAGGAAGAAATAGAATTAATTCATTTTTAGACACTTTAAATTTGAGATGCTTTTGGAACCTTCAGGTATATCAGAAATGAGCTAGGTGAATCGATTGCAGTTTAGAGAGAGATTGGGTGTAATTTATATAGAGATGATAATGAAACCTATATGAGCAGATGAAATAATTAAATGGAAATATAAAGAAAAAGGATGGCCCAGAACAAAGTTTTAGGGGGCATTGATTTTAAACCGGAAAGACAAGTATAATAATACAACAAAGAAGACTGAGAAGTCTTTTCCAAAAACCAGGAAAGGACAAATCAACAAACATTTATTAAATAATTACTATGCGCCAACAATTTGAGGCAGCTAGATGGCACAGTGGAGAAAGCAATGGACCTGGAGTCAAAAAGATTTGAGTCCAAATCCAATCTCAAATACTCAATAGCTGTGTGAACCTGGGCAAGTCATTTAATCTCTGTTTGCTTTAATCCATTAGAGAAAGAAATGGCAAATGTCTCAGATATCTTTGCCAAGAAAACCCCATGGACAGTATAGGCATGCTATATATCCCTGATGGCAAACCTATGTCACGAGTGTCAACACTGACACACGTAGCCATTTTCAATGACATGTGGCTGCGTGTGGCTGCATACAGAGAAGTATGGGGCCACATGCTGAGGATGAAACATTTGCTGTAGTGTAGACACTCTATGTTAAAGGTCTATAGGCCAAAACAACTGTCACTAAGCAGGTAAGTTAAATAATTAGTTTTTGGTTTATTAAATATAGTTATATATTACAATTATACATTTTTGTTATTTAAACTATAAATATTATGAAATTGTGGTTTTTTTTCTCAAAGTGACACATCACCAAAGTTATGCTTGGTTTTTTGATGAATTTTGACAAACCAAGCTCAAAAGGTTGCCCATCACTGCTATATATGGTTCATGGAGTCACAGAGTCAGATAACTGAACAAGTGCCAGCACAGTGTTGGGAATACAAAGAGAATCAGAAAGAAAGGTAGTCTCTGCCCTCAAGGAGCTTAAGCTAAGTCTTAATTAGTTCAAATAAAGAACCCCCTCAGGTAGTTGCATGCATTTGAATTACCATTATTCAAAGTTATAATTATGTAAAATATGGTAATTGGTTCCAGCCCAATGGAAATATACAGTACAAATTTAAATAGTGTTACCCTTTAAGGGGATTCTTTATTCATACTAATTGGACTTAAATGTACATTTTAATAGGGAAAGACCACATATAAATTGAAAATGAAATGGGGAAGGGAAAGTATCCAGTTAGGGGTAAGGTTAAGAAAGTTCAGTCAGTAGCAGAGAACTTCCAGGATGATGAGGCTTCTTTGCAGAATTTGTGGAATCAGGAATAGTCCTGACTAGAGCACCGAAAGGAATGAATGATTTTAGAATCCTTGGACTAAAGAATATCCAGCAGGAGGGGATGGTTGACAGTATCAAAAAGTGCAAAGAAGTAAAAAAGGATGACAGTTAAGACAACTATTAGATTTAGAACTTAATAAATCATCAACAGCTTTAGAGAAGGCAGTTTTAGTCAGGTGGTAAGGTCAGAAGCCAGATGGCAAGAGGTTGAGAAGTAAGTGTGATGAAAGGAACTGCAGGTAACCCAACTCCTTTCTGAGAATTTGACTGTAAAAATAGTGAAAATATTTAAGGTAGTAACTTCAGAGGACGACAGAGTCAAGTAAAGAGTATAAAGAGTATTTTTTTTTAAAGGAAGAAGGTGGGAGAGACCTGAATATGTTGGTGGGAAAGGAGCCAAGGAATAAAGATGAAAGAACAGTATTGATTTAAAGGACAATATCCCAAAAGAAACATGAAAGGTTGAGAGCCAGAGCATAAGTAGAAGTATTGGCCTGAGAAGGGAGAAGATCCACCTCTTTCCTTAGAGATCAGAGGAAAGGAATAGAGAATCAATCATAATTTAGAAAGGTTTTGAAGGATGAAGTAAGAGAGAAGAGAGGAAGTTCATGACAAATAATCTTGATTTTTCTAAATAAACCAGGAGTTGGGGTTCTCAACTAAAAAGGGAGATAGATATATTGGAATAGGGGACATGAGAAGAAAAGTAAGAGGTTTGGAATATCCATTGTGGGGAAAGTGATAAAAGGTCAAAACTGGGGAATAGTAGAGATTAGATAACAAGAAGTTGTAAATCTTATTAGTGTGATTGATTTCTTCCATCAGCTTTCAGTAGAATGTGAATGGAATGGAAAAATATGGTGGAGGTGATTCTTGAATGGTGTTTAGTATAGACTGAATGGTAATAGACTAAGGGGCAACAAACTCAAGAGTTCATAGCAACATAAAGTTTGACTGGCTAACTATAGGATTGGGTCTGTGAAGGGAGATATACAAAGCACAAATAGAGGGTGACTAATCATGGTAGGGAGAAAAAGGATAGATTTTTAAAAGAAAGAGGCAGAGACAAAGTTGGAAGGGCATGAATTTATGATAGAATAAAACTTCCAAATGACAAATCTTAGATATAGTGATGGGCAAAAGAGAACATATATAAAAGATTCCATGAAGGTAGAAATGTTAGAGTTTGGCAATGGAATGTATGAAGGTTAGGAATCAATGATAACACTGAGGTTATCAGGGAAGTTCAGAAGAGGGGAGAGTTTTGGAGGAAAATAATGAATTCTCTTTTGGACATCTTGAGTTTGACATGTCAATAGATAAGAAGTATGGTGAAAGGTTTTGAGTTCGTGTAATATAAAAACAGGATAAAGAAACTTAGAATTTTTAGCCTGTGGTTTGGTTGTTTAATATTTATAATGTAGAAGAGAGATTATACTTATTCTACTTAATGAGAGAGTGCAGAACTAGGTGTTACAAATGGTAGAGACAAATTTCCTGCAAGGTTCTGAATCATTGGAACTAAAAAGCAGAGTGGGCTGCCTGGGGAGGCAATGGCTTCTTCTTCCTTTGATATCTTTAGATGTAGCCTGGATTATCGTTTTTCAGCTAAATTATGAAGGGGATTCTTGTTCAAGTATGATTGAAGCTAGATGATTGGGGATGGAGTCTTTCAAAGGTAACCAGATATCTTTTAACACAGAAAGATAGAAAAAAAAAAGGAAATAAGAGAAGTCTGAGATGAAGGAGTATTTGGTAATGAAAGGAGGAACAATGGGAAAGGACAAATGAAGGCAGGGACTAGGTCTTGGGAGGAAAGTAGCAGTAGAAGTAAAGCTTAGTGGAAAGTATGAGAAGATGAAGGGAGCTTTATTTTAGTATCAATCACAAGTATAAAGGGAAGAGGAGGTAAAAGTTTGTTAAGCAAAGGATGGAGGAAGTCTCAGATAATAGGGGAGAGGGGGAGGAGCACCCTTAGGTCTTATGATGACAGAAGGCAAGGTCAACTTGTTATTTTTTCAGGTGGCATAATGCTAGAAGCAGCATGTTTATAAGCCATCCAGGTCAATAAATAAGAGAAGAAAACAGACAATTATTAAACTTGTACTATGTGAGGCAGCCAGGTGACACAGTGAATAGAATACTGAACCTGGAGTCAAAAAGATCTGATTCCAAATCTGGTCTCAGACACTTATTAGTTATGTGACCCAGGGCAAGTCACTTAACTTATCTTTGCTTTACTCCACAAGAGAAGGAAATGGCAAACCACTCCAATGTCTTTGCCAAGAAAATTCCATGAACAGCATTGATATGCTTTGGTCCAAAGAATCACAAAAAATCAGATGTAACTGAACAGCAACATGTGTCAAATACTATGCTAAATACTTTACAAATATCATCTCATTTGATCTTCACAAAAAACATGGGAGGTAGATGATTCTATCTTCCCTAGGTGAGGAAACTAAGAAACAATAGAGAGGGAGGTTATTATTTTCCCAGAGCCACATATTTAATTTCTTGAGATCCTATTTGAACTCAGTCTGGAGGACCCTAGGTATAGAAATCAGTCCATTATTCCACTTAGCTACCTTATGTCCTCAAAATTTTGAAAGAACTCACTCCCATCCAGATTCTTTGCATATGCTCACTTGGGAGAAATAAGGAAAATAACATCTACTCAGAAGATACACCATGCGTGAAATATGTACTTGGTTCTTGGTTGGGCCTTATTGTTTAGGTTCTGGTCCTAACTGGGGTCCTCAAAGAAAAGATCTGCTTCCAGAATACACAACAGTTACAGAAGCCTGAGATAATGTTGATAGGTTAGTCCTGGCAAGTAATACTTCCACATGTGGCATTCAGGGAATTTAATTTATTTTACCATTAAATTGATAGGAAGTGTTTCATGTACTTTCACATGACTTCATCATTTTAATGGGTTTTACTTAACTGTGTTACTCTGTTTCAAGAGATCACTCATAAAGCAGAAGTGATCTGTAAATGTTTGCAATAAAAAAATAAAATAGATTTCTTCAATTGATAAATGCTCAAAGGATATGAATAGGCAATTTTCAGAAGAAATAAAAGCTATATATATAATCATATAAAAAACTCAAAATCACTCAATTAGAAAAATGCAAATTTTTAAAAGTCTGAGAAGGCAGAAAAAAAAGAAATGTTGGAGAGGATGTGGAAAAATTGAGAAACTAACGCACTATTGGTGGAGTTGTGTGAACTGATCCAACCATTTTAAAGAGCAATTTGGGACTTTGCCTAAAGGATTATATTGCTACTATATCTGTGTACTAAAGAGGTTTAAGAAATAGGAAAAGGTTCTATATGTACAAAAGTATTTGTAGAAGCTCTTTTTGTAGTGGCAAAGAACTAGAAATTGAAGGGATTTTGATCACTTCAATTATATATATATATACATATATATATATAGTTATTATTATTATTATCTAGGCTCCCCATGGTTTTGGAGGGATGAAGCACTTTTATTTTCTTAGAATATAGTGGCAGAAGAAAATTGGGATATATACCACTTCCACCTATTCTGGCTTATATCCATACGGTCCTACCTACTAAGACATTCTGTTCTGCTGTTTTCTAAGACATACTCAGTAACAAAGAACAGAATAAGTCATGTCCCCTCATAAGACAATGGGTTTTAGTTTGAAGTGCCATCTGAACTTGGGCCTAGAGTGGGTCAATTTGGGACCCTGGGCAGGTAGCAAAGAGGAAAGTTGATGCTGAAGAAAGAACCTGGTTTCTGTGATAGTCTCTAACTGCCTAAAGACAATGGAACTTGGAGATATTCTTATTTCCTCTATTTGCTGACCTGAAGGAGAGTAGATACACTTGTGGCAGTGTCAGGATAATAAACTCAAAGTTGAGGAGTTCTACAAATCGAGACCAGAGATGAGCTAGAGCAGTGGTTCCCAAACTTTTTTGGCCTACCTCCCCCTTTCTAGAAAAAAATATTACTTAGCACTCCTAGAAATTAATTTTTTAAAATTTTAATAGCAATTAATAGGAAAGATAAATTCACCTGTGGCCATCACTGCTCCCTGGATTGCTGCAGCACCCACCAGGGGACGGTGGCGCCCACTTTGGAATCACTGAGCTAGAGCAAAGGGCATCCATCTTCTCAGATCAAGTGAGAGAAGTTCTATTCCTACTCCCAATTCCTGGCCTGGTAAATAGCCATGATTCTCTCTTGTCATTTCTATCTCTAGCATCCTTTTTTTGTGTGCCCAGTATTGTTGGAAATATGTTGTCTTTTTGCACTCACTATGTATCTCTCTATTGACCTTAGAATTTCTTCAACATTAATTCATCAAAGGTGATGGTGATCTAAGACTTGTGTGTGAATTTAACCTAAATATGTACCCCTCTTTCCTTTTCAAAAGGAAAGTTTTGAAACTCCATTTTGGTTTCACTCCCACCCTTTGATTGGGTTAAGAACATGGCCTGAGGCTTCTCTGAATATATAAGGTGGATGCCTCATGGTACTCTTGGGTCCTGGAAGACATTTGCCTCTTGTCAAGCATGACTCCTGGCATCTGGAAGACTGGCCTCTGATCCAGACTGAGGTCAAGTCTGTCCAAACAGGGGGACCCAGAAAAAGTGATGTTACCAGGGGTATAATTATGGATTGGAGAAGTTTGCCCTCTCTTTGCTAGGAAGTAGCAGAGTGAATGGGGACAAGTAGTGAGCAGAGAGCTCAGATTAACTAGGCAATCAGCCATATGATTATTACATGCCTTTTCCCTCTCCAAATCATTGTTTAATAAATAACGATAAATTAACCTGCAGTCTCCAGAGAATTTTAGTCTTAACTTTTGTAACTCAGAATCACTTGGAGAATCCCTGACTTTGGAATCATTCTTGGTGACTTTAGAGTAGAACAATTTAAAAAAAAATGAGAGAAGTGCCCTTGGAAAATTGATGACTTCAAATAATCCTATTACTTTTTTCCTTTGAGGTGTAGTTTCTACTTAGCAATTCATACATCCAACCTTTGGTTCATATTAAGGTGAATACTCTACTTGAGCTAACTTTGGGACAAGACTCTTCCTTTAACCAAACTAAAGGCCAACCTAATGAAAATTATGCAAGAACAAAATCTGATTGTATATTACGTATGTTCCTCTCACCCTTCATGCTAGTCATGTTTTTTTTTTTTATTAAGAGATTCTCAAAATATTCCTCAAGATTTGATTGGCTCACAGAGTTGAAGGCTAGGTCTATTGACATTACTTCCTCATTTCCTGAGTACAAAAGAGTCACAAGGAATAATGGAGACTCTGTTGGATGATGGATAATTTAAGTAAGGAAATTACACTCAGCTGCATCAAATGAAGGAATGCTCAATACATATCCTTTTTGAGTACCTTCTTCAGCAATGACTAAGTAAATCTTGTATCATGAACCATTGAATGGCCTGAGTGTTTCATTTTGTTCCAGTTTTTGTTATTGTTCAGTCATTTCAATTGTGTCTGAACTCTTTGTGACCCTGTTGGGGATTTTCTTGTCAAAGATACTGGAGTGGTTGGCCATTTCCTTCTCCATCTCATTTTATAGATGAGGAAACTGGGGCAAATAGGATTAAGTGATTTGCCCATGATCACACAGCTTAAGTAAATGTCTGAGGCTGGATTTGAACTCAGGGCTTCCTGATTCCAGGTGTGACACTCTATCCATTGCACTATCTAGTCACTCTTTTTGTTCCAGGTGAATCTAAACTACCAGGGAACTAACCTGAATAATGTACACCATACTATCAGGCAGTCCTTGAAATTTGTTCTTGTGAATATAGAAAAGAAGAACTAGTAGAGAGCTTGTGATTTACCAAAACACCAATTACAAGAGAATTGTGACGATAAGGCTTTACAGAAATAATTTACATTTTCCTACTGTATGAGAGAACCAAGGCGCACTGTTGTAGAAGGAATTAATGGCCTGAATGCAGATTAAAGCAAGCCATTCTTTGCTTTATTTCCCCCATGAATTTTTCTCTAGTGTAAATATTATGTGTCTTCTTTCACAATATGATAAACATGGAAATATGCACTGTATAATGACACAAGTACAACCTATAATATATTACCTGTTTCTTGATCACAAAATATCAGAAAATGATCATTGAAAATTGTACCAACATGTCATCTCAGAATTTGATTTGGAATGGATGATGTTTTTCTCTGCTTGGAAGTTTGATCTTCAAGAGGGCTGAGGGACTAAGACTTTTTCTATCAACAAGAAGAAACAGCATTCCTTAAGTGAAAGGCACTGGCAATTTAATAAAAATAGGGCTTGGACCTCTGATTTTATTGATAGAGGAAACTCCAAGATAAAGAAACTCCATTTACCAAAGCAGTTAGTTACCTTCTTTGCAATTTTCAATACCTAAAAATTCTGAGAGATTAAGAGACATGCCCATGACAGGCTGTGTCAAACTTGATCCAGTATGGATCAGAGATAGAACTAGAACCCTATCTCTGATTCACTGTTTTTAGACCAATCCTCTAAGCACTATTCCATATTGCCCCTTAGAGGTGTAATATTGCTTAAGGAAGGAATGCAAAATGATAATGACCCTAAAGAGGTTTATATTCTACTGGAGAGAAATGGAATGTACCCCTATCAACAAATGAAAAATACTTTTGAAAGGGGCAGACAAATAGAGAAAGACGGAGAGAAGTAATTATTAAAAGGATCAGGAAAGACTCCTTGTAGAAGTTAATACTGGAGATGAACTAAGCACTTGCATTCTCCACCCCTACCATTCTTTCACAGCCAAGAATTTCCATAAGTTTTATCAGGAATCATACACCAATACCTTGGGAGAGATTTTTCCCCCTAGTCTTTCCTTTCATTAAATATTTTCCAGCAAGTTGTAAGTTTTATTTTTCACCACTTTTCCATTTCTGTCTCTCTGTGTATTAATATGTACATCTCTTTTAGTGCTTCATTTTTCCTCCTCTAGGTATCTTTTCTATCTGAGTGTAACGTTACTGTTAAAAGTTACTAAAATAGGTATCTCCTGTAAAGCAGTTATCTCATGGAGCTAATCTGGCATTTTTGATGAACAATATTTGCATATTTGTCTTTGAGCTAAAAGTCTCAAAGTTTTTGCTTAATAAATTTACATTTTAATTTTCAAAGAAAGATTTACTTATGAGTTTGTGAGCTGTTAGATGCCCTCTGTCAAGATGCACTATGGATAAATTCCAGAGATCCTTAGTTTGTAAGATTCATGAAACGTGTATAAGAGACTCTGATGCTGTGTCAGTGACAGCTGAGGTTCATTAGCTCTGCATTGGTAAAGCAGGCATGAAATTCAATGTTGAAAAGCAGATGGTTCCTGGCAGTCCTTGAGCAAACAAATGTCTTCTCCTTTGTTCCTACAGTTCCAGATTTCTCTCCAACTCTGTGTTATCTGCTGTGAATCCTCAAATTTATTTGTGCAGATTTAATCTTGATCTGATCCTTTTAACACATTACAGTCTGGGTTGTTCATTCCGTACTCTATGAACTGAATTCCAGCTGAGGGTCATGGCTTGTACTTGATAAGGCCCAACTCAAATCTTTTGTTAGCAATTGTAGCTCTTTTTTTCCTGTCCTTTTGGCACAAAGGGCAAAATTCTTAATTGGAAAATGATTGAGATTTCAGAAACCCTTTAGCAACATCAGAGTGTAGAGAGAAAGTTAGAATAACCTGATTTCCTTATATGTAAAATGAGGATAGAGATTTTCCTCAAATATTATTGTGTAGACCATCTGAGATAATGTATTGAAGCACTTTGCAAACATTAAAATGCCATATAAGTGTGAGCAATTATTATCATGAGCTTTCATTAAGCGTTCAGAGCAAATTATTCTCTAACCTTGAAGGAGCTTCAGAGATCCTTTCTAACTCCAAGGTTATGTGTTTCTCTGATGCCTCTCCTTGGATCTCCCTTCCTTTCTCTTTTTTCCTGTTTCCCTCTCCTTTTCTCTTATCCTTTCCTCTAACTTTCCTTCTCCTTCCCTCTTTACTCAGCTCCATTATTTGAAATATTTTCATCCTCTCAGGTGCTTCAGCAGAGATCTCCAAACTGGTCAGCCAGACCTCAAGTAAATATTTCTTTTTTTCTTTTTTTTAATCCAGTAGTCATTTCTTAAGAACCTACTATGCTAAGCATTAGGGAATATGATGAACAGTAAAAGATAGTTCCTACACTCAAGGAGCTCACAATCTAATTCAGGAGATAACATGTGAACAACTAAATCCAAACAAATACAGTAGGTCTTGGTTTTACCAAACTCAACCCATGAAAATTCATGTATACATAAGTGATAATCAAAAAAATATAAAGGCAGAAAAATATGTAAAATAAACATTTTTAATTAGGTGCTAAATCCATATCATTTTTCTAAGCAGCATAAAATCTTATAGCAGTTCACCTAATCACACTCCATTCTAGCTCTGAGAAACTTTAGAATAAGCCATTACTTTGTTCTGCACCATACATTCATTAGCTTCCTCATCAATGTTTGTCCAGAGTACTCACTTGTAATAAGTTGTGTCTGTGACAAAGCAGTGCTTCATTTGTTTCTTTAATGCTATCTAGTTATTAATAATGATCCCAGATATAGGAGCAATGATACCAATTGCTCTGAAAAAAACTAAGAAAAGTCATAAAGTCTCAATATATTTGTATAAGAAATACTTATAAAATAATGAGGTTTGCTATTATGCATAATTTTCCACTTATACAAAGGGTCTTGGAACAGATTGGTGGCATAAAACAAGGTCCTACTTTATATTCAGGAGGAATTGGATATAATAAGTGTGGAAAAACACTAGAATTAAGAAGGATTAGGAAAGACTTCCTAAGTTGAATTTTAACCTGGATACAGAGCCAGGAGATGATCATGAAGAGAGAGAGGATTCCATGCAAGGGGGGGGGGGATCATTGAAAATATTTGGATTCAGGAGATGTTCTCTTGTTTGAAGAAGAGTAAAGAAACCAATGACACTAGATCACAGAGTCTGAGGCAATCAGTTATAAGATGACTGAAAAGGTTGCGTATTCAAGGGAAGCCAGAGAAGTAGTGTCTGGTCAATCTCTGGTCAATTTTTATCCCTTGCCATATAGAGTACAGGGCAAAAGAGTAACCTTGAGAGACAGAAGCGTTCTTCTGCTAAAAAAAAGCCAAACTAGGATAGAGTAAGTGCTCCTAGCCTGCTTTACCTAGCAGAAAAGAAGTCTGATTGATCATCTCCTTCTTCCTTTGCCTCTTTCCTCTCTGTTTCTTTTTTCATCATTTCCCTTCTAATTGCTTAGGACTTGCTCTGTCTAAATGCACACAATTGACTGGCTTTAATTCTCCTAAGTCATGAGATACTAATTATTTAACTTACTGTTAGTGTCTTAGTTCTGTCCAAATACCATCAAATATTTTCTCAAGTTTTCCTGAAGCAGAGCTGCCAAAAGAGGGCTTGTTTCAGAATTGGCCTATGGGGGGAAATTTTCAATTAGCTCATTATCTAAACATTTTAGAAGCAGTTTCCAGAAGACAAATAAGAAGAGTTTCAACAACTCAACAACTCGGTTGCAAAGTTTTTACCCTCTCAAGAATGGTAATTTCCATTTATGTTAAAGATTTTTAAAAGAAGTTCCATTTAGTAGACTCATTAGGACTGGAAAGGACCTTATATATTGTCTAGTTCAGTGATGGGCAAACTTTTTAAAGAGGGGGCCAAAGGAAAGGAAATGCTCATCTGTCAGTCTGTTTCTAAGGCAACTCTTTTCGAAGTTTCATTGTTTTGTATCCTACTCAGTGTATTCTTCAGATTAGGAATAATGTCGGCAGCTGGATAGAACATTTCAGAGGGCCATAGTTTGCCCATCACTGTTCTAGTTCAACCGTCTCCTTTCACAGATGAGAAAACTGAGGCTTAGAGAGTAACCAGTTGAGGGTTATAGTGAAGAACAAAGAATCTAGGTGTCCTGTTTCCCTGTCCAGAGCTCTTTCTATTATCCCACAGTACCAAGATATTGGCAGGGCATAAAACCTTAGGAAATCAGGATAAAGTTGGGATTCTCTGCTAAATTAAAATAATAAATTCAAATGTTTAAGAAACACCTACCTAAGCCATTGTAAAACTGCAAATAAGCTGATCTTGAAAATGAAATCAATCTTCAGGCCTCATCAAATCAGTAACTTACCTCTATGCTTCAGTTGCTGCTTTTTCTTATGAAGAATTTTCTCTCCCTACAAGAGTACACCTGTCTTGCTTTTACAGATCTTAGATAAACATCAATTTTTTTCTGTATGACTAAATATTCATTTCCTGGTTAGTGAAGTGGTCAAAAAAAGAAGGGAAAGTCAAGATGAATAGGTTATTCCCTAGGACAATAACCTAGCTTGCTGATGACTTAATTGCTCATTCATGAAATGGAAATTATAATTTTCTCACCAAGGCACAGTTAATCAGAGAGAATTTTGTCTTTTCTTTTCATGTAGAGGAGTACCAAGTCCTGAGTCAAAAGGGTCTTTAAGCAACTCTGTGGTCCTGGCTATTCCCATTCTCCATTTTCCTCTGTCTCCTAAGCCCCTATCTAATCAGTATAAATAGATGGAGAGGAAAATGCTAGATTAGTCAAAGTAGTTTCTGGATAGGAGTGACTGCCAAGGAAAGCTTACATATACTTTGGGATAGTTCTGGGTAAAATTGCACAATAAGTGAAGGTTGTCATTGGAATCCTATAACCTCTTTAAGGACCTTTCTTCACTACTGCCCTTGCCTTCCTCTTAATGCTCTTTTTTTCCCCACGAAGTACTTGCTTTTCCACCATGCTTCCACTCCTCAGCCTGAAGCCTTACTACACTGACAAAATTTATAAATCGGAAGTATCCTCCACCCCTACATCTTCTCTCTGTGACTGGAAGGTTCCTCCAAGAACCTTCACTGAAGAAAAGCACCCAAACTAGTTGTGTCTCATTCCTCTCCAGCCTAGTCAGTACTTCAGGATTCCCTCCCAAACCCCTTTTCAACCTCCTTTTACACTTGTCTTTCTACAAATTGAAATGCATTTTTAAAACTTTCTTTATTATTTTTGGGTTTTCTTTCTTTGGCCTGCATTTTCCTTCACAGTATGATTAAAATGGAAATAAGATTTACATGACCAAACATGTATAACCTATATCAAATTACTTGCCTTCTCAATGGCAGGAGGAAGAAGGGAGAGAATTCAGAACTCAAAATTTTAAAAGAAGAAAATTAAAAAAAGTTTTTCTTTGTAATTGAGAAAAAATAAATTTTTATTGTTGTCTTTTCTTTATAGAAAGTAAACCTCTAACCGTAACTGAAATATTGTGGAATGATCAAACTGATAGACTTTTCTATTAACAGTAATACAATGATCCAGGACAATTCTAAGGTGTTATGAAAAGGAATTCTATCCATCTCCAGAGAAATAACTGTTGGAATAGAAGTGCAAATGAAAACATATGATTTATCACTTGTTTATTTGGGTATATTGTGGAGGACTTGGGTTTTATAAGATTATCCACCTACAAAAATGAATAATATAGAAATATGTTTTGTGTGAAAATACATGCATAACCCATAAAAAATAAAAATTAAAAAAAAAAAGAAAACAAACTCCTTGAGGACAAAAACTATCTGTTCTACTTTGTACTCTTAGCAAAGAGTCCAGCATGTAGGACTTCATAAATCCTTGTTATCTTACTTGATTATCTAATGCTGATTATTGCATGCCTAAAATGAAGGCAATGTCCTCTCTTTCATACTATTCTCAGCTATTTCCTCTGGCTCCTATTTGCCTATGTTATATACTCTGTTCTCTAAAACCTAGGAGTCAGGAAGGCAGCAATAGTAGAGGGTGGAAAAACATTGGCTGTAGAGTTAGAAGACCTTAGTTTAAATCCTACCTCTGATACCTTCAGATGTGACTTTGGGCAAGTAATTTACCTTCCCTGGTTAAACTGTCAAATGAAAAGATTAGACTAGATGGCTTTTGACGTCTTTTTTAGCTCTTTATTTGTTATCCTATGATCTAATTTTTTTGGGGGTAATTGATTTACTAATCTATAAGATTTCATTTTACACTGAAGGATATAAAATTATTTTAGAAACAGTTAACTTATATTCCATTCTCTGTGTTTCATTGAGGGGGAGCAAAAAATCTATCAATATACTAATGGATGAATTTCTTTCCATTCCTTCATAAAATATTTGCATTTTAATAACCCTCCTATGTCAGGAATAACTCTAAATGGAAGGAATTTAAGAAACAGGAATGAGCTGCCAAGAAAGAGATTTGAGGGTGAGTGGTCCCCCAAAGAAGATACCCACCTGCCTCATTCATTAATTTAAAAACCGTTATTAACATGGCAGCTAGATGGCTCAGTGGATAGAGTGCTAGGTCAGGGTCATGAAGACCTGAGTTCAAATCCAGAATCAGACACACTTAATAGCTTTGTGACTGACCCTAGATAAGTCACTTAAAGTCTGTTTGCCTTAATCTAGTGGAGAAAGAAATGGGAAAGTACACTAGTAATATTGCCAAGAAAATGGATAGTCCTGGATGGATATGGGTGGTCCACACAGTCAGGAAGAGTGGGACACAGTTAAATGATTGAACTTTATATGACAAGCAATGGACTTGGACCAAGCAGAAAGATAATGAGTGTGGCCCCTGCCTCCTGGAATTCTTCTAGTATCCATTAATTAGACTGGCTCTGACTCTGATATGAAACTTTTACCATTAGAAGGACTGACAGAAGTTCACATTAAAAGGTTGCTAATACAAGTAGTAGGTGGATTATATTCCTGATTGGCTACGAAATGGAATATTGGGAGGGGGGACAACTATATAAATCTTTACACACATATTATACATTTGTATGTACATGTGTGTGCTAGTTTCAAGGGAAGTTTTCTAAGGGAGTTTTCATAGGAAAATCTTCATGAAGCATAAAGGGGGAATTGAGAAATTCTTAATTATAGAACAAAATCTTATAATAATGTAAGGTATGAATTTGTTGATGATTGTTGTTTTGCCAAAATGCATGCTAAGCTCTCTGTTAATTTAATAACTTCAGTGCTCTCTTCTCAACACAGCTGAGTTGCTAAAACTTGGCCAATGTGTCTTCACAGAATCTGCTTCTAAAATGTTTGGATAATGAGCTAATTGAAAATTTCCCCCCACAGGCCAATTCTGAAACAAGCCCCCTTTTGGCAGCTGTGCTCCAGGAGAGTTTGAAAAAATATGTGATGGCGTGTGGGCAGAACCAAGACACTAACAATACGTTAAATAATTAGTAACTTACAATTAAGGAGAAATAAAGAAAGCAGGCAAATAATAGCAATCCTAACATTTTGAAATGCCTCACCAGGAATGGAAATACAAATATAATTGTCTTAAAGCTGAAAAAAGGTAGATTTCCAAATTATATCCTAGAACTAGAGTTAAAAGGAGGAAATTTAATAGGGAAAATCATTCGGTCGGAATTAAAGGAAAAAAAAAAAGCAGCAGCAGCAACAGCAGGAGGGGGAGGAGCAGATGACTGGAAAAATAATTGAAACTTATGTTTCAGAAAGTATCACCTGCTCCAGCCTCCAGATTATGAATCATGTTTTTGACCAATGCTTTGAATTTTCTTCTGTATTTTGACACTTTTTTCTCAAATCGATCTTCATTTAAATCCCTGCATTTTATTTCAATTTAAGCTCCTTTAAGTTCATAGAGGCCCTTAGATGGCTCTGGATAAAGTGCTGGGCTTCTTGGGAGTCAGGAAGACCAGAGTTCAAATCCAGTTTCAGATATTTACCCTTGACAAATCATTTAACTTCCATCAGTTTGAGTTTCCTCAACTGCAAAATGGGGACAATAACAGTACCTGCTTCCCAGGTTTTTGTGAAGATCAATTGAGGTAATAATTATAAAACTCTTAATATAGTGTCTGGCACATAGGAAAGGCCATATAAATGTTGCTATTGTTGTTTAGTCATGTCTGAATTTTCATTACCCTGTAGATCTCTCTGCCCATGGACTTTTTTTTACGCAAAGATACTGGAGTGCTTTGCCATTTCCTTCTCTAATAGATTGAAAAAGAGGTGAATTTGCTTGCCCTAGGTTATGTAGCTAGTAAGTGTCTGTAGTCAGATATGAACTGAGGTCTTCCTGACTCCAGGTCCAGTTCTTTATCAGTAGCTGCTTCCTCTTTTCATGTTAGTCAAAAGACCATTATGGCTGGAAGGCACCGCAGAAGGCCGAGAACTTTGATTTTGAGAAGAGGAAAGTGAAGATTAAGTAACTTTTGCAAGGACATAGAGGTCATAAGGATTCAGGCTGGGATTGAAAATGGGTCCTCTGAAGCCACATTTGATAATTTTTTTTCTTTCAAAATCATTTTGGCAGATGAGCTAAGCCAGGTTGAGGGCAACTGGAAGGTCTCAAACCCATCAGTCAGTTACGGAATATGAAGCATGCAAAGACGTCCCCTGGTGGAATGGGTGGCTGAGAAGAACTTGTTCCAGCAGTCATAAAGGTGGCTGAAGAAGGGACTGTAGAGCACTTAGAGTTGGGTCAGCACTCAAGATGCCTAGGTCATTCTCTGAATCCCTAGCTATCACCAGTCATCTTGACTTTTGTCTTGGCACTGGACTTTAGTGACTCTAGAAGGTAAGAGTGAGGCTGAGGACTTTGTGTAACTCTGCCTCAGTTAAATCCAATTCATGTATGAATCAAGAAATGATGTTATTGGTTCTCTTTGAAAATGAGGGATAAACAACAACAACAATAACATTTTTCCTCCCCTTACATAATAATTCTTTGTACAAAAATTACATTTGTAGAGTGTCCTACTTATTGTGGTTGATAATTGATTTTGTGGGCATATTGCTAACAGGTCATGTTTGCAATCAGTAGCTAAATATGAGAAGATAAGATATGAGAGTAGTTTTTATAGCTTCCTCAGAGATATTTTGATGTGGTTTGATTTTCATTGAAGATAGTTGGGATCCCTGAATGTGTCCTCCAACTCAAGATAAAAATCTTGGTTCTATCCACAAACCATCAGGGGATTCTTCCATAACAGAGTGTAAGGACCTTCAGAGTAAGAGAATATTTTGCTCTTTGTCTTTGTATCCCTAGATCCTGGTATACTTTCTAGTATATGTTGAGCTTTTGTTGGATGCTTTCTAATTTGCTGATTACAATATACTTCAGATAAAATATGATATAGTAGCTATAGAATATCCTTCCTCCTTTAATTTCTTTATCAATATTTCTCTGGAGTCATTGATTTAGAACTGAAAGTGACCTTAGGTGTCATATAGTCTTGCCTCCTCATTTTAAAGATGAGGGAACAAAGTCCTAGAGGGGTTAAATGAGTTTTCTAAGATAATAAATGTAGTAAAAGTGGCAGAACTAGGATTTGGATTGAGGTTCTCTGACTCCAGTCTTGCACTCTTCATGACACCAGCCTATTTAAAAGAACCTGGTAAAGAACATAAAATAGATGACAGGTGACTTCATCCATTCTCCTTGTTTTATTCTAAACCAGATTAGAAATCTCCAGAGTATTGTGTAAAGGGAACCCCTTCCTCCCAGGGTCCTGAACTTTCTTCTTGTCCAACCCATCCCATTAGCATGGCTGGAATGCTCCAAACAGAAGTCATAGGTTCAGAGCCCTAGGATCATGAACCAGAACTAAGGGTTACAGGTCTGGGGCAGAGAGACTTTGATTGGTTCCTGAGAAGTGATAGATCAGCTCAGAGAGACAGGAAGTGACGTGGAGAAAAGGGCTATAAAATATGAGACCATAGAGGAGATGGAGTCCTTGGCGTGAGTTTTCTGGGATTGATTCTTCTGTTCCATTCGGATGTTGGTGGCTCAGGTAGAAGACACTTATGATTTGGCAAGACTTTTGCACTGAAGAGACTACGGGACTTCTGTGTGGAGATCAGAACCTTGTTGGGGAACGAGTTGAAATTCTATGAACCAGATTTTAGAATGGTAGGCTAGAAAATAAATTTTCTATTTCCTTCCTTCCTTATTTCTTTCTTATATTCATATTAAATTAAATTGTTAAAAGCTACTATCATCCTCGTGACTTAAGAGTTAATTTTATAAATGGTGACTACAACAATTTTCTTTTACTAATATTATTTAACAAAAGCAATTTCTAAATATTACATGTAGCATTTTAATTATTACATATTACACTTATTTTCATTATTATAGTATCTCCAGACTGTGTTCTAAATAATTTATGACCTCCAGACCATAAAGTTCTACTAATATAGAGTTTTTAAACCCCATATCCTCACCTCTTATGAGGAATGGGTAGCAGTGGGATGGGATGGGAAGAAGGATGTATTTGGAGTCATGGTACCTGGCTTTTAGCAATTTTAGCAATTACTTGATCTTGGTTGAATCACTTCTCTGGGTCTCAGATTATTCTATTCTGAAAAATAACAGTTTTGAACAAGTTAGCCTCTAAGGTTGCTTCCATGTTGAGATCTATGATCAACTAATAATCATTTAGGTTTTTGTGTTTTTTATTCAATCATTTTCAGGTGTGTCTAACTCTTTGGAATCCAATTTGGGGTTTTCTTAGATACTGGTGGGTTTGCCATTTCCTTCTCCAATTCATTTTATAGATGAGGAACTGAGACATACAAGGTTAAGTGACTTACTCAGAATAACGCATCTAGTAAGTGTCTGAAGCCAGATTTGAACTCAGAAAGATGAGTTTTCCTGATGCCAGGCTCAGCACTCTATCCACTGTGCCACTTCACTGCCCAGATACTCCACTATAATCTGATTTTATTTTGAGGATTGAGACATCTTGCTAAATTAGTGTAGTTGTACATATACTTGGTATGGCTTGTTCCTGGAAAGGATCCCAACACCTAAGGACAGGTCATTGTGTTCCTGTTATAATACTGTGCAGCATATTCTTTTTCCTCTCAGTTCTTCCTCAAAATATCTTCAGATTCACAATGGAATTGTGTGGTTGCAGAACTCAAAAATTACCTCTGAGACAAGTGAGACCTGAGTTCTCAGGTGATTGCAAATTGCAGAATTTCTGAGAAGAAATGTCGAGAACTTGCAATACTGGCAACATTTCTGAACAGTGTTTCTCAGAGTGGCTGGTGAGGGAGTGATGGTGATGTCTCCAAGGAGTGACAGGGCAGGACTGCCAGGCTGATGACAAATAGCTGTTCCGTGCTACTCACAATTGTTAGTTGAAGCTGGGAAAACCTTCCTTCCTCTGTCTGATTTCCCTTTGGGGAGATGATATTAATTGAGTTACCTTGGTGTATTCAGAGCCTCTTATTATCTCCTTATCCCCTTCCTCACAGCCTACCTTTGGGGGCTGGGACAGTTTCTCCAAGGAGTCTAAAAAAGAAAAATGTAATTGTGGCTCTCAAGAGTATGAAAATTCTAAAACAAGAAACTAGGGGGATGATTAGATAAAAAAAAAAAGAGTTGATAACTACAGAAGGTTGGTATCCACAGTGTAGCAGGGACCAGGGGGAAAAGAGAAAGTTGTATCTGAGAGGCATTGATGGCCAAACTCTGAAAGGCACATGATGGACAATTTTATTAATTCATTGAAGCAAATAATTTAGAGCTGGAGGAGACCTTAGAGGTCATCTAGCCCAACTCACCTCATTTCATACACGAGGAAACTAAAGCCCAGAAAAGCCAAAAGATTTTCTCAAAATTTCAAAGAAACAAAGAAGTAGAGCTCAGATTCAAACCCAAGTCTTCTGAGTCCAAATTCAGTGATTTGTATGTGTTGTTTTATTTATTATTATTTTAATTCCTATAGATCAGTCTGGAGATGCTTAGTTCAAGAAAGAACATTCTTTTAGGCAATCAACAAATCAATTAATTCAGTTAACAATAATAGCTAATATATGTATGCTATCAGGATTTTACTAGCATTATCTTATTTAATCTTCACAACAACTTTAAGAGATAAGTGCTATTATTATCTCCGTTTTATAGATGAGGAAACTGAGGCAGACAGAGTTTAAATGATTTACCGAGAGTCATATAACTAATATGTCTAAGGTCAAATTTGAACTCGGGTCTTCCTGTCTCTAAGCACAGAACTTTGTGCAGCAGGGTGCTAACCAAGGGCCAGTTGGGTAGAACATTCAGTACAGCTACCAGTGGTGAATGAATAATAAGGTTTTTGAAGTGCAAACTATGGTAAGAATGAATGGGAACAAATGAGCAAAATGAACCAGCATCTTCTGACTAAAAAAACTTGCCATCTTCGGATGTGAGTCACTACACTGGACCTCCTGTGATCAGATGATTCAATATTAAGAGACTGTTGTTCCTAGGCAGATCAATGGATATGGTTTCTGGATAAGAAAACAACTCTGTCTAATAATCTCAAATAGATAAATCAAACAAGCCTTTTTTAGGTATATTATGTACCAATCAGTGTGTTTCTAAGAAATTGGGTTACATTTTTTTAATCAAACATTTACTGCTCTGAAAGAATCAATATTCCAGGGAAAATGGGGTAGGATAAAGGAATACCATATACATAAAAATGCAGCAATGAAATATTGGTAAAATCCATAACAGTGAACAGCTTACTGGACTAGTGTTTAGGGAGGAGGGATTTCAGGAAAAACTTCATGTAGAAAGTACTAGTGCTTGAGCTGAGTGCTAAAGGAAGCTAGAAGTTCTAAGGGGCAAACAGAGGTAAGGAGGGAGAGATGGTATTAGGAGATAGGGAAGTCTTCAAAACCAATTAAAAAGAAAACATAGAAGAGAAATATATATTTCTTAGTTATAATCATATGGAAAAATCTCACTCATATTAACTTTTTTTTTGCCTAAGCTTAAGTCTTTGGCCTACTTAAAATAAAGAAGTATTCAGCTCTGAAATGAGCTCAGCCTCATAAAACCTCATGAATTTAAAATAACTCTATGTATGTGTGTGTATGTGTGTATGTGTATATGTGTGTGTGTGTGTGTTTGCCTATATGTGTCAAAGGTGGCTGGGATAAAAGGAAACCAGTCAGAATTAATAAAATATAGGAGTTATGGGGACATGGTTAAAAAAAATACAGTTTTATTATCTTAAAGTACATAGGAAAACTGGTCTAATAAAGTTATGACAAGTAGAAGTCCTAAGAGAAATGATATAATTTTCTTATCAGAACATTAATTTTTGCAAGTAAAGACATGATGCCAAAGTATTTGAAAAGAGGTTTTCTTCCTCTTTGCCAGCTGCCCTCCCACCCTTGAGAAATCTCTGCATAAAGACCCACTTTTTAAATGGTCCCTCCTTAGCTCATGCCCAGTTTCTGGAGAAGCTCCCTTCACTCCTGTTAACTGCAGTTTGATGCATTCTTGAGACTTCTCCAGAATTTTTCAATTCCTCACTGTCAGTTTTGTCTTTAAGCCAGTACTCTTCCTCCCCACTTCCAGCTGCCCTTTATATGTTGTTTTTCTCCATAAGAATAATTCCCCATCTCTAAGGAATTTATGTTTTAGTGGGGGGGTTTCATGTATACAGGTAACAATATGAGGGGGGAAAACATTATCAGGTAGACAGTGTCAAGGAGAAAAGCTTTCTAGACTGTGTGTGATGCCAGTGTCACACTAACTCCACTTATCTTTCTCTGCTCTAGAAAAGCAGTTCCCATGAAAAATGGACCCCCTTCCCTCAATAGCCAACCAACTTCTTGTTAGTCAATAAATTGATTAAATGCTTACTATATGGTAGATGCTATGTTAAGCTCTTGGAATACAATTAAAAGCAGAAGGAAAGTCAATCTTTACCCTTAATAAGCTTATACTCTGATAGCGTAAAGCAATTCATAAAAAGAAGCTGAAGCTGAAAATGGGAGTAGGTTGGAAGGGTAGAGGGAGAATGAGGAGGAACAAAAACAGCTGGGAACAGCTTGTTAGGCAAACTGGCATGGTAGAGACAGTCCTGAAAGGAACTTGGGGAGACATGAGACATCAATGGCTTTGGTTCCCTCTTTAAATGGAAGATCTACAAGGAATATCCCATCAGGAAGAGAAGTCTGCAGGGAGAACGGTATTTCCAATGTATAATTTTCAGACGTGGAGTGACCTTCCAAGATATAGAGGTTTTTTTGAGACATGGAAAAGGAAATCTAGGAATTCTAGCCTGGAAAGGAATTCGACCCACAGAACAGGCAAGACAAAATAGCTATAGTGGCAAGGTACTCTGAGGGAGAGGCAAGAGGCTTTACGTGCCAGGGAAATCAAACTATTATCATTAATTTGACTAACTTCACTTCCAACCTTGATAGAAAGCCCAGTACCCTCAACCCAAGAGCTTTGGGAATAACAGTGCCCCTGAAATCGCCAGACCTACTTTAATGAAAGTCCCCACCACCATCAGTGAGGGGGAAGTCATTGTGGAGAAGGGACCCTCCTGCTTCATCATCATCAGTGATAATTGCTGCCAGCTACCACCAACAGGTAGATAGAAACAGGAGTCCTGGGAGAGACAGCCTTCCAGAGCACTAGACCTACTCCCTCCAGTCATCAGCCAGGGAAGCAACTCCTGTAAAGAAGGGGTCAACCATCCCCATCAACTGCCAGTCAACTCCCATACAGGGCAGGTAACTGTGGATGCAGTCCTTGCATGGTCTGTCTCTCCTCTCTAAAGTACTACTCGTTTGTTATATAAACATTTTGACCATGAAATGAGAAAAATTACATATGTGTGTTCTCAATTGGATTTCTCTCTCTGTCTCTCTCTTTCTCTCTGTTTCTTTCTCTCTCTCTTTCTCTCTGTCTCTCTATCTCTATCTTTCTCTTTTTCTCTCTCTTGTCATCGCCATTGATAACTTCCCTATTTCCTGAAAAACCTTGTAACAAAATATTATAGTCAACTAAACCATCCTAAATATGAGCATAGATAGGGGAGA
Source organism: Gracilinanus agilis (assembly GCF_016433145.1). Lineage (NCBI taxonomy): Eukaryota > Metazoa > Chordata > Mammalia > Didelphimorphia > Didelphidae > Gracilinanus > Gracilinanus agilis. The sequence continues at coordinate 132,200,071 of NC_058132.1, read as the reverse complement.
AGGGAAATTGGAAGAATGACAAAGATTAGGGAAAGAAGGAAAGAATGAAAGAGAAAAGGGAGAGACTGATGGTAGAGAATATATGAAGGGCACTGTCTTAGGCTCACAGTCAATACATGTCAGAGGCCAGATATGAAAATAAATCTTCCTGATTGCCAGGTCAATTCTATTCATTATACTATGCTACCTCTTACCTTGCACAAAGAAAGCACTTCTTAATAATTTAGTGAAATTCATTGAAATTGATTCACTGATATTTATGTAATAACTCAAATTTATATAGCACTTTAAAGTTTGCAAAGCACTTAATATAAATATCTTATTCCATCTTCACAACAACCCTGTGAGATAACTACTATAGGTATCCCCATTTTACAGATTAAATTATCCTTATTTTACAAATGAGGAAAACTAAGGCTTAGAAATAAATGCTGTTACTTTCCCAAGGTCACACAATTAATAAACTTCCTAGACAAGATTTGAATCTATATCTTGCTGACACCAAATCCAATACATTTATCCATTATTTCTTTTTAAAAAATAATAGCTAGCCTTTATATCATTCTTTAAGGTTTGAAAAAATGATTTACAAATATATCATTTTATTCTCACTATAACTCTGAGATTTATTATCCCCAATTTGCAGATAGGGATACTGAGGCAAACTGATTAAATGACTTGTTAAAGTAACACAGCTAGCAAGTGTCTTAGAATATATTTAAACTCAAATCTTTTTGATTCAAGGTTCAGTACTCGATCTACTTTATCAACTAGATGATTTTCTCACTGAATTCTTCACAACTCAACGAGGAAAGTATTAAAGATACTATCCCCTTTTTACAGATGAGAAAGCCCAGACTTACTGAGGCTAAATGCTTTGCCAATGACTACACAACTAATTGTTGTTCGAAGTGGGATTATGATTTGGTTTTCTCCTGACTGCTGGTCCAGGATTCTTTTCGCTATACCACATAAATATAATTTGCAAAGCATGTACAAATTCTGAATTAATACTTTAGATTTAACTGGTAGGGGTGGAGGTGGAGCTGAACCAGAAGTAGCCATCTATTTTTTTTTTCTATCTGTTCCCTGACCAAAGATGTATTTGGAAATTGCGTATAAATGGTTTAGTTGCCATGGCTACTCTCTTATGTAATTTTCTTCAATAAGAACTCTGACCCAGAGTTCAGGATATATTTAGTCATTCTCTGATTCATTGGTCACAGTGTCTTCTTATAGAGAATGAGAACCCTATGACTAACTGGGCCTTGGAAATCTTCACTTAAAAAATGCCAAGCAGTAGGCATTTTTGAATCATCATCTGTATTAAAAATATGTATTAATGATAGGAGGGGAGGAGGCACAGAAGTAGTACAATGGTAAAGTAACTATTCCTTCAATGGAATAGCAATCTGTGCTAATAAATGGAACATCTTTTATGACCACCTCTCTTTAAACTAGACTTTCAGAATTTGTGTTTAGATAGCTGAATGCCTTATAACAAAGTGAATTCTATTCATTCTCTTCCTTTCTTTATACTTTATATTCCCAGAGTGATGTTTCTTTCCTATCCTCCTCTAGCCTTGAGTTTTCATTTTAGAAATTTTTTGACTCTCTCCTTTCTCTCTCTCTCTCTCTCTCTCTCTCTCTCTCTCTCTCTCTCTCTCTCTGTCTTTCTCAATTCTCCTCTCTTCTCTTTTCCTTCCTGCTCTCCCAATCTCTTCTTTCTGTCTTTTCTTCATTCAGAAGGCAGTCATATCTGTGCTCCAGGATTTGTAAACTAATCCCCAAGTCAAAAATTGAAATCTTCTAGTCTTTCAGTGTCCATTTATCTTCTTCTCTAAATAAGGAAGTAATTTTGAGAGCCATAAATGGAACTCAGACCCCAGAGACTTAGGTAAGGTTTCTAAACTTAGCACTTAAAAGGTGTGAACTTCCTGTGAACTGAACAGCATTCATAACCAGAAATAATTCTATTTTATGGGCAAGTATGAGCAAATGCAAATTGGGCTCTTGAAAATATTATTCAGCAAAGCTTTTAAGTAGTTCCTTTTTGATGCATTTGAGGAAATGGAGAAAACAAAAAAGATAGTGTTCACTCTCTAAATGCTGCAATTTGACCTTCAGTCAATGTAGGAATTACTAGTCCCCCCACCTTGAGGACAAACGCCTTCCACAGATACTTGAATACAGCACCAAATAAACAACAAAGTCATGCCTCCAAGATACATCTCAGTCTGGGGTTTTTGGATCATCACTGTTTCACAGAAAGCATTGACTAAAGGAGATTTTAGTCTGAATCTTTAAGAGTACAAAACAAGAGATTATAAGCAGTTGACTGTGATAACCCTACAGGTTGTAGAAATAATCCGTTTGTAAAATTTTCTTTCTAATTCTTGGTAATATGTACTTAGCAAGTGGAGAGCTAAGTATTGTAATGGTACCTGTTGTCCCCCTATCTTCCTCCCACCTCAGTCAATACATACACACAAGCTTTATATATATGGTGGTTAATGCTAAAAATATGAAAAAGAATAAGAAAAGAAATAAAGCAACATTTGGGCAGGGAGGGAGATAAACTAAATGATAATCAATAAGCAGATTGAATATTAGTAGGGTTAGTTTTCAGAGTGAATGAATTATTTATCCTATGTTCACCAGTGAGGCTCATTTAGGATATTAACACTTGGGTTTGACTGATACTCTCAAGCTCTAAAACCTTCAGTGGTTCCTTATTGTTTCTAGGATAAAATGCAAATTCCTTAGTTTTTCTTTTGCCTAAACTGTTTTCCACTCTCACCTAACATTTCTCCCCTTCATTCATTGCACATTTTAGGCTATACAGGCCTTCCCCTTATCTGATATCTCATCATACCATCTCATGGACTGCTTCTCATCTTCTTAATGACTTAGCTCAGGTTCTTCTATGAAATCTTCTTTGCCAACTGGAAATGTTCTCTCTATCATCTAATTTTTCAAGGGCACTGAGAGGCAGACTCAAAATTTTTGTGTGGAGGGGGAGAAGGTGGGAAAATATGGCTAGGAAATGTTACGGAGGCCTGGGTTCTGAAAAGATAAGGCAAAAGCTGTGATTAGAATGAGAGAAACTAGAACTATGGTAAACTTGTTCTGATTGTACCCAAAGGGGACAACTGAAGTAAAGGACCTATAATAATAGGTATATAAATTTTGATTCATATATACAAAAAAACCCCTAACAATTATAAATGTTAAATTAGAATAAGCTACCTCTGTGGGCTATGATTTTCCCATCATGGAAACTGTTTAAGTGGATACTAAATGATCTCCTGTTAGGGTTCTTAGTGACGGAATTAACAATTTAAGTTGGAGTTGGCCTGAGCAAACTCTCAAGTCCTTTCCAGTGCCAAGAATATATGATTTCTCTGATTCTCTGAACTGGCAAACTGGCAAAATAAGTCAGAAGAGAGAGGTCAAAGAGCCTGTTAAGAAAGTAATAGCTGTATTTAACTAGGTTCTTACCAGTTTTATAATTCTCTTACTATATGATTAGATAATAATAAGAATTTATTAGCATATACTATGTTCAAGGTACTATACTAAGTTTTTGTATATAAAACATTTCATTGCCTTAAAGAATTTATAAAGTTATTTGTGATGTTGTTTATTTGTTTTTTGTTTTGATGGGGGCAGTGGATAGAACATTGGGCCTGGAATCAGGAAGACCTGAGTTCAAATCTGGTTTCAGACAATTACTAATTGTGTGATGCTGGGCAGTCTCTTAACCTTATTTGCCTCAGATTCTTCATCTGTAAAATGACAGGAGAAGGAAATGGCAAATCACTCTGATAATCTTTGCCAAAAAAACAACCAAAAAAACAAACTCTAAAAGGGGTCATGAAGAATTGCATGAAACTGAAGTGACTGAACAACAAAAACAAAATAAACAGGAGAGGGGATTGATAAAAGAAGTCCCTGGATCAACTTGATGAGCCAAGGGAGAAAAGAAGTAATGTTTGGCTCCCATAGTTAGACTGTTTGGGGATGAACCACTCTTTTGTGCTGACCTATAAATCGGGGCTCTTTAACCTCTTTTATACTTTTAGCTTTGTTCCAGAAAGAATCTTGCGAGTATAGAAAGCTGGAGAAGAGAAAGAGGAGAGGGAAATACAGACAAATAATAGTTCTTGAGGTTTCTTTCTTAGGTCTAAGTTTGAGATATCCAGATTATAGTTTTCTAGATATGATTTCCTGGGTAGTGAAAACTTGATTTATTAAAACAACCCCAAGTTCAAGCACTATCATGTGAGCAATTGCAAGGTAGTGAGTTTATATATCTGGTTTTCTATCAAGAAGAAATCCTGAGCAAAGAAAATATCTTGAGTATTGTTCCTCTTAGAAAGAAAGAGATTCTGCATGTAACCCCAAGTGCTGTCAGGATCAGGGACAAGACAGTAAAACTATAATATGTGGTTGTGGGGAAGGGCCTGCATTTTGTGATTGGGAGTTATTCAGATATTATGGGTGTATTGGGAATAGAGGTTGTCTCTTTAGCAAACTCAAATGAGTCTCTTGTGTGAATTCCAAATTTTAGGGAGGTGTTATGAATGTAGGGAACTTAAGACATCTCTCTGGAAAGCAGAAATCACCAGAGAGTTGGGTTGTTGCTTATCTAGCAACCCCACATTTGACTCACTTCCACATCGGAGGATCCAAAACACAGAGAGCTACTGTGAATCTGTAGGAATTTAAAATATCATAAAAAGTGGACATTACTGGAGAGATAGAAGAATTGTGTTTATTGCTTATGAGGTATTGTGCTTTCTTCCTTTCTTTATGACCATCTGTGAATATCTTGCATTTTCTGAATTTTATGAGGACACAATAAAAACTGTCCTATATTCAGTTTTTACATTATTGCCTTGAATGATTATACAATATCTGAGAAATCCTTTGATCAAAAAAAGGCTGATCTGTGAAAATCTAGACATTATCTAAACTTGGAGATTTTTTTGGAAAAAAAAACTTTAGATGAAGGCATAACAAGCTAACAAGTTATTGATTTGGAGGGAGCTCCTAAGATTAGACTAAATATTAGACCAAATAAAATTAGATCAAAACCATAGCTTAGATGTGCTATGTCCTAAGCTTCACAAGGAAAAGTAAATAAAAAGCACATGAAATGAATATAAAGGTGATTGGAATAGAGTTGTTACTGTTCAGTTGTGTATGACTATGACCCCATTTGGGTTTTCTTAGAAAAGATATTGGAATGGTTTGCCATTTCCTTCTCCAGCTCATTTTATAGATGAGGTAACTGAGGCAACTAAGGTTAAGTGACTTGCCTAGGAGCATATAGCTAGTAAGTGTCTGAGGACAGATCTGAACTTAGGAAGAGGAGTTTTCTTGAATTCAGGCAATGCTCTATGCTCTGAGTGTCTTGGGGTAGGGTTGGAGGACTAATAATTGAAAAGATTAAAATGATCTTATTTAGGATTTGGCACTTGATCAGGGCAGCTAGGAGGAATAGGATATAGAGTGTCAGACCTGGAGTCAAAAGACTCATCTTTCTGAATTCAAATCTGGCCTCAGACACTTACTAGCTGTATGATGCTGGGCAAGTCATTCAAGCTTGTTTGCCTCAGTTTCCTCATCCATAAAATGAACTAGAGAAAGAAATGAAAGCCATTATGGTATCTTTGCAAAATAATAATAAAAAAACAACAAAAACAAAACAACCCAGAATCACTAAGAGATAGATATGACTGAAATATCTGAACAACAAATCTAAATTAAGCTTTAAAGGGAACTAAGGATTCCTGGAAACAGGTGAGAAGGGAGAGCATTTCAGGCCTGGACTACAAACAGAAACAAGAGAGAATTAGAAGATGAAGGAATATCGTATATGTGGGATAGTAAGTAGGTCAGTTTGACTGGAACAAACTCTATAGGGGCTAATACATGAAAAGTAGTTAGAATCTGATTATAAATGACTTCAAATGCCAAAGAAAGTGTCTTGATTTCTTCCTAGAGGCAATACAGAATTATTGTAGCTTCTTGAGCAGGAGAGCAACATGGTCAAAATTGTAATGTAGGAAGATTAATTTGGTAGCTATGTGAAGAATGAATTGGAAAGGGAAGAAGATATCCCAGGTGAGAAGTCATAAGACCTGAATTAGAGAGAGTGGTGCTATTGTGAATGGAGAGAAGCTAAATTGACAAGACTTGGCGATTGATTAGATATTGATAGAAGTAACATGGCATGGGATAATGGGACAACTAGATGGATGGTGGTTTCCCATTGCTAGAATTCCTTCTCTCCTTATCTCTGCTTCCTAGTTTTCCTGGTTTCTTCAGTTAAAATCCTATCTTCAGCAAGCAATCTTTCCAAGTCCTTGATAATCTTAAAGACTTTCCTTTGAGCTTTTTCTCAATTGTTTACATGCTGTCTCTTCTCTTAGATTGTGAGCTTCTTGAGAGTAGAAATTGTCCTTTGCCTTTTTTTTTTAATCCTTAGAACCTGGCATAGTGCTTAGCATTCAGCAAGTACTTATAAAGATTAGTTAACAAACTAACTAGTGCGCTGAACAGAAATTGGGAAGTTAAGACTCGAGGATGGTTTTAGGAGGAAGATAATGATTTCTATTTGGGATATACTGCATTAGAGTTACCAATGAGACATCCAGTTGATAGATGAGGACTGAATACATAGGATTCTGTGCACACATAAATATGCATTCCTGACTTGCCTTTCTATTAATTCTAGTACTGACCATGTGGAAAGTAATAACTTGGGGGAAATAGACAAGATATAATCACTTTAAGATTGTCGCATTGGTGAAAATATCAATGTGTTCAGATATTAATTCAAAGAAATGTAAGGATTCACCACACTAATATATCTCAGCCGGAGAACCCCTCCTTTCTGCATGACTAGGGGTCAATTGTTATTCTTTGCGCCATGGATTCTTCTCCATTGCCATTTCAGCCTTGAAAGTGCTTCTATCTGCTTCTAATCTAATACATCAGAAAAGCCAAGATTTGCTGCTATTTTTCATTATGCTGAGACTGATCTCAGAGGCTCACCATGGAAATCACAAATGCTAACCAGGCGGGAAGTAAGGGCAATTTCATTACAAGCACACGCTTGCATTTCATGCTCCTTAAACACTGCTCAAACTCAGCCAAGCAGCACGTGCCCCCAGCTTGTATTTTTCTCCACAATGCCTCCTTTTCTAGGCAGGGACTACAGTGGAAGTGAGGGTCATGGGTAGTAGTAGTCAGTTCCAAGCACTGTCTCCCTGGTTCCTGAATGGGAATACCCAGAGCCTAATAAAGATGAAAACAACAGCAGCTTTGACACTGCCCACTGAATTTATTTATTTGTTATAAAATCCTTACCTTCTGTTTTAGAATCTATACTTTGTATTGATTTTAAGACAGAAGAGCTCTATGGCCTAGCAATTGAGGTTAAGTGACTTGCCCACGATCACATAGCTAGAAAGTATCTGAAGCAAGATTTGAACCCTATCTTTGGGCATGGTTCTCTGTCCACTGATTCACCTAGCTACTTCCTGCCCACTAAATGTAGAGGATACTGGTAACAGTCGAATTCCTTCAGGAATATAGAAACAATAAAGTTCAACCCATAATTAGCCATCAATCAGTCAAACAACAAGCTTTTATTTTATTTTATTTTTAATTTTTATTTTGAATATTTTCCCATAGTTACATGTTTCATATTCTTTCCTTCTCCCCCCAAACCCCCCTAGTCCTCCTTAGCCGATGCACAATTCCACTGGGAATTAATCACTGATTAAGACCTAATTCCATATTATTGATAGTTGGACTAGAGTTATCGTTTAGTGCAGTGGTTCCCAAAGTGGGTGCTACCACCCCCTGGTGGGTGCTGCAGCAATCTAGAGGGCGGTGATGGCCACAGGTGCATTTATCTTTCCTATTAATTGCTATTAAAATTTTAAAAATTAATTTCCAGGGGGCTAAGTAATATTTTTTTTTCTGGAAAGGGGGCAGTAGGCCAAAAAAGTTTGGGAACCATTGGTTTAGTACATACTTCCCCAATAATATCCCCAACAGCCCATGTGTTAAAGCAGTTGTTTTTCTTCTGTGTTTCTCCTCCCACAGTTCTTCCTCTGAATGTGGCTAGTTTTCTTTCTCATAAGTCCCTCACCCTTGCTCTGGATTCTTGCATTGCTGCTATAACAGAAGTCCATTATGTTCAGTTGTACCACAGTGTATCAGTCTCTGTGTACAATGTTCTCCTGGATCTGCTCCTTTCACTCTGCATTAATTCCTGGAGGTCATTCCAGTTCACATGGAATTCCTCCAGTTCATTATTCCTTGGTGCACAATAGTATTCCATTACCAACAGATACCATAATTTATTCAGTCATTCCCCAATCAAAGGGCATTCTCTCATTTTCCAATTTTTTGCCACCACAAAGAGCATGGCTATAAATATTTTTGTACAAGTCTTTTCCCCTATGATCTCTTTGGTTGCCCCACATTCAGTTAAGTTAAGGGTACACCTTGTGTTACTTGGCCTATCCATCATCTATGGCACTTTCCCCAGTTACTAAATCTCCAGGCATACCGGTGAGAGGTCCACTTTCACAGATGTAACCACATTCAAGAAGGCAGTTCCATAGATACAAAAGTTTAAAAGGGAACTTTGCTGCCTTGCCCTAGCTATTTTTGAGAAATATAAAGATGATGAGGTTTTGTATCTTTGCCAGTGTTAGTGCCCAAAGGGTTCTGAGATGTGTGTGTGTGTGTGTGGGGGGATTGTCTGTATGAAGGAGGTCCAAATGGTTGTTCTAAATGCATCTATTAGTCCAGAAATTCTATAGTGGATTTAGACCTGAAGGATATCTTAGAAATCATTATTCAACTGCCTGAATATACAAATGAGGAAAATGAAGTCCAATTAAGTGAATTTACCTGCCTTGATAGTGAAGAGCAAAACCAAATATAGAGTTCAAATCTTCTAACTCCAGATGTCCCTTTCTCTACACAATTACTGAGTAGGATAATGAATGCGATCAAGAGTTCAACAAACACTTGTTAAACATATTGTGTGAACTATTTTGATGCTGAGGAAAGAAATATGGGAAATTTGCATAGGCATTCTGTATTCAAGGTGCTTACATTCTAATAGAGGTGGTATGACACGGAGATGAGGTAAGGTAAGATGTGATTGTGGCAAAGGAAAGTTCCCAACAAAGGGTTCTAGGAAAACATGAAGATGGAGAAATCATTCCTAGAGAGACAGGGAAAGGATTAAATGCCACCTACATCAGAGGACTTTGGACCTGTCATCATAGTAGGAAAAAAGCAAAACTGAACTGGAAAACAAGAAATGCTGATTACAATCTTGATTCTTCTATTTAACTATGGATAAACCACTTAATCTACCTGTGCCTCCATGTCTTCATGTGTAAAATGGGGTGGGGGGAGTTGACTAGATAACTACAAAGGCCTTTTCCAATTCTACTGAATTATGACTAAAATGGTTAAATCATAATTCCTGATATCAGGCTTTCAGTGGGAGGGCATGATGATGATAAGTAGAATGTAAGTCACTGAAATTCAATTGAGCTGTCCTCTCTGGCATATATATCGTAGGTTTCTGACCCCTCTTTTAGCCCTACTTTTAACATTTACCCAACTCCAAATCTCTCCTGCTTTCCATTGTTCTCTTAGAAAGGGGGCTTTTTGACCAGAACCCCATTTCACAATTCAGTTCAATAAGTGCATTAAATTCCTACTACATACAAGATAATGTATACATAAAATGCTAGGGATTTTTTTAAATGAAACTATGCCTGGCTTCAAGGAGCTTACATTCTAAAGAACAGATAGAGTACATACCCAGGAAGTCAAATATATGTGTGTGTGTGTGTGTGTGTGTGTGTGTGTGTGTGTGTGATCATTTCAAGATAGAGAAAACCTTAATTTGGAGGATCAAGAAAGGCATGAAATAGGAGGTGGCACCTGAACTGTGCTTCTGAAGGAAGCCAGAAATTTGGTAAAGTAAAAGTGAGAAGGATGTCCATACAATCTCCAAGCTCTTTCCCAGAATTAATGCCAGTATTTGTTATATTGGGTGTGCACCTGTATTCTTTCATCCTAAGTCCTTGAAGGTAGATAAAGCTTAGAGGTAATACAAGCTCCCTTTTTCTTTATTCCATTGCACTGAAGATGACATTGCCACTGTGGCACATAAAGCTTTGTGAATGTAATAATGTTCATCTCCATTTATTTCTAGAACATCTTGCACGAATATATAACTAGCATAGACTCTGGCTGTGAAAACCAAGATTTCATTATGAGCAATGAAAAATATCAAATGTAATACACTGATTACTGTCCTCTTTGCCTGGCTATGATTAATGTTCTACACCCACTATGTAAACTGAGTGAATAGCCAGTGTTCCAGGATGGTGAACCCTGATGACAAACAAGCAAAAGAACTGTTCTGCTCAAAGAAATAAATAATGGAACTCAGGGTTTTCTCATGAAACTGGAAGCAATTGCCTTTGCTGCTACCATCCAGACTATTCCTTAAAAAAACTGGATAGTGAAGTATATCTTAAGCACCCAGCCCAACAATACATCTCTTCATAGAGGTGTTCCTGTGGGAAGTCGGTCATGAATCAAAAGTGCCCCCAATTGCTAGCATTCCTTTCTTCTCTAGTTATAAACATTTTGTATTTATTTTCTATGTAAATGATGTAGAGCCTCCCAGTGTAATGTAGGTTCCTTGAAGGTAGGAATTGTTTTGATTTTTCTTTGGATCCTTAACCTCTAAAGTGGTTCCTGGAATTTAGGGGCACCTGCTTAATTGAATTAAATTACAACAGTCTCTCTATGGTCCTCCCTTAAAAGTGCTGGTACTTGTGATTTTCTGTGGTCATGAGTCTGACAATTGTCCTTCCTACATCATCTTATAGCAGACAATTCTTACTGTTATTTATAGGCTGCCCTGATCTTTAACTTATGCAGGGTTTGGCTGCCTTTTCAATTCTATCCACTAATTTCAGCACCTACTACATGCAATACATATGTTGTTCTAGGCACTCGGGATACACAAGAAGCCCATCTAGACTTTTCCCCGATTCTCAGTCTCGCTAGGAAAGTGGGCTCCTAGAGAAAGCCTAGCTCCATTTCCCCTTTGGGAATCTATGGAAATCCCTAAAGGATTGGGATGTCTTTCTAAAGTTGTCGGCTCTAGCCCCAATTCTAAAGCGTTTTCCCCAACATGGATTGCCAATTTCTCTTTTTATATAATTGATCGACTCAGTGATTTATGCTTCATAATCATTCAGCCCATTAACATCAATTGATGGAAGCGTTCACAAAGGAGATGTTTATTGAGAAGATACAGCAAGAGCAAAAATATAAATATATATTGCCCTTCAGTGAGCTGAAGCATACTTTCCCCAATGTACCTGGGGGCTTGAGGAGAGTGGGCTTGTATTTTAACTGATTGCCATGCAGGTTTTGTCCCAACAACTTCACTTACCAATACTACAAAGCCAATGAATGAAGTCACTCATTTTGCTTGCAGAAAACGAGTGTTGATCCATTTCTGGACTGAACTAAGCAGGTCATTTGGAGACTCAGCTGCCTGCAAAATCTGGCATGGTCTAGCGTTCCTGGACACCTGATGCTCTCTTGCCCTTTTGGAGCTCACAAGGTTACCAATTATTTCATTCTATCTCCAACACTCTTTCACCTAAGGCAAAAAAAAAAAGAAGAAATAAAACAGAAACAGAAGCCACACCAGAGGCTTGTGCTCATGACTTCATGTTGACCCAGAAGATTTCATCAATTAAGGCTTCCTCACAGCGAATGCAGCCAGGCAGTAAAAAGAACAATGTTGAGTCTTAGGGGCCTTTTGTATGGCTATTCAGTTCCTTCTCAGAAACTAGCTCAAATGCCTTTCCTTGCCACATGGTAAGTGGATCAGAAACAATTAAAAAATACATACACATGTGCTGAAGACTACAGGGGTGATTGCATCAAGCCCTACATTCTGAGCTTGTTCCTAAGGACTGGGCTAGCATTGTCTAGTTCTGTGTTACACAATGATAGAACCTTGGAATGTGAGCACAGATTTAGAGAAAGAAGGGACATCAGATGTCATCTAATGTAATATTTTCATTTTACAGATGAGGAGACTGAGGCCAGAAAGGTTAAGTGATAACCAAAGTCACATATATAGTAAGTAGAAGAGTCAGAATTTGAACTGTTGCCTTTTGACTCCAAACTGGACACCTCTTCCACTCCCCTATGCTGTCAATATTCGGCTCCCGCCATAATCCAGAGGGGATAAATAACATACATATAAGCAACTATAACATAAGGGATCATGGGACAGTATTCAAAAGAAAGAAATTTGAGGATGAGATTATTTTCTCCTTAAGGATAAGGGGACCAATAAAGAGATCTTTTCTTAAAAATAAGCTACAAAGAACCGATTGCTATATTTTATTTATTTATTTTTAACCTTTACCTAATGTCCTAGCCAACAGGGTTAAGTGACATGCCCAAGGACACATAGGGAGAAAATGTCTGAGGACAGATTTTAACCTAGGACAATCTGCCTCTAGTTCTGATTCTCTATATCCACTGAACAACCTCTCTGACCCCGATTTTAGATCAATCTGTGTGAAACTATTTTCTTAGAATTTTTTAGCCATTTCTCATTGCCTGAAGATATGTTTGATTGTGTCCTTATAGCATATCTCTAGTCTATTCACACTTTTATCTAGAGATTTTTCCATACCCTTGACTTTCTGTGAGACTTTCTGTCATTCTTATGTATCCTTTATTTTTAGGGAGCTTAGTAAAAGATTCCTTTTTGAAAAAAGTAGAAATGTTAACTCTAGTATATCAATCTCTGAGGTTTTTAAAATTATGAGTCATTTCTTCTGACTAGTTATTCTAAACAGTTACAGATCTAGTTAATCTTATACCCATTTTAAGAAAACTGGGCTATGTAGTTATCTGTTTTCTGACTGGACTTTCCCCGGAAAAGAAAGAAGTTCATTTTTTACAAATGACAGGTTGAGCTCACTTAAGAAAGGTTTGAATTTTTTCCCAGATAAGCTATAGCTAGGGGGTCACTTCTGAGCTACTGACCTTTAAATGGTCTTCATGTTCCATTAAGTAGTTGGGTATTTAAAGCCCCAGGTCACTTTCAGTCTTAATTGTATTTTATTATTCTCCATTGTTGCAGAATGTTTCAGTCAATTTAACCAGAAGGGTCTATATTCCCCTTCCCTCCATCAGTTGAATTCAGGTTATAACAATGAATGATTTTTCTGGCCTGTTACATTAATTTTATTCTCATCACCATTATTATTTCTGCTAGAACTCAGGTAAGACTCGAGTTTTGGGCTACTGAAAAAAATGTCTGTATGATTTTAGAAATGAATAGTTTTAAGTTGATGACAATTTCAGGAAAGAAGATAAAGATGGGGCCATAGTATTTCTAATGGAACAAGGGTCTGGCTTTTACATTATGTCAGCAAATAAGTAAAGGATAACATCTCCACTGTTTTTAATATTTAGTAAGAAAATATTTTCAGAAAAGCAGTATCGTGTGATGGATAGAGAGCTGGCTTTGGGGGCTAGCATTTAAGTTCTATCTCTGACACATAAAATAATGGCTATGTGACTCTAGTCAAATTATTAAACCTGTCAGCACTCCAGGAACTCCCTAAAGTACTAAGTGGCAGAGTAGACAACAATCTTCATTTGTTGAGAGTTTCCTCATTAATAGTTGCCTGTGATGATGAAATTATAGCTTAGCATGTACACGCTCAAAATCCAATACATAAATTAACCACTAATCAGTCAGTATTTATTAAGCACCTACTACATATCTATCAGGGTTATTAATTTATTAGTTATTAACAATTACATTAATTTCCAATTAATATTGGCATAATATGAGTAGATTGACATGTGAGGGTAAGTTCTGTTTTAATAGCCTGCTGGTTGATTTCTGTGCCACAAATCTCTTCTCCTTCTAATCCATCTCCATTTAGCACTCAACATGATTCTCCACCCCCAAATTCACTCAGTGAACTAAGGTTGTTCCCTTTCACCTTCAAGATCAAATATAAAATCCATGGTAGTTCAAACTTGCTGTCCAAACCTCAATAGTTTTCTTATATTATAGACCCTACCATCCAAAATACTCTGCAATACAGTGCAATCAAATTTTCTTGCTGTTCTATGAATAATACCCTCCATTTGCCAATTCCAGGCATTTTCACTGACTGCTCCCCATTACTGGAATGTTCTCCCTCCTCATCTGTGCATCCTAACTTCCCTAGCTTCTATCAGGTCCCAGCTAAAATCCCATCTTCTACAGAGAGCCATTTTGAATCCCCTTTGCTTCTAAATTACTTCTAAAAAACCTTTGCATTGTTGATTACGTACACTTCAACCTGTATATAGCTTGTTTGAACATTGTTTTTGCATGTTATCTCTCCCATGAAAATGGGAGGTCTTTCAGTGCATGGCTACATTTTTGCCTTTCTTTGAATCCTAAGAATTTAGTACAATGTTCAGCTTAGTAGATGATTAATATATATTTATTAAAACACTGAAATGCAAAGATATTCTCTGGCTGATCTCAGTCTAAGGCACCATATGAAACTTGGGGAACTCAGTTCTGACCATGATGGCTCAGGGATTGGTACTTTGATGAGGAGAACTCTTAATTGGCTGTGGAGATTGAGGAACTGATGAATCAGGAGTTGCTGAGCATTGAGTAGGTATATAAAAAGGATGATTATCCCCTTTATCTTTGTTTCTTTAATGGCTATAAGTAAGACAGAAATACTTTGAGCTTTAATTTGAAGAACTGGGTAGAGGAAAAGCATCATGTCTCCCACTTGGCCATGGTCTCTGTGAATATATGATCACCTCTGCCTCTTTCTGTTTATCTTTTCTTGATATTAGGTAAATGAATAGTTTGAGATGAAAATGCTCAAGTGATTGTGAGTCTTAGTATATTTCAAAGTCCTATCTAATATCCTATGATAGTTGAATGGCAACTAGTCAGCTAGTAGACTGTCAATGGGTCAGGTCCAGCTGAAGGGCCCCAGTGAACAAAACAGCAACTTTTTTATCACTCCACATTCTGCCACATATATTCTCTATACACATCCCTCATCTATACACAACCTTCATTGAATTGTAATTTAAATTAGAGTACATTCTTCCAATGATGCTGGTATATTATTAGGAGACTATAACCCCAGGTTTTAAGGGAAAATGACATATCAACTATTCTTGCTATGTATTCTTAGCAAATCTTTTTCTAAAAGTTTATTCATGTCTTCTGGCTAACTATTATTGGGAAGCAAAATGGAAGAGTTTTAAATAATTGAAATTCCAATCTCTCAATTTTACTGATAAAACTGTGAGATAGTAATTATCCCTCTAGGGATCCAACTTGTAAATTGGAGAATACATTTGGGGGAGTTGCCCTGATGGGAGTTCAATACTAGAAAGCAAAGACTCATTTTTGATGCCCTAGATTTCCTTTTATACAACCTTTTGTTGTAGAAAATTTACCAGAAGGCTCTTCATGTTTTCTTTTTTCTCTTCCTATCAAAACTCTCTCAGGAAAGCATTTGGCTAACTCATTCATATTAAGGCATAAATAATTGACAAGACTTCAAATATTATGATAAATATTATAATTTATAGTTGGAAGTCACTTTAAAGATAATCTTGTCAAATGTCCTTATTTCATAGATGAGGAAACTGAGTTCCAGACAGGTTAGGTGACTTTCCCAAAACCACATAGCTAGTAATTAATAGAGCAGTGATTTGAATCAACATCCCTTGATTTTATACATTATGCCATGCTGTCCCTGAAACAACACAACATATGGAGTTTGAGTCATCAATCCCTCTTTTTTTTTTAAACCCTTAACTTCTGTGTATTGACTTATAGGTGGAAGATTGGTAAGGGTAGGCAATGGGGGTCAAGTGACTTGCCCAGGGTCACACAGCTGGGAAGTGTCTGAGGCCGGATTTGAACCTAGGACCTCCTGTCTCTAGGCCTGGCTCTCAATCCACTGAGCTACCCAGCTGCCCCCAATCCCTCTTTTTTTTAAGGGAGGAAGGTTAACCTTTTTAAAAATTATGAGAGGTAACTTGAAGAAGCTCCCTGCTTTTAAGCACACATCTGGTACTTAAGGGTATCTTAGACACAGATGAAATATTAGCACAGGCTCTATACTAAAAAAGTTTCTATATAGTAATAATTCAAAAGCTATTTCTGGAATTAAATATCTGATTTCTTAAATAGCATTTACTAAAGGTGTAGGAAAGAACTAGGGTCTAGAAAAAAAGAGTGCTGGATTTGGAGTTGGAGTACATGGGTTCAAATATCAGTGCAACCTCTTACAACTCATGGGATCTTTAGTTAAAGTCCATCTTTGCCCTGGGAGTCAGTTTGTGAGATAGTTTAATCTCACTTTCCTACTCTCTAAACTCCAATGCCTCCTTATTGCCTATATGGTAAAATATAAAATCCATGCTTTGACTTTTAAAGCTCATCATAACATGGTCTCAACCTACATTTCCTATCCTTATTATACATTACTCCCTTTAAAGGTCTCAAGTTTCTAGTTGTATTGGCTTTATGTTCGTCATGCATAGCATTCCACCTCCCATCGGAAAAAGAGCATTTTTCTCATTCCATACCTGAAATGAATTCTCCTCTTGTGATAATGAAATTAAATCTACCCTGCCCATCTTTAGATTTAATCACCAACAGTGAAAACATCTCCATTTTGGGTGGTCTGTAACCCACATGTGCTAGAGTAACAAATCAAAATTTAATGACTGCCTCATGGGCACACAGACTAAGAGGAGACCACAGAAAGTGATGCAAAAGAAGTTCCTTTAAAAAGAGACATCAGTCAGCTGGGCTCAATCTTCTGGTTTGGGAATGGGACCTGAAGGAACTCTGCTGGTTCATGACTGGGGCATTCCATGTGGTGAGTGTAAGATTGAGTCTTCCTGAACTTCTCTTAAGGAACTTCCCTTTTAATAGAGACTTTGTGACTGAAGCTTTTGCTTCATTCACCTCTGGCCCCCCTAACCCACACCCCCCGGCCCTCCGGGGCTCTGGCCTTCTGAGCTTCCAGCCTTAGGTTAATTAGATCTACCTGGATTAATTAGGGGATCTGAACAAATTACCAACTGTGTTAGATCCTTATTTTATTATTTCTTCTTCCTCTTCTCATTTGTAAATAAATTTCCATAACAGTCATTTTAACTTGAGGTTATTCTTTAATTGACAATTGATAATTGTGCAATCCCCTGGCGACCCAATCTTTTAATATATTTATCCAAAAACCTCTTTTACCCATTACACTAGTGATTCCCAAAGTGGGCGCTACTGCCCCCTGGTGGGTGCTGCAACGATCCAGGGGCGCAGTGATGGCCTCAGGTACATTTATCTTTCCTATTAATTGTTATTAAAATTTTAAAGAAATAATTTCCAGGGGGCTAAGTAATATTTTTTTTTCTGAAAAAGGGGCAGTAGGCCAAAAAAGTTGGGAAACCACTGCATTACACTCTTAGTTCTGTCTCATGGATTCCCTAATGTCCTTCAAAATTCAATTTAACTTCTATCTTTTGCATTGCCTTTCTCCATCCTCTCCTACCTCCTTTCTGATGTTGCATTCACTCCCTAAATTACCCTACATTTATTCACTGCACAGTTATGTGTGAATATACAAATATACATATACTCATGTATATGCGATGTGTGCATATGTGCATAAATATACACATATATAGTATAGCCAGGAGGTCAAATCAATCAATACTTAAAGAAATTAATGCAGGCTATTCACTGGAAGGTTCACCTTTGGTGATTAAATCTAAAGATGGCAGGGTAGATTTAATCTCATTGTCACAAGAGAATTCATTTCAGGTATGGAATGAGAAAAATGCTCTTTTTCCAATGGGAGTGCTATGCATGATGAACATAAAGAAAGCCAATAAAGCTAGAGACTTGAGACCTATAAAGGGAGTAATGTATAATAAGGATAGGAAAGGTAGGTTGAGACCATGTTATGATGAGCTTTAAAAGTCAAAGCATGGATTTTATATTTTACCATATAGGCAATAAGGAGGCATTTCAGCAGTCATGTGAAAGAGATTGGAAAGAGAAGAGAAGAACAACAAAGAGTACAATTAGGATGCTGTCATCATCGTCTAGTGAAGAGGTGATAATGGTCTGGATTGGGATTGTGACCATAAGAATAGAGAGAAAGCTATAGATATGAGAGATACTAGTGGAGATAGCTTTAACAAGATTCATAACCTGAGAGAATAAGGGACATTAAGGGAAGGAAAGGTAAATTATGACTCTGAGGTTTCAAAACTTGGAGGATACAAATTTGGAGAAGGTAGATTTAGGGACATTAAAAGTTCGTTCCATGTTAAGCATGTTGATTTTGAAATTCATAAAGGACATCTAGATGGAAATGTCCTACAGGCAATATGCTTTTTAGTGGGATCTTTGAGTTTGGGGAAGGCATCTTAGTTTATCTCCATTATAGATGTTTGTTTATGGCTTTAGATATGCTCTTCCTGGTGTAGATATAAGGGCCATATTTCTGTTGTAAAAGGAGTTTGGAAGAATGCCTCATTCAACTATTTTTCTTTTTATTAATTTATTAGTTTTTTTTTAATTTTCTTAAGGGATTAAGTTTTATTCTATTTCCCCCCAATTACATGTAAAAACAATTTCCAAATTTTTCACAGAATATTGAGTCTCAAATTCTCTCTTTCCCTCCTTCCTTTCTCTCCCAACCCCACACAGCACTAGAAATGAAAAATAATCTCATATAGAATTTACATGTGCAATCATGTAAAATATTTCCCCATGTTATTCCTTTTGTGGAAGGAAATTGAAATGGAAAAAAATTAAGGAAATGTAAAATATTTGCTTTGGTCTAGATTCAGATTCAGTTCTCTGGAAGTAGATAGTCTTTTGGGATAGTTTTGGATCATTGTATTAATGAGAATAGCTGCTACTCATGGTTGTTCACTGCAAAGTACTCCTATTACTGAACAAATGGCCTTTTGGTTCTGCTTATTTCGCTTTGCTTCAGGTCAAGTTAGTCTTTCCAGGTTTTTCTGAGCTCTTCCTGTTTCCCATTTCTTACAGGTCAATAGTATTCCATTACAATCATATGCTATTACTTACTCAGCCATTCCCCAATTGATGAGTATCATCTTACTTTCCAAATCTTTTCCCCCTAAAAAGAACTGTTTTAAATATTTTTTATGTATAGGTCCTTCTCCCCACTCCCCTTTTTTATCTCTTTGGGATACAAACCTAGTAATGATATGACTAGGTCAAAGGGTAGGTAGTATTTTATATCCCTTTGGGGAGAGGTCTGAATTGTTCTCCTGAATGACTGAATCAGTTTACAACCCCACCCCCCAACAATACATTTGTCACCTGGATTTTCCATCTCCCCTCCAAGTTTTGTCCTTTCCTTTTCTCTCATAATAACCAATCTAAGAGTCCCTCAAGGCTGTTTTAATTTTCATTTCTCTAAATAATAGCAAATGGGGGGTGGGCAACTGGGTAACTTATTGGATTGAGAGCCAGGACCAGAAATGAGAGGTCCTGGGTTCAAATCTGGCTTCAGACACTTCCTAGATGTGTGACCCTGGGTAAGTCAATTGCCTAGCCCTTACCACTCTTGGCCTTGGAACCAATACATAGTATGGATTCTAAGGTGGAAGGTAAGAGTTATTAAGAAAAAATATATATAGTGATTAAGAGTATTTTTGTAGGACAATAGAGAGCTTTAATTACTTTGTTGGAGAAATGCCTGTTCATATTCTTTGAAAATGTATTAATTGTGGAATGACTTGTATTCTCATATATTCAATTCATTTCTCTATGTATTTGAGAAATGAGGCCTTTATTAGATAATCATAAAAAATTCTTACACCATTATGAATACTGGGAGTTACCTTCCATTCTATTTATCCCTATTTAGTTTCTGTTACCTAATTTACCCTCTTTTCTATCAGCCCCACTCTGCTTTCTCTTATCTCCTTCCCTTTTTACTTTGTAGGGTAAGATTGCTTTCTATACCCAATTGTGTATGTTCTTTCATCACTGAGCCAATTCTTATGAGAATAAGGTTCACATATTCTTTTCCCCACCTCACCCATTTCCCCCTCCACTGTGAATGCTCTTTCAGGTTTCTTTTTTGTGCAATAATTTACCTTATTCTATTTTTTCTGTCCCCCCCCCTTCCCAATGCATTCTTCTTTCTCATGCTTTTATTTTATTTTTTGTTTCATTTTATTTTATATTCAACTCACATTCTTTCTCTCTGTCTATGTGTACTCCTTCTAACATCCTGATGTTGACAAAATTATTTAGCATTATAAAAATCATCTCCCCACATGGGGATGTATACAGTTTAGCCTTATAAATGATCTCTTGAATCTTGTATTTGAGATTTAAATTTTCCATTCAGTTCTGGTCTTTTCATCAGGATGGTTTGAAAGTCCTCTATATCACCAAATATCTATTTTTTTCACCTAAATGATTATATTCAGTTTTGCTCAGTAAGTGATTCTTGAAGTTAGCTTCATTGTTTTCTGGAATTTAATATTCTAGGCACTTTAAT
This sequence comes from Gracilinanus agilis, assembly GCF_016433145.1. Lineage (NCBI taxonomy): Eukaryota > Metazoa > Chordata > Mammalia > Didelphimorphia > Didelphidae > Gracilinanus > Gracilinanus agilis. The sequence continues at coordinate 132,179,363 of NC_058132.1, read as the reverse complement.
CCTTTTATGTAGAAACTGATAAATCTTGTGTTATCTTGACTTTTGCTCCATGATATTTGAATTATTTCTTTCTGGGTGCTTGCAGTATTTTCTCCTTGACCTGGGAGTTTGGGAATTTGCCTATAATATTTCTGTGACATCATTTTGGGATCTCTTTTAGCAGGTGATTGATGGATCCTCTCAATTTCTGTTTTATCCTCTGCTTTTAGACTATCAGGGCAGTTTTCCTTGATGATTTCTTCAAAGATGATATCTAAGTTCTCTTTTTTGTAATGGCTTTTGAGTAATCCAATAATTCTTAAATTATCTCTCCTGAATTTATTTTCCAGGTGAGTTGCTTTTCCCATGAGATATTTCACACTTTAAATTTTTTTTTCATTTTTTGACATTATTTCATTGTTTCCTGATGTTTCATGGAGTCATTAGCTTCCACTTGCCCAATTATAATGTTTAAGACATGATCATGATTTTTTGAGTGAGTTTTTGTAACTCTTTTTCCATTTGGCCAATACTACTTTGTAAGAAATTCTTTTCCTGAGCTAATTTTTGTACCTCTTTTTCCAAAGGGCCAATTCTGTCTTTCAAGAAGTTATTCTCTCCAGTGCTTTTTTTGTATATATTTTTCCATTTGTTCAAATCTGCTTTTTTAGAACTTCTCTTCTTTGGATTTCTGTACCTTTTTTGATAATTGGCCTATTTTGTTTTTTTCAAGGTATTGTGTAAATGGAATTAGCACACCTTCATTCATTTGTTTAGACTTTAGCCATGAGAAATAATGTCACTCCACCCAACTTAGAATTAAGTGGTGAGGGGGAGGTCTGTTACCCACATGTGATAGTAAGTGACAAATCAAAAATAAGGGACTGCCCTTTGGGCAGTCCAAAACAGTGTTAAGGCTGCCATTTGTCCATGTGAAACTGGAGGTGGAAGCAGGAAGTGACGAAAAAGCTGCTATCTTTTAAATATGATGGTAACTTCCTGTTGGGCAGTTGGCACTTTGAACTTGGTGTGGAAGGATCTCTGGTGAGACCTCAGACTGCTTCCCTTTGAATTTGTTACATAGGTAAGTTAGGCTGACGCTCTTTCTCTTCCCTTGGCGTTTCTGGAGGCTCTACTCTCAAGGAGGCCTCTCTTCTTAGAGGAGGCCTCATGGCTAGAAGCCTTGTTTAATTAACCTCTGTGCCCCTCTGCTGGGGCCTCTAAATCTCTACCTGGTTTGGGCCTATGGTCTGGGCCAGAGTTTCTCTCTCTCAATTTTCCTACCTTTAACCTTCCTAATTGTAAATAAACTACCATAAAAGTAATCCTGACATGGGTCTATTTTATTTTGAAATAGAGTTAATTGATTTCTGGTGACCATATCTTAAATATCTAGTCCAACCATAATAATTCCCATTTCCCCCTCTTACAGAATTAATTTCTTCAGTATTTTTTGTCCCATTGTTGACATTTCCCCCCATAATTTTCCTGTATCACTCATTTCTTTTTCCAACTTTTTTTTACCTCCCTTGTTTGATTTTGATTTTTATTATTTATTTATTTATTTTTTAAATTTAAAACCCTTACCTTCGGTCTTGGAGCCAATACTGTGTATTGGCTCCAAGGCAGAAGAGTGGTAAAGGTAGGCAATGGGGGTCAAGTGACTTGCCCAGAGTCACACAGCTGGGAAGTGTCTGAGGCCAGATTTGAACCTAGGACCACCCGTCTCTAGGTCTGGCTCTCAATCCACTAAGCTCCTCAGCTGCTCCCTCTTCTTTGATTTTTAAAATATTTTTGAACTCCTCCATTAGTTCTTTTTGGACTTGAGAGCAATTAATATTTTTCTTGGAGGCTTTGGGTGTGTCAGAATTGACTTTGTTATCTTCTTCTAAGTTTGAGATTTCCCTGTCACCAAAATAACTTTCTATGTTGATTTTCTTTTTGTTGTTATTCTCTCATATCCCTGCCTTTTTCTTTTCTTTTAGTGTTAAACAAAATGGTTAAATTTGAGCTTTGTAACTTTGGTGAAGGGAGTACTGTTCCAAACTTCAGGTTCTTTGTGCAACTGCCTTCAGAGCTGTCACTGAGGATTTATATGCTTTTGGTTCTTCCAAGGTAGCATGATGTCAGGGAAGGTGTGTTTAATATTCTCCCAGTTTAAACTCTGGTCTGTGGTTAACACCAAGCACTCTTTTACCCCTTGGAACTATGACCAGAATCCCCTGCACCCTGTGACTTCAAGTGCTGAGGTGCTCCTCCTCACTCTGTAACTATCTCCAAAACTGTGACCTGGTTTTGCATATGGGCAATAGTACTTGCACCCAGTGGTTGTCTGCCCCAGCCCCATCCCCTTTGTCATCTGTGACTGAGAATTCCAGAAGCCTAGGCTAATGATTCAGCTAAAACTAAGACCTGTTGCCTGGGTAGAGCCTGACCATTCTTGCTGAGCTGCATTTCCACCCTGGCACAATAGATCCCTCATACCAATCTCCCAAGTTGTTTTGGCCTGAAATATTATTTCACCTTGTTTTTTTGTTTTTGTTTTTGTTTGTTTATTTGTTTGTGGGTTATGCTGCTCCAGACTTCATTTTGAGGCATTATATCATTGCTTTTTTGGAGAGTAACTTGGTAAAAATCAGATGAGAACTACTTTCTCCACTCTCTTGGCTCTGCTTTCCTCTTCAAATATTTTACCAAATAGTTTGCATAGTATTGGAATTCATTGTTTTATAAATGTTTGGTAGCATTCATTTGTGAATCCATATGGCTCTGGGATGTTTTATGGTTTTTTTTCAATTCCTTTTTCTGAGATATGATTTTTTAAATATTCTATTTCCTCTTCTGTTAATTTAGGTAATATATATTTTTGTAAATGTTCATCCATCTCACTTAGATTGTCATATTTGTTGACATATATTTGGGTAAAATAGCTCCTGATAATTAATTTAATTTCCTCTTCATTGGTGGTGCACTCACCCTTTTCATTTTTGATACTAGTAATTGTTTTTACTTTCCAAATTTTAAATCAAATTAGACAATAATTTATCTAATTTATTAGTTTTTTCCAGTTTCTAGTATCATTTATTAGTTCTATTGTTTTCTCTCTTTAAATTTTTTAATATCACCTTTGATTTTCAGGATTTCCAATTTGATGTACAATTAGAGTTTTTTAATGTGTTCTTTTTCTAGTTTTTCTTAGTAGTATATCCAATTTTGCTTAATAACTTTTTCTCTATTTTACTGGTTTAAGTGATTAGAGATATAAATTTTCCCTAAAACACAGCTTTAACTGCATCTCATACACTTTTGTCTGTTTTCTCATTGTTGTCATTCTCCTTAACAAAAATATTTCTTGTTTCTATGATTTATTCTTTGGCCCACCTATTCTTTAGAATTAGATTATTAAGTTTCCAATTAATTCTTAATCTCTCTCTTTTCATGGATCTTTATTGAAAGTCATTTTATTATATTATGATCTGAAAAGGATGCATTTAATATTTGATTTTCTGTGTTTGGCTGAGGTTTTTATTCAAATAATACACAGTCAGTTTTGGTGAATGTGCTATGTATTGCTGAAAAATTGTATTTTTCTATTTCCATTCAATTTTTTGCAAAGCTCTATCATATCTAACTTTTCTGAAATTATATTCACCTTCTAAACTTCCTTCTTGTTTATTTTTAAATAGATTTATCTAATTCTGTGAGAGAAAAGTTGGGATCCACCACCAATATAGTTTTACTATTTCCTCCTGTAATTCATTTAACTTCTTTAAAAATGTGGATCCCATACCACTTGGTACAAATGTTTAGTGTTGATATTATTTTGTTATATATGGTACATTTTAGTAAGATAAAATTTCCTTCCTTATCTCTTTTAATTAGATCTATCTTTACTTTACATTTGTCCGAGATCATTTTTGTTACCCCTGAATGTTTTACCTCACCTGAAGCATAATAAATTCAATTCCAGCCCTTTATGTTTTACTTTGTATGTATCTCTGTGCTTCAAATGTGTTTTTTGTAAAGAATGTTTGGAGGATTCTGGTTTTTAATGCATTCTGCCACCTGCTTCCATTTTATAGGTGAGTTCATACTATTCACATTTGTAATAATTAAGAAGAGCTAGTATCCAAATGTTATGATTAAAGGGGAGAGAAAGTCTATGAGGTAAGACTCTCTTCCAGCTCTCCCCTCCCATCAAACATACACTCTTGAGACTTTAAGGGGTGACACCCTGAAACTGGGTGACCTGGATGGTTGTACTGCCCCACAGGAGTTGGGGGCAAGGTTTCCCTATAAGGTGAGGTATGGGAACCCCAATCAGATCCTGAATGAAGGTGGGGTTCATCCAAGCCTCCCCCCTAAGGTCAGTCAACTTCACAGCAGGTGGTCTGGCTCCAAGATGGAGGCAGCCAGACTAAGTTATGATTTCCCTTTCCCTTGTCTCTCAGCCACTCTGGAATGCTATCTGACTAATGAATGGCTTTTATTATTTGCAATTTAGGGGTTGGGGATAGGGGTAAAGGGCAGAGGGATTTTGGGGTGCCCTCTTCTCTATTCTTATGGGGTCTGTCACTCAGGAGGGAACCTTTGGGGTTCCCACTCCCAAGCTTCTTCCCCTACCCCTTCTCCTTCTGTTTCTATTTCTATCCTTTTCTATAATTGTAAGTTTTGACTGAAAGGGGGTCTCTCAGGAAGGCTGGGTAATGGGAGAAGGAGACTAAGTGATCACTCCCAAAATGGAGTCCAAACACTTAGTTCACTCGATGATTGAAGTCTTGCTGGGTAAGATGTTTGACCAGGGAATCGGGATTTCAATGTCCAAAGAAAGATCCTCAGGAAGCCCTCAGGACTGGATTTGAGCTGAGATGTCCTCCTCCTCTTTCCTCTTTCCTCTGCCCGAAGCCCTCTCCTCCTCCTTCTTCCTCTGGAGAATTACCCAGAATCCACCCTGGTCTCAACTGCCAGTAACTGTCACCAACTCTCAGCCACACCTTCTCTGGCTCCTTTTGTCCCATCCCCCTTGCACAAGTCCTATCCTTACACATTTAAATATATAAAATATAAATATATAAAATATAATATAAAATATAAATATAAATTATATATAATATAAATTATATATAATATAAAATATAAAAAGATAAAAAGATAATTAACTGTGTATCCCTTGCCAGCTGCCTTTCCTCTATTATTCTCTCTCTCTCTCTCTCTCTCTCTCTGTCTTCATCTTTCCATCATCATAAGTGTTTTATTTCTTACCACTATCTCCCCAATCCATCTTCCCTTCTATGAGTCCCCTACTTCCCTTTTTCCCATCTCTTTTTACTTCTCCTTAGGGTTATGTAGATTTCTATATCTAACTGAGTGTGTACGCTATTGCTTCTTTGAGGCAAATCCAATAAGAGTAAAGTTCAAGTGTTTACTGTTACTACTCCCATCTTCTTCCCCATGGAATAGTTATTTCAAATCTCTGTTATATAAGATAATTCATTCCACTCTCTCTCCCTTCCCTCTTTTCCAGAGCAATCTTCTTTCTCTTCTCATAATTTTTTTGGATGTCTTCGCAGTATAGACAATTTACACCCACCCACATCCTTTAAGTATATTCCTCCTAATTGCCCTAATATTGATAAAGTTCATAGAAAGTATAAGTATGATCTTCTCATATAAGCATATACATAGGTTAAGAATTTAACCTTTTTCAATCTTTATGTTTTCCCTTTCATGCTTACCTTCTTATTCTTCATGTGAGTTTTCTGTATGAATGTCAAAGTTTCTATGCAACACTAATCTTTTCATTTAGGAATTCTTGAAAATTTTCATTTTCATCAAAAGCCAATTTCCCCTTGAAGTATTATACTGAATATTGCTGGGTAGGTGATTCTAGATTATAATCTTATTTCCTTTGCCTTCCAGAATATCATATTCCAAAACTTTGCAATACTTTAAAGTAGAAGCTGATAAATCCTATATAATCATTATTGTGGTTCCATGATATTTGAATCATTTCTGACTTCTTGAAGTATTTTTTCTTTGGTCTTGGTGTTCTAAAATTTGACTATAATATTTCTGAGCTTTTTTTATATTTGCGATTTCTTTTTCTATTTTACCTTCTGATTGTGGGATGCTAGGACAATTTTTCTTGATAATTTCTTGGAGTAAGATATCCAGGTTTTTTTTTCTTTTTTGTTCCTGGTTTTTAGACAGCCTACTAATGCTTCATTTCTCTCTTTGCAATCTATTTTCCAGGATAGGTGCTTTTCAAATGAAAGATTTCATATTTTCTTCTATTTTTCCTTTATGTTTTTGTTTGATTGTTTCTTGAAGTATCATGTAGTCATTAATTTCTACTTGCCTAATTCTAATTTTTAAAAAATTAGTTTCTTCAGTGACCTTATGTTTCTCCTTTTCCATTTGGCTAGTTCTATTTTTTAAAGGACTTTTTTTTTTTCTTCAGTGAATTTTTGCACTTCATTTTCCATTTGGCCTGTTTTACTTTTTAAGGAATTTTCCTTAGCAAATTTTTGAATAGAGTTTTCCATTTTTTTTAGTTTCCTTTACTAAAGTGTTGATTCTTTTTTTATGTTTTCTTTTTCTGTATTCTACTCCTTTTCTCATCACCTCATCTCAATTTTTCTTCTAATTCTTTTAATTTGATTTTTAAATTTCTCTATGAGCTTTTTGATGAACTCTTTTAGGGTCTGAGACCAATTAATATTTTTCTTTGATACTTTACATGTAACTATTTTGCTACTGCCGACCTATTCATTTGTATCTTGACCCTCCCTGTCACCATTATAGCTATCCAGAGTTAGATTTTTTTTAATTCGTTTTTTCCAGTTATTTTGTGATTTTTTGCTGTGTAGTAAAGTTGAGGTTTGCTTGTGGATTAAAGAGAATTCGGCCCCATTTCTTATGCTAAGGCTTTGCTTCTGACTTGCACCAGATGTTGGGATCTAGCTGCCAGCTTACACTAGTAGAGGGTCTCTCTGATGACTTGTACTCATGGGAAGACTTATGCTACCTTGCACTGGTTGGACATCTCCCTGTTGGCTTGTAGTGAGGGTAGAGTTTCATTACTAAATAACTCCAGGAGCAGAAAGTCAATGTTAGATGACTCTAGGGGTGGAGTATCACAGGAGGCTTATGTCAGGTTTTGGCTTCTTTGCACAGGTGAACTGTTGGGCTGTAGTCTGCCCTTCCTGCTGCCTGCTCAGACTTCACTTCTCTCCTACTCCAGTGTAACAAGTTTCTTGTGCTGGCCCTCCAAGCTGCTCTGGCATGGAAATGTCCTTCACTCCTCCAAAATTTGGTATGAGACTTTTGTTTAAGGTTGTTGGAGAGCAATTTGGAAGGGCTTAGGATAATGGTTTCCTTACTCTGCTCTCTTGGCACCAGAAGTATCTCAGTCCAATTTTAAATCTTTTCTTTCTGCCATTTTGCAGTTTATGTTCTCAATCTATTGCCACATCTTATCTTTTCTGCCTTCAGACAATCTCTTTTATATGTTCCCCTTTTTCCATTCCCACAGCCATCACCCTGGTGCAGACCCCCTTATTGCCTGGATTATTACAACATCAATCCTGCCAGTCATTCTGCCCTAAATCTCTGCCTAGTCCAACCCATCCTCCACTCAGGTGCCAAAATGATTTTCCTACCGCACAAGTCTGACCATGTCACATATTGCCCCTGCCTACTCAATAAACTCTAGGACCTCTCTATTAATTCCAAGATCAAACATAAAATACTGTTTGACATTTAAATCCCTTGACAAACTGATCCCTTTTTACCTTTACGGTGTCCTAATACTTTACTTCTCACCACACCTACTTAACACTCTAGTTCTCAAACCTATACCTTTTCTTATTTTTTAAACCCATACGTTCTATCTTAGAATTGATGCTGTATTAGTTCCAAGCAGAAGAGTGGTAAGGGCTAGGGCAGTTGGAGTTAAGTGACTTGCCCAGGATGACACAGCTAAGAAGTGTCTGAGGCCAAATTTAAACCCACAATGCCTTGTTTCCAGACCTGACTCTCTATCTACTGAGTTATCTAGCTGCATCCCTGTGCCTTTTTAGTGGCTTTCTTTCATATACTTGGAATGCTCTTTTTCATCAGGAGATTGCTCCTGGCTTCTCTGGCCTCCTTTTTTTAAATTTTCATTTCTTTATTTTTATTTTAATAAAAAATCTCCACATAAGTTCTCCAAAGTTATATGATTCATGCTGTCTCCATCCCTTCTTCCTTCCCTGCTCCCAGAGTTGACAAGCAATTCAGTCTGGGTTATACATGTATTATCAAGGAACACACATTTCCATATTACTCATTTTTATAGCTGAGTAATCTTATAAAACCAAAACCTCAAGACATATGCCCAAATAGTCCAGTGATAAATCATATGTTATAATCTGTACTTGTACATCAACAGTTCTTTCTCTGGAAATGGATAGCATTTTTTTCATAATCTGACCTCCTTTAATGCTCAGCTCAAATCCTACTTTCTGCCTCAGTCCTTTCCTTACTGAGAATGCCTCCTCTTTGAGATTTTATTTTCCATTTTCACCATATATATCCTGTTTGCATGTTGTCTCCACCATTTGAATGAGTTCCTTGAGCACAGAGATTGTCTTCTGGGTTTCTTTGAATCCCCTTCACTAAAGCACCTTGGCCAGGAGATAGTAAACCTTTAATAAATTTTTATTGACTACCTGACTTTAAGCCTTTTCATCTATATTTCTCTCCCTCATTTCTGACTAACACACATTGGGAAAGTAAGAACATGTTTGCTGACTGACTGACAATTCACCTGGTTCTCTTGTGATCTTAAAGATTTTGCTAAGTAAGTAGAGAATCCCAGGAGTTGGTAAAGAATGAATCCCTTCTGAAGAGGGTAGAGCAAGCACTCCCCATTCATTATCCTACTTTAGCACCTTCCTGTAGGATATGTGAGATAAACACTTCAATGGAGTAAAATTGTTGTATTGACTGCACTTACAGTCAGACACACTAGTACGTCCCATTAAGTGGGATTGTTAAATTTTGGAGAAAAAAGGCTGCATGTATTTGCAGTTCTTTAAAATATGAAAAGTAATAACAGCTGCATTATCACCTCCCAGGGAGAGGCAAGTCTGTCACAGTGAATAATGCTTACCCTGCTGGGGTGGCATCAAGCTCACTTTTCACATTCCCTGCATATGGTGATGATCTGATTTTTCTTGCAGGGAAGGTCCATATATTATCTCCTGCTTTTGCTGAGGTAAGTGGTGGGGTCAGTGACTCCATTGATTAAGTTAGTTTTGCTGTGTGTGCACATAGCCAGTCTATTAGCACATATTTATATAATGCTTTATGGGCCATGCTGATGCTACTGCTATTGATGATGATCTATTCAGGGTAAGAACACCAAGTCTCCAAATACTTAATCAGGGTCCTCAGGTGCTCTGCTGAACATTCTGGAAATGATCAATGAAAATTCCCATTTAATTACCATTTCCATGAGGAGAAAACACTTTCACCTACCGAATTCCATTTCTTCCCCATTATGGCCATATCTAATGAGTTATTGCCATACCCATTTTATTGTCAAGTAAATTGAGACTCAAGAGAGAGTTGAAGTCATACAGTTAATAAGTGCTTGGGTTACATATCCAAATGAGATCATGCAAGTATGGATGTAGAATGTTAAACCTAGAAAGGACTTTAGCAATCCTTTAATTTGGCTCTTTATGTTACAGATAGAGAAAGAGGGCAAGAGAGGTAAAATGATTTATCCTTGGTTTTATGACAACTAAGTCATAGAACTGTGATTCAAATCCATACTGTTTTTTGCTTCTAAGTTGTCTGATTTTTCTGGCACATGAAGAAAGTTTTCATTCAACTATTGTCTTTGTGCTGGGTTTTTAAGCAAGAAGCCATCATGTGTTTTACATGCATAAGCTGTAGATGTAATTCCTATTTTAGAGAAAAGAAAAGAGAAGAAAGAGAGGGAGTCAGATGTCAAGCAGGCAATATTACCCAGGCTTACTAACTTCCTAGAGAGATTGAGAGAAATGTCTCAAAATTTAACCCAAAAATATTTTTGGAGTAACTCTATGAAGATTATAAGTCTAGAATTAATCTAACCATTCTGAAGGGCAATTTGTAATTATGCATAAAGGGCTTTAAAAGAATACCTGCCCTTTGGTCCAGCCATACCTGAGTTTGTACCCCAAAGAGATCATAAGGAAAAAGACTTGTACAAAAATATTTATTGCCACTCTCTTTGTGGTATCAAAAATTGGAAAATGAGGGAATGTCCATCAATTGGGGAATGGCTGAACAAATTGTGATATCTCTGATGGAATAATATTGTGCTAAAAGGATAATGGACTGGAGGAATTCCATGTGCACTGGAAAGACCTCCAGGAATTGATGCAGAGTGAAAGGAGCAAAACCAGGAGAACATTATACATAGATACTGATACACTATGTTACAATCCAATGTAATGGACTTCTCTACTAGCAGCAATGCAATGATCCAGGACAATCTAGAAGAACTTATGAGAAAGAACACTATCCATATGCAGAGAAAGAACTGTGTGAGTAGAAACGTAGAAGAAAACATATGATTGATCGAATAGTGTGATAGGGATTTGTTTAGGGTTTTGATGTTAAAAGATCATTCTACTGCAAATATGAGTAACATGGAAATAGGTTTTGAACAATGATACATGCATAACCCAGCATAATTGCTCGTCAGCTCTTGGAGGGGGGAGAAAAGAGGAGAGGGAAAGAACATGAATCATGGAACCATGGAAAAATATTCTAAATAATTTTTAAATGACTATAATTCTACCCATTTACCACTTAACTAATTGGAAGCTTCATGACTAAAAGCCTCCCTGGTTGCCTGAGCAAGTTTGCTATTTAGTTAAAAACCTTTAGAGGTTAACTATATAGACCCTATTAGATCATATGGCAACCAACAACAAGAAAGGGTTTCCAATACTGGGTTTCCTTAAATTTCTTTAGTTGATTAAATTCATTTCAATAAACATTTGTTAAGCCTACTAGAAGCAAGTTTGCAAAACAGTGGTAGGAACTAGGTATACAAAGACAAAGAAATATTCTCTACCATCAAAGAACTAATAATATAGTTTCAATTATTTTTCAGTTGTGTCTGCTACTTTGTGACCCCATTTGGGGTTTTCCTGGCAAAGATGTTGGAATGGAGGTGAAGGTCGTCTTCCTGACTTAAGGTCTGGTGTTCTGTCCACTGTGCTACCTAGCAAATAAATATATCAATCAAGTAGCACAGAGGATAGAGCTGAATCTGGAATCAGGAAGACCTGAGACCAAATTTTACCTCAAATACTATCTGTTTTGCCCTGAGCAAGTCATTTAACTCTGAGCTTCAGTTTTCTTATCTGTAAAATAGGGATAATATTAGCACTTACCTCACAGTATTGTTGTGAGGACTAATGATATAAGATATATAAAGCATTTTGTAGCCCTTAGAATAATACATAAATGCCAGCTACTATTATGGACATTATTATATTAATATAATTAGGAAAATTGAGGAGGAAAACACAACCAAATGAAAAGATAAGGGAAACTTACATGAGTTGAGCCTGAAAAAAAATTAGATTTCTGAGAGGCAAAGATGAGAAGGATGTTCCAGACACAGGTACAGCCTGTACAAATGCAAATAGAGGGAGAAAATATACTTGAGTTCAGGAAATAATTATTAATCATTTGATGGAATAAAAGATTCTATGAAGTGGATTAGTTTAAAATAACATTATAAAGGTAGGTGGGGGCCAGATTATAGAAGACTAAGGAGTTTGTATTTTATTCTGTAGGTAACAAGGAGATGTTGGAAATTTTTAAGTAGGGAAATGACATAGTCAGAATTGTATTTTTAGAAGCATATTTGATGACCTCCAAGAAAATTTTATTATAAATGTGACAAAGGATCACTTATCAGTTTATGAAACAACTTTATATATATATATTGACTCTTCAAATTCTTTATCTACTTAGTTTTCATGAGCTACAACTACACCCAACTTAGACACACACAACGATATACATATCTTTGATCTTGCCATCACCAGCAAATGTATTATTTCCATATTGGAATATCTTAAAATCCCCTTACCCTACTATAACCTATTTGGCTTTTTATCGCTTCCTCTATCTTCCATCATAAAACCCTACTCTTCATCCATACAGTGATCTCTAATCCCTTAAATTATCTATTCCTTTCCTAGCTACTCTCTCCTCTTTTCTTCACATCATGACCAATTGGTAAACCAGTTCATTTCTACATTGTCTTCCTCTCTTGAATCCCCATCCTTTCATCATATCACTGAGTATTCTCTGCTAAACATCAGCCTGGGATCATTCTAACCATTCATTGCCTTTGCTCCTAAACATGTGTTGCTGAATAAAGGGGGAGAAATTCACTCAACTTTTTGGAAAGAATCCACTACAAATTTATATTATATAACATCAACCAGACCCTCACTGCTGCTAGGCAATCCTACTCTACTTAAATCACTAACTTATGCTCCATAGCAGCTCTTCCAAAGTCTCTATAAACTTCCTACAGCAGACTTGGCCCCAGTCTTCTAAGCAGAAATCCTTGTCCCAAACCTCAGAAAAAATTGAGGCTGTCATGAGTTTCCTCTTCTTCTCTCTTTCTCAATTCTTATCTCTCAGATGTCTTCTGCCTATGTCTCTTCCTTCATTCCTATCTCACATGATGAAGTAGTTTTACTTCTTACCAGGGGTAACTCCTCAACCTGTTCAAGCAACCCTATACCATTCCCTCCAATAAAATGACCCCTCTGTCATCTATACTCTATCACTTATTTTCAATCTCTTCCTTTCTACTGGCTCTTTTGCTACTGTCTTCAAACATGCCTAATGCTTTCCCTATTCTGAAGAAAAAAAACACGCAAAACAACTGCTACTTGATCTTTCAGTCCCTGCTATTATTCTATACCTCTTGTGTCCTTTATATTTAAGCTCTAAAAGGATAGGAGATAAAATACGTTCTTATACTCTCTTTTTTCCTATTGCCTTCTTAACCCTTTACAATATGGTTTCTGACCTTATTATTCTACTTAAACTGTTTTCTTCAAAATTAACAGTTATCTCTTAGTTGCCAAATAAAAAAGACCCTTTTCTCATGTTCATTGACTTGCCCAGTGCCACACAGCTATTAATTGTCCTAGGCTGGATTTGAACTCTGATCTTCCTGACTCAAGGACCAGTGTTCTATACAGTGAACCACCTAGCTGCCTCTTATAACTTACTTCCCCCCCATTTACACTTTGAGAAGTGACCTCCTGACCATTCCATAAACAAGATTTCATTTTCTAGCTCTAGACATTTCTGGTTGTCCTCCATGCTTTGAATTCTCTCCCTCCTCAACTACCTGCTTCACCGACTTCCTTTAAGTTCCAATTAAAATCCCATTTTTTAAAATAGGAAATCTTTCCCAAACATTCAATTCTAGTGCCTTCCCTCCATTAATTATCCCTTACTAATCTTATAGATGGCTTATCTGTGCATATTTGTTTGCATGTTGTCTCATCCATTATAGTGGAAACTTCTTGAGGGCAGGGACTGCTTTTTTTGTCTCTTTTTGTAACTTCGCAAACTTAGCACAATGCCTTACACATAACTGATGCTTAGTAAAGTTTTAATCCTTATAGCAACCCTACTTAATAATGTTACAAAAGTGATGTTATGAAAACCCAGAGAGAAGAGAGTATCCAGGAGAAGGTGATAAGCAGTGACTAATACTGAAAAGTCAGTTCATTTCATGTTGCCTGCCCACATTGGTTCCCCATGTTTATACTCTCCCCACCTCCATCTCATTGCGTGGTAATTTGGAAACACTGTACCCCATGGAATTGGGGAGAAGAAGGCTTTTCCTGTTATTTTTCTGCATTGTGTTGTTCTGTTTTCTTTAAGCTGATGTGTCATCTTTCTGTTAGGTAAACATCAACACTCAAGAACTAAGATTTCTGAGCTATCGTTTTAATGCTGTTTTATAGATTACTTCAAACCTATCAATCAATAAATCAAAAAGATATATTTATTAAGCACCCACTATGTTCCAGGAATTATTCTAAGTTCACTAGAGATAGAAAAAAGGCAAAAGATAGGGTAGATTTTCTATAGACCCACATTTGAAGGATTGTACCAACTGCTAATCCTAAGAAGTCTGGGAATTCCCTCTCTTAAATGCCTCCTAGAGTAACCTACTAAAGCACATGCTATTCCCTTTGTTCTAAACATCCAATGATTAAGTAATAATAACAATAAACTAGAATTAATAGAACAGTTAATGGTTCACAAAATTCTTTATAAATATAATTTCATTTTATCCTTATAGCAGCCCTGGTAGATAGATGCTTTCATTATTTCCATTATACCAGTGAGAAATTTGAGGTTAGGAGAGGTTAAAGATTTCACACTAAATCATACAGACAGTATGGGTCTGAGGCTAATTTTGAACTCAGGGTTTCCTAAATCCAGATTCAGTTCTCTCTCGATGGGGCCATTTTACTTTGTATATGAGAATTTTCCTTACCTACAGAGAACCCTTATCAGAGTATTCAAAGTAATCTGCCACAGAGCCCCAGTCTTTCTTTCCAAGTTTTCCTTTCACCTAACTGTCTTTCTGACTCCAGTTCTGCCACTCTATCCACTATGGCACCTTTAGAATTATCTTGGATCATTGCACTAATGAGAATACCTAAGTCATTTCCAGTTAATCATTGTACAATATGACTTTTACTAAGGACCATGTTCTCTTGGTTATACTTACTTTGCATCAATTCATATAAATCTTCCCAAGTTTTTTCTGAAACCATTCTGCCTACCTTTTCTTATATTATAATATTATTACATCCACAATTTGTACATATATTTCCCAAATGATAGGCATCCCCTCAGTTTCCTATTCTTCGTCACCACAAAGAGAGCTATTAGAAATATTATTTGTATAAGTAGGTCCTTTTTCTTTTTTTTTGATCTCTGGAATACAGTCCTCATAGTATTACTAGTATTGATCAGCCAAAGGGTCTATGCACAATTGTACCCCATTAGGCATAGTTTTAAATTGCTCTCTGGAATGGTGGCATCAATTCAAACTTTACCAATAATGCATTAGTGTCTCAGTTTATCACAAGCTTTCTAATATATGCTATTTTCTTTTTGTTTTATACTAGCCAATCTCATGGGTATGAGGTAGCATCTCTGATGTATTTTACTAATCAATAGTTATTCAGGACATTTTTTCATATGATTATAGATAGTTTTGATTTCTCCTTCTGAGAACTGCCTCTCATTCTTTGAACATTTGTTAATTGGGGAATATCTCATATTTGTATAAATTTGACTCAGTTCTCTATATATTTGGAAATAAGGCCTTTGTCAGAAATACTTGCTATATTGTTTCCCCTTGTTTCCTTCTAATCTTGGACGCATTGGTTTTTATTTATGTAAAAATATTAATTTAATGTAATCAAAATTATCCTTGTTACTTCTGTGATACATTGTAATTAATAAATGTTTGTTGGATTTGAATTTGATTGGTTTGGATGTGGGAAGGATGTAGGTTTTGGAATTATGTGTAAAAAGCAGAGAACCCTGAAATTCTTTAGTCATTTATTCTTTCTACACAGGATGATGTACTTTTCCAAAGTTTTTCAGTTGGGAGGTTGATAAATATCTCCAGTTATGAAATGGGTAGTAATGTAGCAGTACTTACCACCTTCACGGATGGCTCAGCATTCCCTGAAAATTACAACTTTCATAAATTACAGGAAAATATTGGAGACATCAGATTGACCTTTTTTTGATCCCAGACAGAACTTGCATTGGCCTGGGGCTTGTGATGAACTTGGACCACAAATTTCCTCATTCAATGTATGTCATTTAGTATTCTGCCTGTCTAAGCATCTTATTTTAGATACAACCATATGGAATTTTGATGCCAAGGCTTATCTTAATTCTGAGAGATCTGATGGCACAGTAATTACTACAAAGCCATCAAGTACTACCAAACAATTTGCATCTCCTTAGGGAGTAATTTTCCTTCAGGACAAATAGCAGTTGTCAAAGGACTAAGAATAATTTTGTTTACAAGCACAGATTTAGAAACAACTAAACAAGTTGGAACATGCACTAGAGATGTGACTTTGACTCTCAAGTATCTGGTTTTACAGCATTAAGCTTTCTGGGGGCTTATAATGAAAACAAAGCAATGCAGCTGTGTTAATGAGTGAAAGAAAACCCAGTCTTGACCCATGAGTAGGAATGTACCTTGGGGAAACTTTGTTCTCACCAATCTGGTTGCCATAGTACTTAATGGTAGAAAACTAACCCCCTCATTTCTGGGGGAATCCAATTTAAATAAAAAAACACAGATGACCAATTTGAATCCCCCCACCCCCGGCCCCCTATTTAAAAATGTGACTCTCAAATTCTTGCTTCATTTGCTGCATTCTGTTGACTGCTGATAACTTTTCAGCAGTAAGGTTGCTCTTCTTTATCAAATGTGAGACTTTTTTTCATGGAAAATAAAAGTATATTGTTCTAAGAAAGCATTTTCATTTGCACTAATGTTGTTCAACTACAGTTATATTCTTTGTCTCTCTTAAAGCCATCTCAGGCCCTTAATAAGCATCATTAACCCATGCATTAATAAGCATCTCAGGGAAAAGCAGCAGGAATGTGTTGCCCACTCTCACCACAATCTCCTCGCTTAGAACTGTCATGAGAACACAAGACAAGTTAGTTCTTAAATCTGCCAAAGCAGAAGAGGTTTTGATTTGTAAAATACAAGAGAGAATCCCTATACATTTTGACATAAAAATCTGTCAGTCTAGGTACCTCCTAGTCATTTAATATTTCATTTGGCTATGCTGTTTTGGCTTATAACTTTAATTAAAACTCTCCCATGCTGAGAAGCTTTTGCTTCCCCTGGTGACTTCTGCAAGAATGGCTGTTTGACAGACTGGTAGCATATCAGCATGGAGATATTGCTGAATGTGACATGTTTATGTTCTATTTACTTTGAATACATATTCTACAGGTACTCTAGGTTCAATGTGAAAGCAACTCTGGATGATAAAGTGGCTATACTCAAGATTGCATCCATGACTTAGTGTAGCAACTAAACATGGGCAGGGTTGATGCATTAATTTTGGTCAGATTCATAACTGCTACTGATTAAAAAGCTGAATCAATTGCATGATAACCTATTTTTATCTTGAATATGGATAAAATGAATAGACAATTTAGACTGAAATTTATAAAGATAAAGGCATGATCCAGTTCTAAGATATTTTCTTCTTTCACTCATCAATTCACCAGTAAATAAGCAGAAAAATATTTTCCTACAGAAATATAATTCCTGAAACTTGTTTATACAGGAAATTGGATATATTTTATCTGCAAAAGATGTCCTTGTTTGTTTCTTACATTCCATAAGATAATTATTGTAAATCCATATGATCATTCAACTTAAATGCCTCCCTTGAAGTTTAAAAACCTATGATAATTCAATTGAATGAGATAAATCTATTATTCTAATGAATCTGTGATCTAATCAATATGGGAAGTCCCTCAAATGATGCAGTTTGCATCCCACTCATGACTGCTGCCCATCCAGTATAACTTATGCTACAATGTCTTCCCATGTCTTCCATATGGGTTCCACTTAGCAAGCTGGAGCCATGCTTATATTCATTCTTTTGACACTCTGATAATACCATTATAATGTGTGAATTGCGCTCCTTATTCTTATATAAACAACAAAGGCCTTATCTTCTATCCTAGAATCCATATTAAGTATTGGTTCCTAGGCAAAAGAGAGGTTAGGGCTAGACAAATGGGATTAAGCAATTTGCCCAGGGTCACACAGCTAGGAAATGTCTGAGGTCACATTTGAACCCAGGACCTCCCATCTTCACTCCTACCTTTCAATCCACTGAGTCACCTAGCCACTCCTGATTATACATTTCTCAGAAATTATCTTTCTGAGCATCACTTCTCCAGCATAAATGTTAGTTATGCCTATTTTAAGAGGCAGCCTTGGGGACCTCAAAATGAAAACATTTCTGCTTGTATACATTTTGAAAAGCAATATATACACTCTAAGGATAAGATTTGATCTGTGTTTCATTGGCTTAGGGAAATCCTGGATGAGGCAGTAACCCTCCACCAAAGCAAGATCTGCAACTTAGAATTTTTGAAAGTCACTGAGACATTAAGTGACTTGCTAAAGTCACATAAACAGTATGGGTCAGAGACAGGATTTGAACCTGGCTCTCAAGCTAGTTCTCTATGTGTAATGCCATATATCCTCTAAGTCTATAAAAGAAAAGTATTTTAAGATCATCACAAAGTATCAAGATATTTAATAAATATTGAAAAGTAACATATTGTTTGTTTTCTTAAAATTACTTGAGAGAATATTAACAATAGAGTTAAAAAGAACAGTGTACCAAAGTCAATCAGTTCCAGTTCCAGGTCTGCCATTGACAAGTTGTCTGGCCTTTAATAAATCACTTAAGTTCTCTGGGTCTCTTTCCTCATCTTACAAATTAATGAGAAATAGGGCAATTATCTCCTGCTTTTCAATGATTTGAGATCTTCTGTCATTTAAAGCGATACAGAGAGCAGTACAAATTTCACTTGCTATTTCTGTTATAGAAGAATTTTTTAAAGGCACAACTAATGAATGGGATAGTGTTGCCCATTAAAAACCCTCCTTGTTTTTCTACTACATAAGAAAACTCATGGTCAACCCAAAGCATCAATATCTTAGGAACGATCATGTATTTCACAGCTCTAACTCTAATCACCCCAACTGCAGAGAGTTGAAATATAATGCATTGTTTATCTATTCCTCACTGGTAAGAAACCAGAGCCACAGGAGCACCCATTCATAGCATGAATTATTTCTGAACTGCTGGGAAATGTCTGTCAGTTTCTGTAATTATTTTTTTTTAGAGTAACCTAGGCTGACAAGGAGAAACTTAGTCTCATTATTATTTACAGGTTGTTGCTAAATCACTAAATAAGATACAGCTTAGATTTAGGCATAGTTCTGTTCCAGTCGACATGTATTTGTCTCTGTGATTCATATGCCCACCCGATTTGGAGTAGATAAGGTAGGACATGACACTCAGGAGGGAAAACATATTTCTGACTTGTCATTGCTTAGACTTCCATCATCCACATATAATGAGCTAGAAGAACAACAATTAAGAATATTCATCCTAATGATAGTATACCAAATATTCTACCACCATTTTATATAAGCTTGCCAAGAATAAGCCTGGGTTTAGCATCCATGGACCTACTAAATACATAAGCTGAATATCAGTTGCCATCTGTGCTCTATAAACTAAACTCTTTTGCCTCTTTGTAGAGGGAATGAGTAGGGGGCACAATGCACATCAAACTTCATATTGTCTAAAACTTCTGTGTTCAGAGCCTATGCCTGAGAGAGCCTAGGTTATGGGAGTGAGGTGGGTAAAAACTCAGCATTAAAGGTTTTGTATTACATTGCCTTTATAGGTTTCACACAAAACCTAAGCTATAGGCAAGGAAACATGTTCTTTCTATTTCTGTGGGAAGTTCCTCTGACATTTTTTTTTTCATTTTTCTCTCCAAAGTAGAGACCTTTACACTGAAAATAGTGGAACAAAAATGTCAAACAGAAAGTTGACACCCAAGGTAAGCAAGGAGATTTTGAGAGGATCTGATCATCCTTGATGAAATCAGTTTATTTTGACCAGAAGAGCTACATGTTCAGATCTTGAACAGATGGTAAGTGTGACTGTTAAGTCACTTTCAGTGTGGTATTTGAAAGATCATAGAAAATGAGGAACATATCACAAGATTGGAGAAGGGGAAATTCTGACCCAAATTTAAAAGGGGAGGCAGAGGAGAAAGTCTTCACATTTTAGACCATTGAGTTTGATTCAAATTCTTAGGAAAATCATAGGAAAAAAAATCAGTTGGTGAATATCTACAAAGGGAAGCAGTGTATATGCAAGTTCTAAATTAAGCATGGTCCTGACAGATTAACCTCTTAAAAACCAAGATTACTAAATTTACAGATGAGAGAGGAATGCTATGGATAAAGTTTACCTTGATTTTAGGAATGCTTTTGATAATATATCGTATACTCTTGTGGAAAATGAAAAGAGATGGATTAGATGGTAATTCAATTAAATAGATATCGAAGCAGCTAGATGGTTAGACTTAATGTTGGTATTCTGGAGATCTCTAATGGAAAACTCCAGAAGCCTATGCTTGGCCTCATCTTGATTAACATTTTTATCAATGACTTGGATAAAGTTAGAGAGGATGTGCTCATCAAATTTTCAAAAAGGGGCAGAAAGGTGGCTCAGTGGATTGAGAGCCAGGTCTAAAGATGGAAGGTCCTGGATTCAAATTTGCCCTCAGATATTTCCTAGCTGTGTGACCTTGAGACAGGCTTTTAGCCTGTATTTCCAAACTCTTCTGCCTTAGAACTACTACTCAGTATTGATTCTAAAATAGAATGAAAGGGAGAGAAAAAGAGACAAACAAACGAACAAAGAAATAAACTACACAAAGAAAAAAAGAAAGTGAGAAATAACACAGAAGCAGAAGAAATTCTCTAACACTTTGTGTTGATCCTCTAAAGTAGACTTATAGTGAGTCACTCAGCAAGAATCTATTAAGCATATACTACTAACCAGACACTGTTAAGCACTCAGTTTACAAAGAAGGGCAAAAACACCCTTCTTTAAAAAGCCTACATACTAATGGAAGAGACAACATGCAAACAACTATATAAAAATAAGTTATGTGTGGAAAGTAATAGAAGAATCTTAGTGAGACACTAGCAACAGTAAGATTATATTTTAAAATAATAACAAGTTATACCTAATAGATAAATTTCATCCCCAAAATAAAAGGTGCAAGTTTTTTTTAAAGGAACGGTTCCTGTCATAACTTATCTGGATGCTGTTAATTTGGACAAAATAAGTACTTATTAAGTACTTAATTTGTGCCAAGCACTGTACCAAACCCTTTACAGATCTCATTTGAGCCTTACAACAACCGGTGAAGTAAGACCTATCATTATTCCCATTTTACAGTTGAGGAAACTAAAGCAGAGAAAGGTGAAGTACATTGCTTTGGAGTACACAGTGTCTGAAATCATATTTGAACTCAGATTTTCTTGATTCCAGGCCCAGAACACCATCTATTGTGCCATTTTTTTTTACTACTTTTCAATCACAAACTTAAAAATCTTAAATGTTTGCCCCAAAGATTTCCACTTTAAATCTAGATCCTTCCCACCCTGCATCTCATGCTCATAAGATTAATTAATTAACTAGCTGAGGTTGATGAGTTTAGAGATAACATCCAAGCAAAGAGGAAGATTTGGAAGCAAAGCTGAGTGATAACACATTTAATTATGTTTATGCAGTGTGTAGTGAAATGGAATGGAGGGAAGAATTCCATGCAAATTCATGCACATTCTTCAAACTAAAGCTGGGCAATGCCTCCTGCAAAAGGTAAGATTTGAGCTGAGAGAAGACAGAAGGGAGAAGAGAGTAGGGAGAATATTTTAGGCATGGAAGATAGCTCATTTAAAAAAGCATGGTATCAGTTTATGAAATATCATTTACAAGGAAAAGGAAGGGTAATGTTTCTAGATTGTTCATGGAGGGTCATAGAATGTAAAAAAGACTGATCTAGAAACTTAGGAAAGATATAAGTTTTTGACATGAGTAAAAATCAAAGAGAATTCACAGGTATTATCACATTCAAACATTCATTAAATATCTATTATACTCCTAGCACTGTGCTATGGTATGTGACAAGAGTAAGAATCTGAGTAAAAAAGAAAGAAAGAAAAAGAAAAAAGGAAAAGAAAAAAATTAAAGAGTCTGAGAAACCATGCTCAAAATGCATTCTCATAGAGCCTCCATCTCATAGAGCCTCTCTCTTCAAAACCCAGTTCTACTACTCCTTTCTTCAGGAATCCTTGACTGATCATCTCAAGTGCTAGTTTCTTCCCACCCCCTACCCCCACCCCATTACCTTGTATTTAATTATCTAACAAATAGCTATATATTAAAATTTACTATTTTCAATTGCTGTATTTATGTTTATTCTTAAATACATATACTTAGAAAGTCAATTCCTTGAAAGAAGAGAAAGTTTCTTTCTTAGAATTTGCTTTCCCAGTGCCTACCACAGCTCTAGGCACATAGTAGGTGTTTAATAAATGTTTGTTGCTTCAGTGAGAGAGAATAAACACTAATGAGATGACAGAAATCAATTTATATAATAATGGGTATTAATATTCATTGGTTTCTCCTGTTTCTCTGGACTTTTCATTTCTTACTCCATTGATACTTGACTGAGGAAAGTTGCAGTTACAGGGTATATGGGATAAAATGGGTACATTATTCCCCAGTATACATTGATTAGTATTAGTAATCATAGATTGGCAACTTCCTATAGAAAAATAGTGAAGTTAGATGTCCTCTTCTAGGAGATATCAATCTCTCCTTTTGAAGAGTGGCAATCTCCCTCCCTCCCCTCTCCTCTCTCTGTGTCTGTGTCTGTGTCTGTGTCTGTGTCTGTGTCTGTGTCTGTCTGTGTCTGTGTCTGTGTCTGTGTCTGTGTCTGTGTCTGTCTGTGTCTGTGTCTGTGTCTGTGTCTGTGTGTTTCTGTCTCTGTCTCTGCCTCTCTCTCTGTCTCTGTCTCTCTCTGTCTCTCTCTGTCTCTCTGTCTCTCTCTCTCTCTCTCTCTCTCTCTCTCTCTCTCTCTGTCTCTCTCTCTCTCTCTCTCTCCCCACCTCCACCCCTTATAAGGAATTAAGGAATGCTGGACATGCCCGGTCAAGTATTCCCTCACCCCTTGTGAGCATGCTACTTATGCCCAGGTAGTATGCCTCACCCATGCCCCCTTGCCCACCTCTGTGAGCTTGCTACCTATGACCAGGTAGCCCTACCCCACTTCTGAGGATAGTGTCCTTCACTCTATGTCCTCCCACACCTCTGAATAAAGCCATGTGAACTATGCCAGCAACAAGTCTCCTGTCTGTTCAATAGAGTGATTTTAGAGGTATGATTCCCCCCCCCTCCCCGATTTTCACTCCACACACAGGGGAAAAAGGGGAAAAAAAACAGTCCAGGCAGGACAGCATCTTGGGGTGGGAAGATTAGACTCATTCATTATCCGACCTGCCTACTGGGGCTGCCAATGCAGGAAGTTAATAGAAAGGATACAAAGGAACTAGCAAGTATAAACTATTAAATTGGTGTTTAATAAAGGTAATCATGGACTAATCATGAAATAATCACTATCTCAAGCCTTCCAAGTGCATGGCATGCTAACTTCCTCTTCTACCTTGTCCTGTCCTTTGCTCTCATCTTAAGTCTTCCATTTGTCAGTGATCCAATCCTCTTTCAAATGAAGAACATAATAATAGCAATAAATAGGCAGCCAGGCATGCAATGCTATATAAATTGGGTGTGTTGGGAATTAGGGCTCTTAATTATAAAAATGAGATTGCTTCTTTTCCATTGAGGGGTATATTAAGCCAAAGCAGCTCTGATCCCAGCGTTACTAGGAATTTAATATAAGCCTTCAGAATCACAGAATTTGGGAGCTGGGAGGAACCTCCTATAGAATTTCACTTCTGAATAGACAGTCCTCTCTTCTTAGAATGAACTCTCTATTGACCTTGACTCTAAGAATTGATAGCCTCTTTCAAAACTTAGCTCATGGAATCTTTTCTGATCACCTTGGTTTTTAGTCTAATGATTTTTTTGATTTACTAATCTGTGTACATATTGTTTCTTCCTAATAGAATGGATGCAACTTCTTGAGAGTGAGGGTTATTTTTGTCTTTTTATCTCCAATGCCTAACATAGTGTCAGGATAGTAGGGATTTAGTGAATGTTAGTCGAATGAATGGATGAATCAAGTCTATGCAATATTCGAATAAGAATCTCCTCTGCAACATCACTAAGAAGAATATATCCAGGCTGAACTCCAATGAGTGGAAACCTACTCCATCTTCAAAAAGTCCATTTTACTTAGGGATAGGCCAATCATTAGGAAGTATTTCCTTGCCACACACTTTTTCTTAAAACTGAACTACAAAATGACATAGGTGACAATAATAATAATAATGGGAGTCTTTACTATCCATCCCTAAGAACTGAAGAACAAAACTAAGGGGGAATATGGAAATAAATAAACTTTTGAGAAACAGGAGCTAAAAGTTTCATGATATTTTAAGAATGGAGTTTGTAAAGAATACATATATTTATCAGTATTGCATAGTACTTTCCCAAAAATAGACTCTATATTATGATCCAGATAAATCACAAATTGGTATTCAAATCAAAGTTATTAAACCATCTTTAATAGACCATAAATGGAATGATATAGTGATCATATCAGGAGGCACAATCATCAAAAAGATCTAAGTAAAGATTTAGTAATAAAATCTTAAATAATGAATGGCTGAAGAACAAATCACAGAAACAATAACCATGCCAAAGACAATGAAATTATTGAGGTAACATAGCAAAGGGCAAATTATCTGGGATGTGGTATACAGAGAAAAATGTCTATGTCTAAAAACATGTGCCAAAATAAAAAGAATATTACTGAATCAGATATAATTTCCAAAATTAGAATGCCAGAAAAAAGCACCAAAAAGAAATCTTGAATATTAAAGAAATATTGGAAAACCAAAAGACTATGGAATGTCTTTGTCTTTTAAAAAAGCAAATTCTTTCAAAAGGTTCACAAAATTTGTAAGTTTGATTAAAAAAGAGGGAAAAAATGAGCGAAATTAATTATAAATCACAAGAGAGAGGAAATATTAAAAAATCAGATGGAATTATAGGAGAATGCTATCAATCATTTAAAGAACAGTTAATACTTATACTATAATTTGATAATCTACTATGCACAGGCATATGTATGCAAAATGAATTCATAAGAAAAAGTTTTTTACAACATAAATAGCCATATTAATAGAGCAATAAGAAAAGAGCTAATACAATACAGTCTAGAAATGGGAAATTGGACTATCTCTGAAGACATTATCAAAGAGGAGGAAAACTTGATCCAGATGGAGTTACAGGAGAATGCTATCCCACATTTAATATCCATACTATACAAATTAAATAATCTTTTATTATTACAATTTTCCCTTTAGTTATCAACCCTAGACCTATTTTTGTCCTAACCATGACCCCTAATCCCTTCAATTTTCAGTTTTTTCCCGAGTCATCATCTCTACACTGGTTAAACTCTCCATCTTTCCATATTTCAATCCCTTGGTTAACCAGTTCAAATCTATTCTGTCCTCTCTGCTTGATGCCTTTGCCCCTTATTCTAGTGCTAGATCATGCTTTGCCAAATACCTACTTTGAGTTTCTTCTACCAATCACTGGTTTTATTCCTTTTCAAATGCAGTTGAATAAAACTTGAGTAAAATCACAAAACATTTCTTATTCAATACAAATTTATTTAACATAATTTCAACTGGCATCTCATGGTAGCAAAGCAATCCTTTTACACATCTCAGGGATCGACGGGGGAGGTGGTACAATGAATAGAGTGCCAGACCTGGAGTCAGAAGAACCTGAGTTCACATATGGCCTTTTATCTTTACTAACTCTGTGACTCTGGGCAAGTTACTTAACCCTATTTGCCTCAGTTTCTTCATTTGACAAATGAAGTAGAGAAGGAAATGGCAAACCATTCCAACATCTTTGCCAAGAACACCCCAAAAAGGGTCATAAAGGGTCAGACATGACTGAAACAACAAAATAACATTTGATTCACTCTCCCACTCACCACACTATTTAAAGTCTCCTCATTTCTTTGCTATCTTCCCATGGCACTCTTTCAATGGAGGAACTTTCTATTGAGCCACACTTTCTATTGAGAAACTTACCACATACTTCAATTTTAAAAATTGCGGCTTTCTATGACAGCAAATTCTTTTCCTGTTGTCCTTACTTCACATTTCTTAGATGTCCCCCTACCATTCTCTCCTTTACCTCTGTCTCCCTTGATCTGATGATACTTCTCCTAATCGAAACAAATCCCTCTATAGGCATCTTAGATTCTACTCTCTCCCATGTTCTCCAACAGATGGTCACTCTTTCATCCTCATCATTTCACTAATCTTAAATGTCTTTGTCTGTTGGCTGTTTCCCTGCTGCCTATAGACATGTCCATACATATCCTCCATTCTCAAAAAACTCTTTACTAGAACTCTGCTAGTTATTGTTTCATATCTCTCTTTCCTTTTGTGAGTCAATTCCTCCAAAAGTTCATGTTTAATTGGTAGCCTCTCTTTCTCTGTCCTCTTCTAAATGTCCTATAAATGATCTCATCTTTCATCTGAAACTGCTCTTTCTAATGTTACCAATGATGCCTTAATTGCCAGATCTAATGGCCTTTTCTCAATCTTCATCCTTCTTTATTGGTCTTCAACTTTTGCCACTGTCAATTGCCCTGGATATTTTTTTCTTTTCTCTCTCTATCTCCCCATCTTTGTCTCTCTTTGTCTCTATCTCTCAATTTCTCTCAATGTGTGTCTCTGTCTTTGTCTCTATTGCTGTCTCTCTCTGGACACTATTTTCTCATGATTCTCTTCTTTTTTCTCTTTTTTTCAAATTACATGTCAATACCATTTTTAATAATTGTTTTATGATATTTTGCAATCTGTTCTGTCCCTTCTTTCCACTCCTCCCACCCTGCTCAAGAAGGCAGATATCATGATATAGGTTGTGCATGTATTATTATATAATACATATTTTATGTAATCATGTTGTAAAATAAGACAAATATTGCTTACACTAGAGAAAAATTTATGGAAGAAATGAAGTATAGAATGTTATGCTTCAATCTGCATTCAGCCTCCATTTGTTCCTTGGTAGTGGATACCTTTTTCATCAGAATCCCTTGAAGTTGTCCTTGATCCTTATATCACTGATAACAGTTAAGCTTTCTTAATTGATAATGGTACATTATTTCTATTCCTCTGTACAAAGTTCTCTTGGTTCTACTCGCTTCACTTTGTATTGCTTCATATAAGTCCAGGTTTTTTGTGATTGCCCTATTCATCATTTTTTATGGCACAACACTATATCCTTACAATCATATATCACTATTTGTTCAGCCATTCCCCAAACCCTCAGTTTCTAGTTCTTTGATGCCACAAAAAGAGCTGCTACAAATATTTTTTGTATAAGCAAGTCCTTTTCCCTTATCTTTGATTTCTTTGGGATACAGACCTACCAGTGGTACTGCTGGGCCAAAGAGTATGTTTTATGTTTTATGGCCCTTTGAGCTCCTGGTTCTCTTCTTATCTTCCTGACCATTCATTCTTAGTCTTCTTTCCTGTATCTTCTTCCAGGTCATGTTCATTAACCATGAGTTTCCCCCAAGGCCTTTTTATCTGCTTCCTCTATGCTCTCACTTAGTGATCTCACCCACTCCTATGGGTTTAATTATCATCTCTAAACAGTTAGTCCTCCACTGCATTAATCCAGCCTAAACTAAATCTTTCCCAAAATCTAATTCTGTTTGCCCATCTACTTTTGGACATATTAAAGTGAATATACTGTAGACATTTCAAATTGTCCAAAATAAAGATTGTCTTTCCTCAAAATTTTTCTTTCTCTGTTACTCTTGAGGGCATGACCATCTTCCCAGTAATCAAACTTATAACTTTGGTGTCCTCCTCCACTTATCATTGGCACTCATCCTTTATATTTGTTTAGTGGCCAAATAACATATCTACCTTCCTAACATTGGTGGAGACCTTAATCACTTTATCTCTGAACTATTTCCTGCTACAAGTCTTTCTCTAGCCCATTCTCCACTAAGTTCCCAAGGAGATCTTTTAAATATGCAGGTCATGTGATGTTACACATAAATATACACACAAAAATACGCACACATACACACTCTACAGGAGAAAAACTCTAATGTCCCCTATTGTTCCTACAATAAAATATGAAATGCCGCTTGGTATTTATAACCCTTGACAACCTATCCCCTAGTTTTCATAGTCTTCTATGGTCAATTGCTTCTGAATCTCCATAAGTCCCCTTCATTCATACTTATTTTTACATATTCCTTTGAGTCTTTTTTTATCTTTTTGTATCTCTAGATGGATTTTATAAGTACTTCATTTAGGTATTTAAGGCAATCTCTCAGTTGTTTGATAGGTAGGTTAGTTTTGACAGCATGATAATTTTATTTATTATATATTTATTTACTGTTTTTAGAAATTACATTTGTTCAGGTCAACCCTGAACAATGAATAGATCATCAATTATGTTAGCTTTCTTCTATTTCTTTAAAGAGAGTTTTAGAATTATATTCATATAGCTTGAAAATGTTGATATTCCTAGATATTTATGGTAATTCTGAATGGATTTTTTTGTCTTATGCTAAATTTTGTTAGTAATATACAGAAAGACTGGTTAGCATATGGATTTACTTCATATCCTGTTGTAGTGATTACAGATTATTTTGATTGTTCTTAATGAATCTCTAGGATTCCCTAAGAAAATTATCTTAGTTATAAAAAGAAATAATTTTCCCCTTTTTCCCTATGGTGACTATTTCAATTTCTTTTTTCTAACTTTTTTGCTATAGGTAGCATTTCTAGAACCATATGCCACAATGGTAATGATGTACTTTACTTTATCATTAATCATATTGGAAAGGTTTCCAATGGTATTAGCTATTGGTATTATATGAACTACTATTGATTATATTAAGGAAATGTAGAATTATTGCTATGCTCTTTAGATTTTTAACATAAATGAATATAGCATTTCATTAATGAATTTTCTATTATTTTCATCATTAATATGCTGTATTTGTAATTTTCCTAATGGTGAACTCTCTTTGAATTTCTAGCACAGATCCAAGTTAATGATATGAGTAGTCTTTTTAACTGGTTGCTGTAGCCTCTTTAATCATGTTCTATTCAATATTTATAATCAATATTTATTTATTTTATTGAGGTATTGTTTTCATGTTCTCCCTTATCTATCCCTGTCTTGGATTTCAAGACCATTTTCTTTTCACAGAAACAGTTTAACAAAATATTTTTTTTACCTCTATGTATACAGATAATTAATAGAGCATAGGAATTAATTTTCTTTGAATGTTGGGTAGAAATGACTTGTAAGTACATATGATATTTTGTAAATTATAGAATTAAATTTTTGGATTTTTCATCTTACTTTTCTGCAGTTAATTATATCATTCATTTCTTATTCTGGTAATCTACATTTCATATTTTTGTAAAAATGCCCCAATTCCATTTTTATTTCAATTATGTTGGCATATAATAGAATATTATATTTCTGAGAATTTCATGTATCTCCTCTTATTCTGTTGGAAATTTATCATTTTCAATTTTTATTTTGATAATTTAGTTTCTCCTGCTCTTTTTGAGTTATCTGTTTTTTTATTAGTCTTTTTAAAAATAACAGCCTTTAGTTTTATTTATCACTAATAGTTTTCGTAATCAATTTTATCTCTTCTTTGATTTTCTGAATTTCTTAGTTGGAGGAAGAAGATTAATTATTTGTTTATTTTTCTTCTAGTTTTAACTTGCATGTTCAATTCTCTGAGGTTTTCTTTCTCTTGTTGAATAAAAGGTTTTAGCAATTTGAAAAATTTCCTCTAAAGACTGCTTTGGCTGCATCCCAAAAGTTTTATGTATGCTGCTTTACTGCTATCAATTTATTTATATGTGTGTGTGTTTATTTTAGTTTTGCATGGCCTCTTTACAAACAATGGTCCTGTGGTAGGACATGAAAATCTCACAGATACTTAAAGGCAAAAATAATAAACACACAGTAACAACTGAGATTAAAAAGGTAGGGATTAGAGAGCTAAAAGCAGCTACACTGAATTTTTCATCCTTGATTTCCAGTAGGGAATCTAGGAAGTCTGATTAAGACTAGCTTCTTGGTACCCTTACACAATTTTGGTCTGTGATTTGAAGGTAGAGATTATGGCTCTGCATACATTGGCTAAGCCTTTGTGTAGGTCTCTCTGCCCTGCCTTCTCCCATCCACCAAGATTCTGTGATTTAAAGGGTTTCTATATGCTGTCCTTAAGGGGGATTCTGATTCAGGCTCAGGTCCTAGCCTTTCCAACAGTCTTGAATGAGAATGCCCACCTAATACTCTATCCTCTTCCACAGTCTTAGGTGGGGATGCTATGCTTAGATTGTGGCGGTCTCCTTGGGCAGCTAGGTATTGCAGCACTGTATCTGAACAGGAAGATCTGAGTTCAAATCTGTTCTCAGATACTTAATAGCTGTGTGACCCTGGACAAGGCACTTTACCCTGTTTGCCTCAGTTTTCTCATCTGTAAAGTAAGCTGGAGAAGAAAATGGCAAACCATTCCACTATCTTTGCCAAGAAAAC
This sequence comes from Gracilinanus agilis, assembly GCF_016433145.1. Lineage (NCBI taxonomy): Eukaryota > Metazoa > Chordata > Mammalia > Didelphimorphia > Didelphidae > Gracilinanus > Gracilinanus agilis. Next base: position 132,148,863 of record NC_058132.1, on the reverse strand, counting down.
CCCACAAAAGGCATAATTAAGAGTCAGAAACAAGTGAAGAAATGACTAAACAACAACTTTGGGTCTGTCCCCTGCCTAAGTCCTGGCCTGCTCCCTCCAAAATTCCTGGACAGTTTGTACCAGCTAGGGTCTCCTGGATGAAGGATACTGAAGAAGAGTCTCCATGCATGTAGCCTGTATTGTCTTAATTTTAAATGGAAGTGCCAGGGGAGATTAGGAACCCACTTGGCATTGAGTCAGATTGGGAATTCACAGGCAAATTCTTTTGTTTTTGTGTCTGCCTGTGCAAAGAGGTTGACTGTTAATTGAAAGGTAAATACTTCAATGTTATTTCCCCTAACTCATCTCTCCTGTTTGTTGATTGTCTGTATCAAAGTTCTATCACATTGTTCCTGAAGTAATTCTAGGGCTGAGTTTGTACCATTCCGTTGCCATCTTTCCCTGGGAGTTTTATGTACTTAAAGTTACAAAATCTGATAATGCAAAGCTGAGCTAACATTTACAGAGCCCATGGGGCAATCACCAAGAAGAAAAACCATCTTATCCTTGCATTGGAAAATGATCATTGCTAAGGTTTATGCTTGGCTATGAATATGTATTATTGGGTAGTGTTTAAGAGCTCCATTGGATGACTTTTCTAATTTATAAACTAAGATGCTTGAAGGGTATCTGAAAGAACTTTAGCCACATAAATGTCTTGATAAAAATGGTTCTCAGTACAAGCAATATTATAGCAATTACAGTCTATATACAATGGGATAGAAATTGAATTAAAATTGTACTTTTCCATTTACCAGTTGATATATGTTCATATATCATGTATAACCTTATAGTACCTATCGTAATGACACCTGGAAACTGATAGAAGACATCATAATGGGAAAATGCACCTTCCATTCTCCAGAAGTCAAAGTTTTTTGGAAGAACAAAATTAAATCCCACCCATTGCTTGACTAGGCTGTTGATTGGAATCTTCTGCATAAGGCTCTTCTTTATGTAAAGATGCTGCTTGATCTGGGTTAATTAGAGAATTGTCAAAAATCTCTTCATTCCTAATTATTCACAGTAGGGAGAACAGACAGGGGGAGGAACAATCCAGGAGATGAGACCTTTGCTTACTTTAAAAGCAGAAAGGTCTGAATTAGAAATCAGTGACAACAAACAAGAAAGGCAAATAGGCTTTCATCCATGTGAATCTGAAGTGGGAGTAGTTGAGGGAGCCTCATGTTAAAGAGAATATTATTTAGGTTTAGAAATAAGGGGAAGTAGTTCTAAGGACTGCAGACATTATTAGATGTTTATATTTCAAATATAATTAATAGGACACCCTTCTAGAAGAGAATTTATATTTGTAAATACCTCTCTGTTCTCCAACTTATTAGGAAGGATAAAGCATTTCCTATAAGAACAAGGAAGAGAAAAAGGAAATACTCTAAGAAAAGTCAAAGAAATGTGCATTGCCTATGTCAGCTTTCTCGTGACATCTAAATAAGATAATAATGCATTTAGGTAAGCATAAAATTGATTCGCTCACCATATGTATGGTGTTGTCCAAAGGATTAACACTGTTAGGAACAGAGGATTTCAGTGGAGTGCTCCACAGCTCTGAGCATGCCTTACCCATTCATCATTTAATCAATGACTTGAATGAAGGTACAGAAGACATGCTTATCAAATTTGTGGATGACATAAAGCCGGGGACTATTACATTGGGTGACAGCTGCAACAGCAGGCTGAAGTGAACAAGATAAAGTTTAATAAGGATAAATGTCATGTCTCCCCAAAAGTCCTACCCCAGTGCCAAATGGACAGTATGGAGCTGACCTTGGAGGCTCAAAATCTATGCCAGAAGACTTGGATTCTATCACTTTGTATTGAGCCATAAAGGATTTGGCTAGAGATCTGGCCATAGATGGTATACATTCTTGCTAAGCACAGAGAAGCTCATAATCTATATATTAGCTAATGGGTGATGAATCGATTCTTTGGCAAAGGAGATCTCACAAAACAGATAAAAATTCAAAATAGCTTTTAATCATGTGATCCCTTTTCCATTTGTGTGATGAAGTTGTCAGAGAAGCAAAAGGGATTATTGGATGCTAAGAATGACTGTTTCTAGGTCCAACTATAAACATTAACTTAACTATTGGTTCATTAAACTCTAAATGAGTGTGGTACATTGAAGGGAGCTCAGGATCTAGTATCAGAAGAAGGTCTGAGTTTGAATCCTGACTCTGCTACATACTACCAATGTTACCTTAATTAGTTTCCCACTGTCATGGGGCCATGGTTTTCTCATTTCAAAAATGATAAAGTTGAATTAAATGACCTCTAAGGTACAAGTTTAAATCTCTGTTTTTGTGATCTTTGCTCAATGAACAAGCCAATATCCTGCCAGAGGAGCAAGTCACATTCAGATTCATGCAATAAATGAAATCATAAGACCTAAAGGAGTTTCAGCAAAATGAAATAATAGTTCACATATTATCCTTAGAGAGTCAAGTGAAAGAGTTGGTAGAGTTTGTTTTCCTTGTGTGTCCAGGGAAAAATAAGAAAACTAAATAAGCTTGGCAAAAAAAAGATCATCACAAAAACAATTTGCAGTTTATGTATTGACAACTGTTTTATAAGATGAAAAAGTAGAAAAATTCTACACAGTATTTGATAAGACACTCATAATTAAATCAACATGAACTTGATAATTTTAATAGAAAGGTGGCCATAGGGGAGGATGCTGAAATACTGAGAACATGTAGGAATTGATTTCAAGGTAACTGAAAGGAGAGAGGAAACCAAGAGCTCGGCAAAAATCATAGACCTTATAATTACCAAAAAAAAAAAAAAAGTTACTGAGTACTGTCTTGAAATCAAGAAGCCCTAAGACCAACACCTGTATCTAATACTTATAGGTTAAATGACCTTAAATAACATATCCTTTTAGTTCTGAGGGGCAATCTAAATATAGTAAGTTTTAGGCAAGTCTGAGAGGGAGCTGGTGGTAGTGTAGATAGAACATTGGGCTTGGAGTCAGGAAGACATGAGTTCATATCTAGCCTCAGATACCTGAGACTTTGGGCAAGTCACTTAACCTCTGGGTGCTTAGATTTCTTCAGCTGGAAAAAGGGGATCACAATGACACCCTACCTCCCAAGGTTGATGTGAGGATCAAATGAGAGAAAAATTACAACGTGCTTAGCAAAATGCCAGGCAGGTGTTTTGTACTACATGTTAATGATGATGAATAAGAAGGATTTCAGTCAAGCACTGTGAGGAGGAGGGGGAGGAGGAAGAGGATGTCATCTAGATTAGTGGACGGGGTTTCTACATAAGGAATTCCATAACTAATAAAATCACAAATTCAGAGCAGAAAATAAAGAAAGTACATGGCTGGGCATGTAGTAAGATCTCAATAAATACTTGCTCATAAAGGAAAAGGAAGGTTCTGAAAACTCCTACCTTTCTAGATAAAGACTTCCAGGTCTGAATTAAAACATTTGAACAAAATATAAAAGACTTTGGAATATCTGAATATTTCTCTCCTTCTTGTTCCTTGCTTCTCAAATAGCAGAATGAATTTCTCAAGGAAAGCACACTGAGAATCCTGAGACCAAAGAAGTATAGCCCCATGGGCAATTAGTGTGTATTTCTACACGAAGAAAGAAATGGTTCCCTCTATGCAATGTTGGAAGGAAAGTGAGAATGAATTTCACTGGTAAGTGTCTCTTTACCTTATGATTCTATTCCATCGCTCTCCTGGTCCCTGAGCCCCAAATGGTGTAAAGAATAGACACTAAATTATTTAAACTTGTCCTTCTTTCGTGCTAGTTTTTCATGTGTCCTTTCTGAGTGTGAGCCTCCCCTTGACTTCCTAGGTATTCTCAAATGACCCTCCTCCAATTTCCTTGGACACAATGTATTCTAGGAAGGGAGACACCAATACCCAAGATAGTAATTTGAGGAAAGGAGCCAAGGAATGTCATGTTTGTCATTCTGTCTAATGACAATGAAAAATCTCAGTAATGAAAGAGGTAAACAACAGAGTTGTCTCTGTGCGTGTATTTTTAGCCTACATACAAGAGGCTCACAACCTTAATTTTCACAGCAACATAAATATTATGCCTATAATTAACCATGAATATTTGATGAAGTTGGAGAGCATTATCTACACTTGCTTAATATCACTAAATGTCATTCTAAATTCTGAATGCCTTTTAAGTATGGAGAGGTTTGGTGTATGCCGCCAAATTTCAAAACAAATGCTTGGTGGAAAATTACACCTTAACCAGATCAATCATCAAGTAAATAGGTAATAATGGGTGCATATTTTTTACATGAGTTTGACACAGAGCATAAAAATAGTTGAGGACACTGAAGACTCACTATATAAAGAAGATTCTAATAGGAAGAGCCGTCATGCTCTATCAGAGAGATTGATGCATTTCTCAGAAGTATTTTCCACATACGTGAGCGATGTGGCCCCTCATTAAAATGCCTCCGGTTTGGAGGGCAGGGGACAGATTTGTAGGCAGGTGGTCGGTTTTTACTCAGTAATTGCCATGTTTGGGTTAGAGAAACTAATGAGGCAGGCCAGGCAATTTGGGATCCTATTCTAGTTCTAGGAGGAACATTATTTTTTTTTTTCAGCAGAAATGGTCTTTGTCAAGAAAAAAGAGACAGCATTGCTTTGCTAGTTTTCTATCACTCACATTACTATGATAATAACTACTATGTTAATTTCCTTTGAAAGAAAACTTCCTTACCTCTTAACTTCCCAAGTGTTCATCTTCCTTCATTTTTTTTTTTTTGTTGTTGTTGTTCAGTAGGGTATATATCGAGCAGAATGGAGTGGGATTGCTTCAAAGATGAAATGGAAAACCTGATTGTCAAAGACAATGGCTAAGGCTATTAGATTAATTTGACTGAGGCCTCTGGCTTGCAAACCTCTGCAGCATTTGGCCTGAAACTATATTTCCATTTTTCTGGTTTAAAAAAAAAAAGCGGTTACATTCAACTCTGCATTAGAGAAGACCAATATCTGACACAATACATACTTTCATACATTAGTTCTTTACCTGGAAGTGAATAGTATCTTCCTTCATAGTTTCTTTGTGGTCAACTTAAATATTCATATTACACAGAGCTGCTCAGGCATTCACAGTTACTCCTAACAATATTTCTGTTACTGTATACTTTACCTCTTAGTTTTCTTAATTCTGCTAGTTTCACTTCATGATTTCATGCGTCTTTTATATTTTTTTATAAATTTGACCTGCTCATCATTTATTATAGCACAATAGTATTCTATCAGAATAATATATCACAATTTATTCAGCCATTCCCCATCTGACAGACATGTTCGCAATTTCTAATTCTTGCTGCTATAAATATTTTAGAACATATGGGTTCTTTTCCTTTTTATCCTGATCAGTTTGGGAAGCAGACTTAATGGTTTTATTGCTGGGTCGTAGTTTTATATCTTATACATGGTTTTATAACACTTAGGGCATAATTCCAGATTGTTCCTCAAATTGGATATATCAGTTCACAATTTCACCAACAGATAATAGAACCCTAATTTTTCCACATTGCCTCCAATATTTGCCATTTCCCCTATCATTTTAGCCAATTCAATATGTGTGAAATTGTATCTCAAGGTTGTTTTAATTTACATTTTTCTAATAATGATTTAGGATATTTTTATATGACTATCCAGAGCTTTGATTCCTTTTTCCAAAAACTGCCTGTTCAGAGCCTTTGACCGTTTACAAATTAGAAAATGTCTCATATTCTTATAAATTTGACAAACATCTCTATATATTTGAGATATAAAGCTATATTCTAAAAAACAACTATAAATCCCCCTCCAAATTTTCTGCTTTCCTTCTACTCTTGGCTACACTGATTTTATTTGTGCAATTTTTAAAATTTGATGTATTCAGAATTATCCAATGTACATCTCTCAATGCTCCCCACCTCTTATTTATTCATAAATTTTTCTCCTTTCTATAAATCTAAAAGTTAGTGTCTTCAATCTTATAATTTGCTTTTATAATCTCCCTTTATGTCTGTTATGAATTCATTTTGACCTTATGATAAATGGTATGAGATACTGGCCTATATCTAGTTTCTGCCAAAGTATTTTCTAGTTTTTCCAATAACTTTTTCAAATATTAAATTCTTATCCCCAAAGTTTAAATCTTTACATTTATCAATCATAAGGTTACTAATTATAATTTACTGCTATGTAATACATATCTATTCTGTTCCACTATTCACCTTTCTATTTCTTAGCCAGTATCAGATAGTTTTTATAATTATCATGTTATGATTTAAGATCTGATACTGTTAGACCTTCTTTTACATTAATACTTTTTATATTCTTGCCTTTCCTTTTTCCAAATTAATTTTGTTGCTATTTTTTCTAGCTTTTTTTGAGTCGAATTATATTTCTACTCACGTCTTCCACTATTGCAATTCAGCATGCATCTTAAGTAGGCTTCTACAAGTCCAGTTATTCTTCACTTCTGCCAAACAGTCAGTCAATAATCAACAGGCATTTATTAAGTGCTTATTATATTCCAGGAACTGTTCTAAGGCTAGGCATATGAGCAAAAAAAAAAAAGAAGGAAAGAAATGAAATGGATAGATATATACAGGATAAACTGGAGATAATCAATTGAGAGAATTACCTAGGATGAAAGAGGGAATGGAAAAGTCTTCTTGCATAAATTGAGATTTTTACTAGAACATTTACCTGGGAAGAAGAAAATTTCAGAAATATTAGACAAGTATTAAAAAAATACTGTTTTGTAGAGAGATGGACTATTTTGTTCAAGAAACAGAAGTCAGTGTCACTGTTTAAGAAAAGTTTTAGGTTTAGGAAAAGTAAAGGACAGCTAGGTGGCAGAGTTGATAGAGTGTCAGACCTGGAATCAGGAAGACATGAAATCAAATTTGACCTCAGACACTTGCTGTTTGGATTTGGGCAAATCACTTAACCCCATTTGCCTCAGTTTTCTCATCTATCCAATTAGCTAGAGAAATGGTAAGCCATCTTAGTATCATGAAGGAAGTGATGAAGAGTCAGATATGACTGGAAACGTCTAAACAACAACCAAAAAAGATAGGATGGGGCCAGAATCCTAAGGGTTTTAGAAGGCAAATGGGATTTTATATTTGATATTTGTTGTAATAGAGTTCATTGAATAGAGAGTTGAATTCTGTGTCTTTTTTTTCATGATGTATATACCTAGCCTTATCTGTACCCCTAAACTTTCTTTTTTATATAAATATAAAGGAGGTTTTGATCTTAAACGTATAGTCTATGTGATCTTCGGCCGCACTCTTCAAGAGTTATATAAAGAGAATTCTTTTTCAGGTATGGATTGGACTTCATGACAACTGTGTTACTTTCCTATTGTGAGATTTTGTGATTTCATGAGAGCAGAGATGATGAATATGATGGCCATAGCCAACAGAAACATTTCCTTTAAGATTTAAGAAAGGAAGGCTGTGTAGGAACCTAAAAGGTTCAAATGCAAAGAGGAATGTATCAGAAAGCTAATATGGCTTAGCTATCAAGTGAAATGATTTTATTAATTTTGCCTTGGCATTATGCCCCCCCTCTCTCCTGCTCATCACAGAGGAAAGAAAGTTCTATCAAATTGAGTCTCAGATTCATCTACTTCAATTGAATTTATGTCAAAATGAAAGGGATGAGACGAGACTTTCTTATTCCAGTGATCCATATAACTCAACTCTCTCCTCTTAATTCAGGGGATTCATTTCATTATCAGCAAAGCAAGCTCTTAGGATAGGCAATGGTATCATTGATATTGTGTTGAAGACCTTAAATATTACTTGTCTACTCCAGAGTCTCCCCATTTCCCATACATGAGAGATAGGAATGGGAGGTGGGAATACTCAAAATGTGTATTTTTGGCTTTGCTGTCTAGCTCTTTCCTTAGGTAATAGAGGGAATGTTATTAAAGATAAACTATTTTCCTTTCAGTTCACCTAAATTAGAAAAGAGTCAGAAGCCTACCATAATGCATGGAGCTGGACCAAGAAGACCTGGTTTTCAGTTCTAATCTGACTGACACATGCTAATTGTGTGACCATGGGAGAATCTCTTGGCAGCTTTTATAAGACTTTAAGCTGCAAAGAAGATATCAAACTATTTCCTCAACAAGAGTTCCCTGGCCAGGAGAAATCACCAATTGGGAGGAAAAACAACAATCCTCATTGATGAAGTCTTTTTCTTATGTTTTCTTTTATTTAATCCTTATAACACCACAGCGAGCCTCCATTTTCAGGGCTGTATGATTAGAGCCCTGATTTCATACTGCCAGCCTATGTGTTGATCTGATGTCACAAGGACCCTCCATGATTCACCACCAAAGAGGAAAATGGATCTCAGTTTCACAAGGGGTTTCTGAGGCTTAATGTGAATCAGACTTAAAGAGGCTTGAATTGGGGAATCCCTGTCATAGCTCAGGGCAGGCAAGTCACCTAAACATTGAGTCAAGTTCTGGCCCCAGTTCTACTGAACCCTGCCTCTATCTGGTTCTTGGTTTGCTCTTATTTACATATTTAAGATTAAAGTATAAGGAACTTGTTATGCAAATGTATGTAAACATTATGTAAATTAGTTGAGTCTGAGTCTTTTTCCTCTTTACTCCTTTTTTTTTTTAAAAAATAAGATTAATGTACCCTGGCAGGTATAAAGGGGTTGGAAAAGAAGGAAGGGAATAAAAAGAAATATCATTTTAAAGAAAAAGAAACTGAGAAAAACAAAGAGATTTCATGATCATGGCAGAACTGAGCATAAAAGTCACGGCTTTTGATAAACTAGCCCTCATTCACCAAAATATATAGCTGCTCTAATGGAGCAAAGAAAGGAGTTACTCTCAAGAACACATGATTAAATTTTAAATTGACTAAGGACTCCTGGTTTGGGAAATCATATAATAATTCTGTGACCCCTAGGAATCCAGGTTTTAGATAGAATTCTAGAATGTTAGCCAAGGTGAGGGAAACTCATCAGGCTTACAAGGGCACTTTAAAGATAGGGAAAGGACATTTGATGGGACCCACCAACTTAGATGCTTTGGTAAAGGTTTTGTTGTCATTGTTGTTGTTTTGTAGAGGGGAGTGATGATGGGCTATGATGGAACTACTGCTACATTTAGTTATATACTATGCTCTGGCCATGTTGCAAAATGTGTGTTTGTGTGTTTAATCTTCTGCTGGAAAGAATGAGGGTAAACCCATGATTCCTAAGGACTGAAGGTGAAGTATCCTACTACTTTTTAACAGAGAGTAAATGAATTCACACTGCAGAATGAAATATGAATTTTTGGATATCATCAATCAGAAAATTTGCTCTCTTTGATTATGCATATTTGTTAGAAAGTACTTTATTTATGTATCTAGCTTTTTTTTTAAATTTAGTTCTAGATGGATCAAGAGAGAGAGAAAATGGGGCAGCTAGGTGGCTCAGTAGATTGAGAACCAAGCCCAGGGATGGGAGGTGCTGGATTCAAATCTGCCCTCAGACACTTCCTAGCTGTGTGACCCTGGGCAAGTCACTTAACCCCCATTGCCTAGCCCTTACCACTCTTCTGCCTTAGAGCCAATACACAGTATTGATTCCAAGACAGAAGGTAAGAGTTGAGAGAGAGAGAGAGAGAGAGAGAGAGAGAGAGAGAGAGAGAGAGAGAGAGAAGAAATAATTCTTAATGGAAGAAAATAAAAAGAATGGGGTTTAACTATTTGTTTTCTTTCTTAGTAAGGGAAAGGAGAACTGGGCTACCTAAGAGAGAAACTCTAGCCCGAGAGTAATGATGGAGGTAAGAAATATTGGTTTATTCTGGATTATTGGCCCTAGGGGAGAAGCACACCAACAAATCCCTCAATTTCTTCCCACATTAGGAGGAAAATGGGAAGCAAGATAATAATATCAGCAAAATCGCATAATGAATAAAGAGCTAATAATCTTGGGGAAATAGAAGTGCAAATCTTCTCAAGAACCCATGCTAACATTGTAAACTTGAACAAATAAATGAACCCCCCTCCAGGTGCCTCAGGCAATTCTCTAAGACCAAAAGTTACCAAAGAGTTATGAAGAACCAGTGGAAATTGTGTTGTTTAATAGTTTTATTCTTGTCTGACTCTTTGCCACCTCATTTGGGTTTTATTTTTTTTTTATTTTAAACCTTTAACTTCTGTGTATTGACTTATAGGTAGATGGGTTTTATTTTTATGACAAAATTCCAAGGGTAGTTTGTCATTTCTTTCTGTAGGTCATTTTACAGATGAGGAAACTGATAAGCAGGGTTAAGTAGCTTACCCAGGGTAGGAGGTATCTGAGTCCAGAATTTATCTCTGACCTTCCTTACCTCAGGTCAGGCTCACTATCCACTATACCATGTTGGAACCTCTAATAATAATAACTAGAATTTCTATAACAGAATTATAAAGTACTTCCACATTTTGTGAAAGGGGTTTTGTAAAGTAGTGAAATCATGGGGGCAGCTGGGTGGCTCAGTGGATTGGGAGTCAGGCCCAGAGATGGGAGGTCCTGGTTCAAATCTGGCCTTAGACACTTTCTAGCTGTGTGACCCTGGGCAAGTCACTTGGCCCCTATTGCCTAGCCCTTACCACTCTTCCACCTTGGAACCAATACACAGTATTGATTCCAAGACAGAAGGTAAGGACTTTAAATAAACAAGTGAACAAACAGCCAAACAAAAAACAAACAAACAAACAAACAAATAAATAAATAAATAAATGGCTGGCTGGCTGGATAAATAAATAAATAAAGTAGTGAAATCAGAGTTCTAAAATAATAACTATAATAATAATAATAACAATTAGGACTTATCTAGGTCTTACTCTCTGTCAGGCCTTATACTAAGTACTTCATAATTAATATTACATTTGAAGCTAATGACAACCTTAGATAGTAGGTGCTATTCTTATTTCCATCTTACAGATGAACAAACTTTGGCAGTCAGGTTAAAAGACTTCCTCAGGATCATAGAGATAGTATATGCCAGAGGCTGGATTTGAACACTCAACTATCTTGCCTCCAGGTCTAGCACTACATTTACTTTACCATCCAGCTATCTCTAATAGTGTTAACAAAGCACTTTCACATTTGTTATTATTTGGGATTCTTACAATTCAGAGGGATAATTAGATATACAGGAGGACCTCATTTTATGTGAATTCAGATATATGCAATTGGCAATCAAAAAAAAGGTAGAAAAATGCACAAAATTTTAATTACAAGCCAGATCCATATCATTTTCTTAAGTAGCATAAAGTCTCACAGCAGTTCATCCAATCATAGTTATTCTCCTTCTGAAAAGCACTAGTGTGAGTCATTCCATTGTTTGTACCAAAATTAGCTCCTGCATCAGTCTTTGTCCCAAGGTCTAGCTTGTAACAAGTCATATCCTCATCAGAGCAGTTTTTGTCTTCATTTTTAATTATTTTTTTTATTTTTTAGAAAAAATTTCTATGGTTACATTATTCATGTTCTTACTTTCCCCTTAATCCCCCAAAACACCTCCCATAGCCGACACGCATCTCCACAACATGTGTCATCTATCAAGACCTATTTCCATATTATTGATAGTTGCATTGGTGTGGTTGTTTCAAATCTACAACTCCAATCATGTCCGCATCAACCCATGTGTTCAAGCAGTTGTTTTTCTTCTGTGTTTCCACTCCCAGAGTTCTTCCTCTGAATGTGGGTAGTGTTCTTTTCCATAAATTCCTCAGAATTGTCCTAAGTCATTGCATTGCTGCTAGTACAGAAGTCAATTACATTCAATTTTACCATAGTATATCAGTCTCTGTGAACAATGTTCTTCTGGCTCTGTTCCTTTTACTCTGCATCAATTCCTGGAGATTATTCCAGTTCACATGGAATTCCTCCAGTTTATTATTCCTTTGAGCACAGTAATGGAATATTTAGTTATTAATAATGACCTAGAATATAAAAATAATGGTTCTAGTAGGGTAACTCTAATAAGGCTCAGAAAAGGCATAAAGTACCTAATTATACTAACTTAAGAAATACTTTTTATCTAATGGGATATGCAATTATGTATGATTTTCAACTTGTGTAATAGGTCTTGGAAATGGGAAATGAGATCATACTGTATTATCATTCCCATTTTATAGATGAAGATGAGTTAAGAAACCTTAGTTAAGAATAATATATTCATTAAGAATAATTATTTATTAAGAATTATTAAGAATATTTATTAAGAATAATCATTGAATGTATACATCTCAGATTGAATTGCTTTTGTCAGCTCTGGGAGTGTGGAGGAAAGAAGAGAGTGAGACACTATGTATCATATGACTTTGGAAAATTTAAGTGGAAATTTGTCATTAAAATAAAAAAATTGATAAAAAATAATTGTTGAGTTTGCATTCTGGGAGCTAAGATGACGGAGTAAAGGGTACTCCACTCCATGGAACCCTCCACACAAAAAATAAAAAAGAAATTAAATTGCCTCAAAACAAAGGAAAGCCGGAGAAACACATCTCAATGGGGTAAGAAGGAAGAGCAGCCCAGGGAGCACAATATCTGTGAGAATGGACAAAACTCAGACCAGCCCAACATACTGCTACTCCACCAGAGTCAATTAAGGTTAACCATTTGATACAAGAATAAGAGGTAGAGGGAAGAGAAGGACGGAGGAGAATCCTAGCCTATATTACATGGCATGGGTGGAAGGTAGAGAGGGCAGGAATCTACCCACTACCTACCACATGGCAGTAGAGTGCCTAAGATGACAAAGCAATAGAGTTGTAGCCTGACCAAGTCTAAGCCATTTGACATGAGTAGTAAAGACAGACAAATAGGAGGTCAAAGCACTACCATGTGATCTGAGGCAGTGAAATGGCAGAGTGCTTCAGACAGTAGAGCCCAGAGCAGAAGAAAAAAAATATCTTCCTAAAAATTAGAATTGGGAAAATAGAAGTCAATGAATTCATAAGACATTGAGAAACAATAAAACAAAATCAAAGGAATGGAAAAATAGAAGAAAATCTAAAATGTGTCACTGGAAAAACAACTGACCTGGAAAATAAATTCAGAAGAGATAATCTAAGAGTCCTTGAACTATCTGAAAGCCTTGATCAGAAAAAGTGCCTTAGCATTATATGACAAGGAATCATCAGGGAAAAGTGTTCTATTATCCTTTAACAAAAGGGGGAAATAGAAATTGAAAGGATCCACTTACCATCTCCTGAAAGTGACACCCAAAATAAAATACCATGGGACTAATACAGCCAAATTCCAGAAATCCCAAGCCAAGAAAAAGTACTACAAGCATCCAGAAGTAAACAATTCAAATATCATGGAGGTACAGTCAGGATTAAACAGGATTTAACAGCTTCTACCTTAAAGAACCAGAAGACATGGAATATGATATTCCAGGGGGCAAAGGATCTGAGACTACAACCAAGGATTATTTAACCTGAAAAACAAAGCATAATCTTCTATGGGGAAAAAATTGATGTTTAACAAAATAAAGTAATTTCAGACTTTCCTGACCCCCCAAAAAAATAGAAAAGAAAAAATTCAGTTAGCAAATTCAATACTGAAGTGAAACATAAAAAGACAAAGTGAAAATTTAGAGATTTCAATAAGATTGACATGGGTATATTAATACCTTGGATGGTGATAATTGAAATACTTAAAATATCTATGAACTTGAGATAATTAAGGTACTTAAAGTATACAAGATATCTAAAGGTATGTAAGACACTTGAGAATTTTATCACTATTAGAGCAATAAATGGAGTATATGTAAAAAGAAGGAAAGAAGGAAGCTGAATAGGAGAGGCTAGTATTCCCCCTAAAAAAATTAAAGGTAAAAAAAGATGAATACATGAGAAAAAGAGGAATAAAAGGGGGTGAACTATTACTCATAAAGAGGAGCATAAGAGAAAATATATTGAAGAAAAAGATGGGGGGAAGGCAGAAGGCGATGCTTTCACTGAAATTAACTCAAAGCAGGAGTGCAGAGATTAAAGGAAGTGGAGAATAGACAAAAAGGAGGAAGAATTAGGAGGGATGATAGTCAAAAACAAAACATCTGTGATTTTTTTAAAAAATAGAACTCTAAGATTTATTTCAAAATATTTTACAAAACAGTTATATTAGGCACTAAAATACTTCAACTTATTCTGAGTGTTTACAAAGGCAATTGAGTGAGTGGTAGTAATGAATCTGCTGCTGGGAAGCAGGATTCATGTGACTGACTAAATCAGTGTGTCTGTAGGAAGGGAAGAGCCTAAGTGTATGTGCTAATAGCTCCTCCCATATTCTTAAGTGTAAAAGTGTGTGAGTGAGTGGATATTGTGATAATTAGATTAAGTCTACACTGCCCATCTTTAGATTTAATCACCAAAGGTGAGAGCACCTTCCAATTCTGAGATTAGAGGTGAGAGATGGGACTACAGCAGGATACAGGGAGAAGAGGATTTGGGGACAGAATCAAATAGATGACCTTGAAATGCTGCATAGTGACATTTCATGTGCTGACCTTTGTAATTCTGAGTAAAAAGGGAAAGGCTGAAAGAGAAGGGCAACAGGGAAATTAGATGGATGGAAGCACAATTAATAACCACAAATGTGAAGGTGAATGGGGTGGACTCATCCATACAATGGAAAAGGACATTAGAGTGGATTAAAAACAAGAATCAAAAACTATACCATCTACAAGAAACACATTTAAAACAGGAAGAAACACAGAGCAAAAGTAAGGGACTGGAGCAGAATCTACTACTACTACTACTCACTAAATTTAAAAAAAAAAAAAGTAGGTATAGCAATCATGATCTCAGAGAAAGTAAAAGTAAAAATCAATCTAATCAAAAGAGATAAGGAAATAAACTATATCTTGATAAAATACACTATAGACAATGAAACAATATCAATACAAAACATATGTGCACCAATTGGCACAACATCCAGATTCCTAAAAGAGAAGTTCCATGAAATACAGGAGAAAATAGATAGTAAAATGTTACTAGTGGGTGACCTCAAACTTCCCCTCTCCAAAGCAGACAAATCTAATCAAGAAAGACGTTTATGATAGACCTCTGGAGAAATTAAATGGGAATAGAAATGAATACACCTTTTTCTCATTATTGCATAGTACTTTCACAAAATTGACTATATCATACAGCATAAAAGCTTCACAACCAAATGTAGAAAAGCAGAAATATTATATGCATAATTTTCAGATCATAATGTAATAAAGGACAGCAGAGAGACTAAAAATTAATAGGAAACTAAATATTGTCCTAAAGAACAAATAGGCCAAAAAACAAATCAAAGAAACAATCAATACTTTCATTTAAGAAAATGATAATGAGGGGACAACATACTCAAATTTATGGGATTCAGCCAAAGCTGTACTTAGGGTAAAATGTATAACTCTAAATGCTTACATAAAAAATAGAAAAAGAGAAGATCATTGAATTGGGCCTACAACTGAAAAACTGGAAAATAATAAATTAAAATCCCCAATTAAATACCAAAAAGGAAATCCTAAAAATTAAGAGAAAGATGAACAAAATTGAAAATAAGAAAACCATTCAATAAATAAATGAGACAAGTTGTTTTTTTAAAAAAAATAAAATAGAAAAAAACATTGGTTAACTTGATTTTTAAAAAAGTAAGACAAAAACCAAATTACCAGTATCACAACAGAAAAAGGTGGAATCACAACCAATTAAGAAGAAATTAAAGCAATCATTGGAAAATATTTTGCCCGACTACTTGCCAATAAACCTGAAACTCTAAGTGAAATAGATGAATATTTAAAAAATATAAACTCATAGTTAAAAAAAGGAAACAGAATACTTAATATTCATTTTAAACTTTCATAGTAACACCATGGAAAATTCCCAAACCATTTTTCCTACTTTAACCTTCCCTTAGAAGTTTGAATTCGTAGCTTTAGAGTTGTAGGAGACAACAATGGCCATCTAGTCCAACCTCCTTGTTTTATAGATGAAAAAAGAGGTTCAGGAATATTAAGTTATCTTCCCCAAGGTCGTACACATAGAATGTAGTTAGGTAGCCTAGTAAAGCGATGAACTTGGAATCAAGAAGACCGGAGTTCAAATCCTGCTTCAGAGACTAGCTATTACTTTAGGTGCGTTATTTTACCTGTGTCTGACTCAGTTTTCTCATCAGTAAAATGAAGACATTAATACTAAGTTAATTATCAGGACAAAATTAAATATTTGTAAATCACTTTGAAAACCTTAAAATGCTATATTAATGGTAGCTTTTTGTTGTTATTGTTTACTAAGCATCCAAGAAAAAATGTGAGCTGATTTCCTTCTTTTCCTCTATATGCTATGCTCTAGCCTTCTATATACATTTCACATATTTCCCAGATGGCAGTTCTAATGCACATTCTTTCCTTCTACAGACCCCCAAACCAAAGATACAATATTCAAATGAAAGTCTTACATTGTTTGCATCCATTAATCTTTATTTGTTCATTGATCCTGAACAGCAGCTCTCAAACTTTTTCGGTCTCAGGACCCCTTTATACTCTTAAAAACAATTGAAGACTTCTCTCCTGCTCACAAAAAAACTATTGGTTGTATGGATTATACCTATCAATACTTACCATGTAGAAATAAAAATAGCTCAGTCTTAGGACCTTGAAGACTGACTGAAAGTGTCAGGGACCCTTGGAGGTCCCCAGACCAAACTTGAAGAACACTGGTCTGGGAAAATTGTTCTGAGATTTCTTAAAAGAAATGTCTATTTCTTATCTTCCTCAGTATAAGATGTATGCTTTGCAATAGGAGTATTTTGTTCATACTTAACATAACACAAAGGCTATTGCACTTCCCATTTTCCCATCATATATCTCCACTGTGTTCAGCTCAGTATCTAAATGTTAGGGTAGAGGTTCTGTTTGAAAATTCAGATTGTGCCAAAGATGAGGCAGAGTTCTCTGGGTTCAAAATTCATTCCCATCACAACATGCCTCCCTATCTTTCTCAAAATCCCACTGGGCACATGGTTTTCTGATGGAGGAAGCACCAAAAATTGACAGGCATCAGGTAGATTGAGAGACGGAGACATAGTCATTTTAATGACTTGTTAGGGAGAGAAAGGCTAGTGTCAATTCAACTTTGCCTTTAAATAATCCTTTTTCTGCCCACTCTAAATTATTTTTTTCTAGCAATAGTCCCTGAATCCGGCAATGTAAGAATATTGAATTAGCCTGTTTTATCTGCCCTAGAGATGATAAAGCCCATGGTTTAAGATAAAATTCTCAATGCTGTTTTTATTGCCTGTCACTCAGTCTTTCTTTGCTCTTATACTGTAGAAAATTCAAAATTTCTTCAAGAGAAACTTAAATTAAAGGCCTACTTGTTCAGAAAAATCATGGTTTGAGAGCTAGAAAGGCCCTTATGGGTAGTCTAGTTCAGTCCTTTATTGTATAGATGAGGATTCTGGGACCCAGAAAGGTTAAGTGAATTGCTTACACAGTCATCCAATAACAGAGCTGGGATTTGAACCCATAACTTCTTCCTCGATATTCATTGTTCTTTCATGTACTTTGTGCTATGTTGGGGGATTCATTGTTGCTATTTAATTTGACTAAAGCAGGAGACCTTAGCATTATCTCTCTGGCTAAAACTTATTTAATATTCTGATCACCACATTTTTAATATAATTGGTTTCCTTTGTAATCTGACATATTTTCTTTTATGTATTGAATAATATGATTCTGAGAAGGGTTCCATAGATGTCACCAGAATTGCCAACAGGGTCAGTGACACAAAGAAAACTCAGAACTCCTACACTAGAGAGCTGTCTTTTAATGCGTTGTACTAGCAGCTAAATGGAACTGAGCCTGGAGTCAGGGAGATTCAACTTCCTGAGTTCAAATCTGACCGCAGACATTTAGGAGCTGTGTGACCCTGGGAAAATCACTGAACCCTGTTTGCCTAAGTGTGCTCATCTATCAAATGAACTGGAGAAGGAACCGGCAGACTCCCATAAAAAATAAGCATGGTCCAGCAAAACCAGTTCCTATACTGGCCACATCCAAAAAAAGTCTGCATTTTAAGTCCATCATCCCTCTGGCAGAAGGTGGGGAGCATATTTTGTCTTCATTTATCTCTATTTCTGGTTCATTATTGCATCCTTCAAAGCTGTTTTCCTTGGGAATGTTGCTGTTCTTGTACAATTCATTCTTGTTCTGCTATCTTCACTTTGCAGCAGTTCATAGAGGTCTTCCTTCCTATGTTCCTCTCAAACTGTCCCTGGAGTAATTTCTTATGGCACAAGCACAATAGTATGCTGTTATATCTGCATAGCATAATTTCATTAGCTATTTCCCAAGATATCTTAGTCTCTAGGTGGAGAATATCATGAAAAGGAATGCTAGAAATATTTTTGTATACAAGAGCCTTTTTATTTTGATCTCTTTGGTGTGTTGGCCTATTAGTGATATAGCTAGACTAAAGGATAGGCACTGATTTTTAATAACTTTAAGGGCATAGTTTTAATTTGTTTTCCAGAATGCCTGGACCAATTAATAGTTCTACTAATGGTTCATGCATGTCTTTTCTTCTGTAGACACTCTAACCTGTGTCATTAACACTTTGCCATCTTTGACAATACGATGTGCTATAGATGGAACTGCAGAGTTGCTTTAACTTGCATTTGTCTAATTATTAGTATTGATGGTGGTTGACAGTTCACCAGTGTAATTTTAAATGGTTTGCTGAAATCCGTTAACTTTGCAAGATGCAAAGGAAAACAGACAATCATATTTCTACTTTTGTACCAAATGAAGATTCATAAACTGAGAAGTTCATAGATAAGCAGAGTAAAGAATGCAAAGTCAGTTCTTCATTCTATTTGCATCTATTTTTCTTTGTGGAGGGAAGCCAGTAGGAAAAGAGTGGAATGAATGCTGTATTTGGAGCCAAACAGCCTGGGGCCAAATCATGACTAAGCCAGTTTATCTGTGGGACTTTGTGATCCTTCTCTGAAACTCAGTTTCTTGGATTATTCTAATTAGTTTCTAAGATTGCTTCCAATTATAAAGCATTATCCATCTTATAATAATATTCCAATAAGGTTCCCTCCTACCAAAACAACAATAAGAAAGCCTTAGAAATTCACACATTCCTCTTTATTCTACTTTCTCAGTTATCAAGTGGAATTAGCTTTCTAAAACGAAGCAAAGATACTAGAGATGAGTGGACAACATCCTCTCATCTCTTTCAGGCATCTGCATAGAAGGGATTCAAATGAAAGATTCTTTTCTAGTTTCTCAGAACAAATGTCTTTCCTTTTCAATGTCCTTGATCATTACTAATTCCTTGGCTTTTTGGAGAGACGATATTTCAGGTGAAATATTTCTAGGAGAGCCCTAAAAGAGAAAAATGATGAATCATCTCAATTTCAATGTGGAAATTATATCTCTCTGGTTGCACTCACACTGCAAAGAGAACCTCACACCCACTGCATACTATATTTTGTCATTTGTTTAAAGGAAATGAAAAAAAATGCTGTTTTTGTTCCTCAAAGTCATACCTCCTTAACCATATTTCCTTCCCTAGTAGAATTCCAGTCTGAAAGGAAGGTCACATTGAATGCAAAAAATATTTTATTTGGAAGATTAAAAATCTGATGCATATTAGCTCTCTTATCTATAGAGAGCTAGTTCACAAATAAAAGGATATATATGAATTACACATACAGGTGGCTACTATAGGAGAAGAAAACAGAGGGGATTTACTGAATATTTCATAGGTCATCTATCAACATCTTCAGAATTTTTTAATAAAATTAAATGATCAAATCTGATTTTGGTATTATTCAATTACTCATCAATATTCATTCATTTGGGCCTTCATAGATCACAGATGGAAATATTTGACCTGATTTCTATTCATTTGGTATGTAATTATAAGCCATGACTGATATTTATATAATGTTTTAAGATTTGAAAAGCATATTAGCATCATAAACCTAGGTCTGGAAAGGTCGTCAGAGACTACCCAGTCAATAACCCTTCTTTTACATATAGGGAAAATGACATTCATAGACTTAGACAAAGTAAAAAATATAGTAAGTTAGCCTTAGAGGCAAGATTCAAACCCAGGTCCTTTGACTCTTTAAAATACATTGTATTTCTTTACTAAAGTTTCTCATTTTATTGTTATAATAATCCCAAATTAATTACTATAGATGATAACACAGGCTATGTCATATGAGCAATAAGTATTTGTGGTAAAATCTGAACCCAGTACTTCCTGATTCCAAGTCCAATATACTCTCTACTGTTACATGTTGCCTCTACAAAGATAAATTTAATACATGAGTTATGGGATGGTTCTATATGCTACTACAGATTCATTCTTAGTTTGGCATATTATAATAATTAAGCACTGAGCAATCAAACATTTGTGAATTTATTCAGCAAACATAAATTAAGTGCCCTGGGGTTAGGATTGAGAGAAGTTCCAGAGCTAAATAAAGCATTATTCCTGCCCTCAAGAAGTCTAAACAGAGTAGGAGAAGAAAGACATGGATAAAGACTAATATAAGGAAAATGATTGTTGTATAATGCAAACAAATGCAAAAGAGAAAACAACAAAATTCAATCAAATGGGAGAGTAAATGAGTCCTTTGCAGGAAATCTATGGAGGTCTCACGGAATACCTCCTCCATGTCATTAAAAGGTAATCAATAATTACTAATAATAGCTAGTATTTATATAGTATTTCAGAGCATACTAAAGTTCTTTTCATTATCTCATTTGATTCTCACAGCAAACCTGTAAAGTCGATGCTAATTATCCCCATTTTGCAGATGACAAAACTGAGACTAACAGAATTTAAGTAATTTGTCCTAGTTTCATAATTAGTATCTGGGTCAGGACATGAACTTAGACCTTCTTAACTATGTACTATTCTACCTAGTTACCTCATAGACAGTGATAATTAAGAATAAATAGATAAATAAATCTATATAAGTTATATATAATAGATAGATAAATCTATAAAAACTTTCGTTCCAAAACCTAGCCCATACATAGTTAGCATTTATTTTTTCCTTAATAGATTTACCCTTTGGGGTGACCGGATCATGGAAACTTAGTGCACTAAAATGGAAAAAAATTCTATACTTGGAACTAAGGGATCTCAGTTCCAGCCCTGAAAACTGGAAGTGCTATTTTTCTTTTTTTAAGCCTTGTTTCCTCATTTTCAAAGTGGGACGAAAGAAGGTGACCTTTGAATGTGGACATCAGAGACTGGTAGGAGGAAAGCATGCAAAAGAGAGTCAAATGTCTTCCTCACTTCAAATTTTGGGCTCCCCTCCTTTTGCCTTATTAATTGTGCATATTTAGTATTTATTGTTTTTGTTCTTCTTATGTCTATTTGTCATAGTGTGAGATGTTTTAGATGGAAGTTTCCCAAGGGAAGTAATCTCATGTTTAGTTTTCACTCTGGATTCTTAAATACTTGCAGGATAATAGATGTATGGTCAAAAGACACTTTTCAGGTTATCTTGTCCAACTATCTCATTTTACAGATGAGGAAACAGAGGAAGAGAGAAATTAATCAAGTTACCCAAAGTCACAGAAATGATAAATGGCAGACGATGGACCAAAACTCAAGTCCTACTCAATACTCTTTCCATTGTATCATTTCGCCTGCATCAATTGAGTTGAAATGCCATCAAAAATGTTTCCCATTTCAATTCTTTGGCTTTATCCCTTTTTCCTTATTAATCATGCTTATTCAACTTTCATCCTTCTAGCTCTTCTTAATATGTCTACCATGATATGATTTCTTTTAAACTGGAAGCTTCTCAAGGGTACTCATTCCATCTGTTTAAATGAATCTGTATAGTACCAAGGGAAGATAATCGCATAAGCTGTATTTTCTTTGACTGGCTTATCTTCCCACAACAGAAAAGATAACAGTGAGAACTCTTGAAAATAAAGTTCCCCCTATGTATCAATATGTAGAAAATGAGGAGTTTGAAGCCAAGACATTCCAGAAAAAAAAAGAGTTCCTTTCCAGATGCTTATCAAATATAATGGTAACCAAAATTTTCTCCTTTCCTCTGTGATTTTTTTGGTTATTTATATTTAATTTGAATGAAATGGGTCAAACATCCAGATCACAGAGAATTTGAACTAATTGCATGCAACCTTTTCATTTCTCCATCTCAATCTGCTGAGAATCTCCAGAAGCTCCCCCACAGTAACCTCTTTGATTATTTCTCTAATTAAATAAATCTGTCTATAGGCTAGAAGCTGACTTCCAATTGCATTTTGTAGGGATGGTAATGACCTCTGTCCAACCCCTTCTAACATTTCCACTGTGCTGCTCAGGCTGCTGCACTGGTCCTGCTTCAGGCTGTCTTTCTGGACAGTTGCATCATCAGGGAAGTCAAGCTCATTTATCATCTTTGCCAGCTGCTTGCAGGGCTGCCTGAAGAGAAAACTCTCTGGAAACATTCAGTGACTAAGCCATAGTTTCAGCTCTGGTTAGTGGGGCCAGGATGGAAAGGAGGAGGAGGAGAAGGAGGAGGAGGAGAGAAACAGTAGAAATGCTGGGACAGGCACTTTTGAATCTACAGAAGGCCAGGCTCTTGAATCAGATTTCTATTTTTCATGGAACGATTTCAGTGACAAATCTGGGCCTTCAGGCTCCCTTTAGGCCCTGCATTAATAAAACCACATCATCACATCTGGTTGTGCCTCAATGTTCTATTTTTTTTTCTTTAAAATGATCCAAAGCCCAAGCCCTCTTCTAAGGTGACTTTCATGAAGGCTCTGGAGGATGGGTGGGGGAGGTAATGCAATTTCAATGAGAATGTTGCTCAACAGCAGGGCAACAAAATATATTGATGTTATCTCATGAAAAAAAAATTTTTTTCATTTTCCTGGAACATCCCACCCCTTTCATTTTCAGTGGTATTTGCAAGTAGAGGGGAGGAGGAGGAATACTCTTTAAATGACTGTGTTAAAAATGTAACAGCACCACTTAAGAATGGTGACATTTTGAAATGCTATGGATCCTGAAATGCTAGCATTTAACATGGATAATGGTTGTGAGATGATGGAGATTTTCACTCTGCCCCCCCATTTCAACTTTAGAATGTTTAATGAAACTACATTCCCCATTCCTGACATGAGGTTGTCTTTTATTCTCTTCAGTTTAACATGAGGTAAAGGGTTGAGAATGGAGATGAGGTTAGAATGGAACTAATATGCTCCCTTCATGAGCATAGAAGAGGCATTTCTTCCATTCACATTTGAAACCCTGAGCTCTACACAGTCATCTGGTAGCTCTCATTCCCAATGAGAACTTGGCGAAGGACAGCCCCACAATTTTATCATTTGTATTCTAACCTCTACAGAAAAGCCTTGGCAAATTCCATTAAGTTCCTTTGAATTTCTGAGAGAGGCAGAAGGTAGATAACTCACATATCTTTTTCCTTTATTTGGTAGTCAAACTTGCCTAAGAGAAATACATGATCCCATTAGGTCATCCTTAAAGGCTACAAAGACTAAAATCAAATGATGTCAAGTGGGATCCCTTTGGCCCTAGCTATAATTTTCCCTAGCTAAAAATAAACATAAAAGGCAGAAATTCTAGACTAGTGTAATCTATGTACCTAACATCAGGACTTTTAATAAGTAAGTAAAACCATCAAATGGAAGAAATGTTAGAAAAAGGTAATGAGTATTGTGATAATTAGATTAAGTCTACACTGCCGTCTTTAGATTTAATCACCAAAGGTGAGAGCACCTCCAAATTCTGGGAGGTCCTAACCCACGTGTGCTAGAGTTGGTGACGAATCAGAATCAACTGACCACCCCCTAGTTGTTCTATGAGAAGCATCTATTGTGATTGGACATGCAGGCTAGGGGAAGGCACAGGAAGTGGCGCATAAATGACCCCTTTAAAAAGAGGGAGTGGAGTGAGTGAGAGGTCTTTGGTTGAAGAGGACTTCTGGTGATGGATCTCTTCTGGTTTGTGGAGGAATGTTGGAATGCTGAGACCCTGGTGAGACTGCTTTAAATATCTTCTTCGAATTCCATGTGGTGAGTTTAAAGACTGTCTGAATCTTCCTGAACTTCTCTTAAGAAACTTCTTTTAATAAGACTCCGTGAATGAAGTTTTGCTTCATTTATCTCTGGGCCTCTGGCCCTCTGACTCTCAGCTGAGGGTTAAGATCTACCTGGATTAATTAGAGGATCGGAATCAATTACCTACTGGGTTAGATCCTTATTTCCTTATTTCCTCTCTCTCTTCTTAATTGTAAATAAACTTCCATAAAAGTCAATTTTGCACCAAAGTTTCTCTTAATTACTTTAAATGTATTAAGGACTTCAGTGTCTCTTAGCATTATAGAAATCATAAATATCCTAATTACCACTTTCCCAAGCAGAGATATGATTAGGCTAACCCTCCTGATTCCCTTGAGGTTTTTTTCTGTTTACTTTTTTTATACTTCTTTTGAGTATTGAATATGATCATCAATTTTTCATTTCAGCTCTATTTTTTTAAATTAGGAATACTTGGGATTTCTCTATCCTGGTAAATGTTCATTCCCTACCCCCCCCTCCCCCAGAGTACTGTGTTCAGTTTAACTGGGTAAGTAATTTTTGGTTGTAGGCCTAGATCCTTTGTCTTGCAGAAAATCATCTCCCATGCCTTCCAAATCTTCAATGTAGAAGCTGCTAGGTCCTGTGTACACCTGGTTGTGGTTCTTTTTACTTGGCTTTGGAGTTGTGGAATTTGATCATAATAGTCCTGTTATTTTTTAATTTGTTATTTCTTTCAGGATGTGATTGATGGATTTTTTCCATTTCTATGTTCCCCTCTTGGAGGGAAGGTTTCCCTGATAATTTCTTGAAATATGGTATCCAGATTCTTTTTATGATCATGATTTTCAGGAAATCCAATGATTCTTAGATTGTCTCTCTTGGATCTTTTTTTTTCCAGGTCAGTTGTTTTTCCAGTGAGAGATTTCAAATTTTCTTCAATTTTTTAAATTTTGTTGAATTTGTTTTATTGTTTCCTGCTATGTCATGAAGTTGTTAACTTCTATTTATCCAATTCTAATGTTTAGGGTACCTTCTTCTTCTTTGAGGTCTTGAATTTTCTTTCTTAGAGAGTTATTTTCCTATTTTAGATATTGTATTTCTTTTTTAAGGAAGCTGTTTTCTTCAGTAAGTTCTTGTTCTAAGCTGTTGATTTTTCCTCTCATTTTTCTTTTCAATTTTTCTTCTAAGTTTCTTATTATTTGTTATTTTATTCTTTTTTAGAGCTCTCATAGAGGCTGATTTGGGGCTTAACTTCCTCTCACATTTTCCTTTGAGGCTTCACACATTTTTATTTTTTTATTGCTATCCTCTTCTAAGCTTGTATTTTGGTTATCTCTTTGAAATATTTTTCCAACATCAGCCTTTTTCTCTGCATTTTGCTCAATTTTCTTTTCCCCCCATCTATTTTGCCTTTATGCAGAAGCTCAGATCCATTCTTAGGGTGGAGGGGATACTGTCTCTTGCTTGTATTGTACTCAGCTATCTCAATCTCAGACTGAACACACTTTAACAATGGTCTTGGTGACCTACTATGTGTAAATATGCAGCCATTCAGTTCAGTTTGCTTGAGTTAGGGTATTTCACTACCATTATTATTAACTAATTATTATCTCAAATCAACCCCCTGCCTCAGCTAACTAGGGAGGAAATTATCTCTAAAACCCAGCTGTCATCCTAGTCCCTTAGGATAGAAAAGCACAATAACACAAAAAGGAATACCATGAATACAAGGCACAATCATGTAACTGATCAGGCCTTGTGACATTCAGGCAATCTATAATAATACAAAATGTCTAAATTAATAGCACCTATCTCCCATGGTTGTTAAGAAGACCAATTGGAATAATATTTGTAAGGACTTAGCACAGTGTCTAAAACATAGTAAGTGCTTAATAAATGCTTCTTCCTTTTTCTCCCCTTCTCCCAATCAGCTTAGTTTAGTTTCTATGCTTCCAGTTTAAGGTTTGAAGGCAAGTACTCTGGTGTTGGGGATTTTAACCTGATGCTTATTGACCTCAGGGTTCTGCAGACAGATCTCAAGGGGACTGTGATCTCGAATGGGGGGAAAATGACTTTATTTTTCCTAACCTCTAACTGAAATTTAACATTTCTTTAAATAATTTAACAACATGATTCAGAGAAAGGTATCTTGAGCTTCACCAGGTAGCCAAAGGGGTTCATAGCAAAAACAAAGTTAAGAATTCTTGGACTAGTACATGAATTATATAAGAACAATGTGCCCTATTTGTCCAGCTAGCATCTAGTATATAGTGGGCTGATAATAAATGCCTGTTGAACTGAATTGAACTGAATTTGCAGAGACTAGCTTCATTTATTATCCAGAGCTCTCCCCTCTGCTGGAAATCAAATCCTATCCATAATGAACCTCTATTTTCATATTTCATATAATGTAGCCAGAGGATATCTCATTCTTTTGTGGAGAAGGAGGGATGAGATGCTTATTAACTTGAATCTTAAACATATTCTGAAATTTCATTACTTTAAAACTTACAAGGTCAAAAAATACCGCATGTCACATTAAGCTAGCTCCAAGTAATTAGAACTCAAAGGTCACAATTTTACTTAGAGATTTAGATTTTCATGATCCCAACATTTGTCTCCTCTGTTTCACTGAAATTTTTGACCAGCACAGAAAAAGGTAGTCCTTTCTAAAGGTTAATTTTCAACTCTAGGTTTGATTAAAGACTTTACCTAGATTATCTGCCCTGTCCCCCACCCACAATGATACAACAGCTTTAGCCTCAACTTCCTTCATTCAGAAGTAGCTTATTGGAACATCCTCCTCTTCTGGCATACTTTTAGCCTCAATCTTCCCAAAGTCTTCACAGGAAGCTTGATCTTCTTATATAGGGATTTGGTTCTTATAACTCTCCCAATAATTATGCATTAGGCTTTACAGTGGCAAGTGAAATTCTATCTTTATTTTACAGAATTCAAGGTATTAATTTTTCTCTCATATATTTGTTGTGATCTATAAAATTAATGGTTAAAGACTAATTCCATTCAAAGAAGAAAGTGTAGTCAGTTTATAAACTAGAGTAGGGTGGTGTGAAACAGAGGGAATGGAATATATTGTTAGGAAGACTTGATATTTAACTCTAACATTTACTATTTATGTGAACATGAATAAGTCATTTCCCCTCTCTAGAGATCAGTTTCCTAATCTATAAATTATTATTATTTATGTAATATTTATTCCTACGAATGTAGAGCCCTTAAAAACCAGAACCTCATTTTATCCTTACAACAACCCTGAGAGAGGTATTATCATCATCCCCATTTTACAAATGAGAAAACAACTGAGACAAATAATATTTAAGTGACTTGCCCAGAGTCACACAGTCTGAAGTCAAATTTGAACTCAGGAACCTGTCTTCCTGACTTAAGGTTAAAGAGTCTACCCACGGTGCAAAATAGTTGCCTATGTTGATTCGTACAGTACATTAAATTCATTATATTCCTGTCCTGTGGATTATTTAGCCATTTCTCAATTGATGGACATCTACTGTATTTGAAGTTCTTTCCTATCAAAAAAGTGCCACTATAAATGTTTTAGGGTATATGGAACACATCTTTTGGAGCCTTCTTGAGGTATATGCCTAAACATAGAATCTTTTAAAATGTATGGACATTTAAGCCACTTTTTGGGGTGGGGGCATAATTCTAAATTGCTTACAAGGATATTTGTTAAAAAGTCACAGCTTTACCAGCAATGCATCAATAGATTTATCATCCACAACCTCTCCAACATTGCTTATTCCCACCTTTTGTCATCTTTACAAATTTGCCAGGCATGTAGTGAAACTTTAAGGTTGTTTTCTATTGCATCTCTATTATTAGATATTTAAAATATGATCAATAGATTGCAATTCTTCTTTGGTAGCTGATTCATATCCTTTGAACATATATCTATTGAAGAATGATGTTTGGTCTTACATGTTTCTACAAGGTGTCACTATATTTTAGTGACAAATTCCTTATGTGAGTAAATTAGTACAAAGTTGTTTATTTTTCCATCCATCAATTGCTTCTCTTCTTATCCCAGATGAAATAATTTGTGTGTGACTAAAAGCTCTTTAATTTCATATAAACAAAATTATTTATTTTATTTTTGTAGTTGCTTTTATCCCTTGCTTAAGAATTCATCTTCTATTCATAGTTATGAATTTATTTCTTTTATAACTTTACATATGTGTGCTTTTTAATATACATGTTTTATGCCACAATAAAATGTAAATTCCTTGGAATCAGGAATTTTCCTGACACTTGGCAGTCATTTAATAAGTGCTTGTTGATCAATTATGACTAGTCTCAATTCATTGTTATATCATCAGCAATTAGCATGGTGTCTTCTATATAGTAGTTGCTTAACAAGTTTTTGTTAAGCAACTACTATATAATTAACAAATGTAATATTTGTTAAGCAACTATTATATAATGAGCTATAGGTAGTTCAGTAATCAAGTGATCTAGTGTATAAATAGACCACATGAGAAGAGAAAATAAATCTCAGAATCAAAGCTTGCCCAAGCAATGAGGAAAATTCATAAAGATGGTCATGTCTGGTACAAAAAAAGAAAGAAGGAAAAGCATTAGTAGACTAGAAAGGACAAAGTTTCAAAGGATATCAAAGTCAATTAAAAAGAAGTTTATTTTTTTAAGTTAATAAAAGATGGGAAGCCAATTAAAGAATTACTGAGAAAACAGGATGATCACACAGGCAGAAAAGTTGAATTTGGGGATTAAAGTTAACAGAGAACCAATTCTCTTATTTAGTTTCTACTGTTTCACATCCTTAAAGAATATAAGACAGGAACACTTGATCAAAATAGTAGCAAATGAATATGATATCCTAAACTTGATTGACAACCTTCATGTAAATAAATCATTATTCCAGATGGCATGCACACGAATTTGAGGAAACTCAAGAGGAAATTTAAAAAAATTTTGGCAAGAATCCTTAAGCTTTCCATCACAAAAGCTGGAAAACTGCTGAATTATTTTTGGAACCCTGACCAATAATAATGCAGCCCAGATCTAATTTTTTTTATTATAAAAAAATTATAACTAACAATAAAATGTTTTCTACATGGCAATTCCTAATTTATAAAAGATCTTAGTTCATTTTCTAATATATGTTCCCTCAAACCCATTGTTTTTGGCAAAGCATCTATTATGAAGAGCATTTTATAGATGAGGAAACTGAACTATCACATTTAAAAGTCTAGACTCTAAGCCAGATATTATGAATCCATCTAGTCATCTTTCTAGTATTCCATAGCAATCAAGAATAAGATTGGAAAGGGCTAACAAATAACAGCAGGAAGTATGAATAATATAGATTACCAGAATCTAAGAATATCAGAGTTAGGAAGAAACTCAGAGTCTATAAGATGAACAAATTAAGATCTAAGGAGTTAAGTGATATGGACAAGACCACACAGAAGCAATCTTTTTTTTTTTAAATAGGACTTGGTATTATATTTTATCAAAGGCTATTTTTTATATTTAATGATATGATCATGTGATGTCTGTTGGTTTGATAATTGATACGCTTAATTATGCTAATAGTTTTACTAATATTAAATCAGCTTTGCATTCTTGTTATAAATCTCACCTGGGTATAGTGAATAATCTTTGTGATGTGTTGCTTTAAGTCTCTTTGTTAGTATTTTAAGATTTTTGCCTCCATGTTCATTAAGGAAATTGGTCTGTAATTTTCTTTCACTATTTTTGGTCCTCCTGGCTTATTATCAGCATGATATTTGTGTCAAAAAAGAATTTGGTAGGACTCTTTCCTTGCTTATTTTGCCAAATAGTTTTTATAGTATTGGGATTAATTGTTCTTTAAGTATTTGATAGAATTCACTTGTGAATTCATCTGACCCTCTGGATTTTTTCTTAGGGAGGTCATTGATGACTTGTTCAATTTTTCTGAGATGAGATTATTTAAGCATTCTATTTCCTCTTTGGGTAATCTAGGCAATTTATACTTTTGTAAATACTCATCTATTTCACCAAGATTATCAGATTTGTTGTCATATAATTGGGCAAAATAGCTACTAATGATTGCTCTAATTTCCTCTTCTTTGAAGATGAAATCAACCTTTTTCATTTTTGATACTGGTATTTTTATTCTCTTCTTTCCTTTTTTTTAAAAAATCAGATTAACCAATGCTTTATCTATTTTATTTGCCTTTTTTATTGAACTAATTCCTAGTCTTATTTATTAGTTCAATAGTTCTTTGCTTTCAGTTTTATTAATTTTGCCTTTAATTTTTAGAATTTCCAATTTACTCTTTAATTGAGGATTTTTAATTTTTTTCTTATTTTTCTAGGTGTATGCCCACTTCTTTGATCTGCTTTTTCCATTATTTTATTAATATAAGTATTCAGGGATATAAATTTTCCCCCGAATACTGCTTTGGCTGTATCCCATAAATGTTGCCATGTTGTCTACTCATTGTTGTTCTTTTCAATGAATCAGTGATTGTTTCTAGGATTAATTCTTTGACCTACCCATTTTTAAGAATTAGATTATTTAGTTTCCAATTAATTTTTAATTTACCTTCCATAAATGAGATGAAAAGAAAACATGAAAGGCTATATCAGTGATGGGCAACCTTTTGAGCTTAGTGTGCCAAAATTGGTCAAAAAACCAAGCATAACTCAGGTGGTATGTCACTTCAAGAAAAAAAACTCACAATTTTGCAATATGTATAGTTTAAATAACAAAAATGTATAATAGTAATATATAACTGTATTTAATAAACCAAAATAGGTAAATTAATATAGGTAGAATTTTCATCTGTAGTGCACAGAGTGTTTACACTACACAACAGCAAATGTTTCATCTTCAGTATGTGGCCTCATACTTCTCTACATGAGGCTGCATGTGTCCATGTGTCATTGAAAATGGCTACGTGTGCCAGTGCAGGCATGTGTGTCATATGTTTATCATCACTGGGCTATGTCCAAACTGGGACTTTGACAAGTGACAAATGTTACTAGAGTTACCATCTCGAAATCTAAGAATATCCTCTTTATCATCACAAAGCCAGATATCCTCAAGAGTCCTGTGTCAGATAACTACATCATCTTTGGGGAAGCCAAGACTGAAGATCTCTCTCAGCAGGTATAGAGAGTTGTTGCTGAAGACTTCAAAGTTCAGGATGAAGCTGTTTCAAACATACAGAAAAATACACAAAATCCAACCATACAAGAAGAAAATGAAGAAGGAGAGGCTAATGAAACAGATGCGAAGGTGAAAGACATAGAATTGGTCATATCCCAAGCAAATGTATCTAGAACAAAGGCTGCTCAAGCCCTAAAGAACAACAGTAATGATATTGTAAATGTTATTTGGAATTAAGGATGTAACAATGTGGAGACAAAGACATTATTTTCAGTATTTCAGAGAAGATTAAATGAAACCTGAGTTGAAATTTGTACTGTTTTTATTAGTAAAGTTGGGGCTTCTTGCTGGATGAAAAAAATTATCAATTATAATTGATTAAAATTTTTATTGCATTATAATCTCAAAAAGTTGCATTTATTATTTCTACTTTTCTGCATTTGGTTATAAAGTTTTTATGCCCTAGTACATGATCAACTTTTTTATATGTACCATTTGCTACTGAAAAGAAGGTGTATTCCTTTTTATCCCTATTTAATGTTTTCCAGATATCTCTTAAATCTAACTTTTATCAAATCTCATTCAACTCCTTTATTTATTTCTTATTTATTTTTTGTTAGATCTATTTAGTTCTGGTAGGTGAAGATTGAGGTCCCCCACTATTATAGTTTTACTATCTATTTCCTCCTTAAGTTCATTTAGTTACTCCTTTAAAAATCTAGATGCTATATCATTTGGTGCATATATTTTAAGCAATGTTATTACTTCATTGTCTATAATACCTTTTATCAAGATATAAGTACTTTTCTTATCTCTTTAAATCTTATCTATTTTTGCTTTAGCTTTGTCTGAGATCATGATTGCTACTTCTGCTTTTTTTTGTCTTAGTTGAAGCCTAATAGATTCTTCTCTAGCCCCTTACCTTTACTCTCTGCATTTCTACCTGCCTCAAATGTGTTTCTTATAAACAATATATGGTAGGATTCTAATTTTTAATCCACTCTACTATCCACTTCCATTTTATGGATAAGTTCATCCCTTTTACATTCAAAGTTATTACAATCTATGTTGTTTCCTCTTTTAATCATACCCTTTCTCCATTCCCTCTGTCCTTCCACACCAGTGTTTTGCTTATAATCACTCCCTTTCCCCCATTTCCCTTTCCCTTATATTACTCCCCTTCCCACCACTACCCTTCTTATTCTTCTTCTACTTCACTAGAGGGTCTTTTAATCATCAGCACGACTTCATCCTTTTTTAGATTATCCCACATCACCATTTCTTATTCCCTTTCTACTTCTCTATCAGGTAACATAGGATTTTAAACCCCAATGAATCTGGCTGTTCTTCCCTCTCTGAGCCAATCTCAGTGAGAATAAGGTGTAAGTGTTACCTGTCATTGACCTCATCCTCCCCTTCACTATAATATTTATATCCACCCCATGCTATTTTTGTGATATAATTTACCCCATTTTACTTTTCTCTTCTTATTTCTCTTAGCTCAATCCTCTTTTATACTGTTTCCTATCACACCCACTGTCTATGTATACTTCTTCTAACTACTATGATAATGATAAATTTTTTGAAAGTTATGGAGATCATCTTTCTATTTAGGAATGTAAACAGTTTAATTTTATTGAAGCCCTTACATTTTTTCTCTTATTTACCTTTTTATGCTTCTCTTGAATTTTGGTTCATACACCAGATTTTCTGATTAAATCTTATCTTTTTAATAGGAATGCTTGGAAATCTCATATTTTATTAAATTATCATAATTTTTCCTGAAAGAATATAGTCAGTTTTGATGGGCAGGTGATTCTTAGTTGTAAACCCAGTTCCCTTAAGTCTTTCAGAATTACATATTCCAAGCCTGCCTTCCAATCCTTCAGTGTGGAAGCTGCCAGATCCTATATAATTCTGACTGGGGCTCTATGATATTTGAATTGTTTCTTTCTAGCTGTTTGCAGTATTTTATCCTTGGCCTGGAGGCTCTGGAACTTGTCTATAACATGCCTGGGAGTTGTCATTTGGGAACTTATTGCAGGAGGTAATCTGTGGATTCCTTCAATTTCTATTTTACTCTCTTGTTCAAGAATATCAGGGCAGTTTTCTTGGATTTCTTATAATATGATGTGCAGGCATTATTTTTATCATGTCTTTCAGGTAGTCCATTAAATCTTAAATTGTCTCTTTTGGATCTATTTTCCAGGTCAGTTGTTTTTTTTCAATGAAATATTTCGTCTTTTCATTCTTTTGATTTGATTTTATTGTTTCTTGATGTCTCATGAAGTCATGCTTCTATTTGTCTAATTCTAATTTTTAAAGACTGAATTTCCTCCAAGATTGTTTGATCCTCCTTTTTCATTTGTTTCATTCTAATTTTAAGAAATACTTTTCTTCATTGTATTTTTGTGTCTCTTTTTCCATTTGAACAATTTTGCTTTTTAAGCTGTTATTTACTTTTTGCATTACTTTGATTTCCTTTCCCCATTTTCTTCCACCTCTCTTATTTGATTTTTGAATTCCTTTTTGAATTCTTCCAGCATCTGAGACAAATTGCAATTTTTCTTTGAAGCTTTTCCTGTGATTTCTTGAATCTCACCATCCCCTATTGACTCTCTGCCTTGTTATTTGTGTCCATAGAATTTCTGTGGTTTGGTGTTTCTTTAACTATTTGCTTATTTTCTCAATTGTTTTTTGTCAGTAGATTGGAAGTTCTGAAAACTGCTGATTCTGTTTCCTATGATGATGGCTTGCATGACTCAACACTGAGCTATTTTGCCCTGGGGCTAGTGCTTCACCACAGTGCAGGCTTGAATGGACTAAGCCCTATGGACTTTCAGGTTTCAAAGCTAACTGATGTCAGGGCTTGGGACTTCAGTGGGAGAGGTAGGGTATGAGGTGCTCCAGTAATTTTAATTCATAATAACAAGGCTTTGTGTTGTTCTAGATTTTTTACTCAGCTGTGCTCTCAGGGATATATCTACTACCTTATTAATATTTCTAAAATTCTTGTGATGTGGGTGGCAATGTTTACAAAATGGAACAAATAGAAATCTATATATTTTGTGATGCCTAAGTGTCTCTCTCAGACTCTCTGAGATCTTCTGGACTTAGACAATATCATACTTGACATATACTATGCTCCCAATTATTATCAATAAGCCTAAATTGAGAACATGTATTCATTTTAGCTAGGATTATCTGGGTGAACAGAATGAAAAAATCAGGAAAAATAGCACCTGGAAAATCTTCAATAAAGCCCATTTTCTTAGGTCCTACTCTCCCTTGCTTCCATAGGTGTTACAGGAATGGTGGGTACCAGGTGTCTCCCTTTTTTTTCTTTTATCATTGAACTTGAAATGAATGATGTAATTTTATCATCTTTTATCATAACTTTTCTTCTATCATTGAACCCTAGATGTTGGCTGGATCCATTACCTAATTTTCTTATGCCATTACTTACTCTTCCCAATCCCATTTTCAGTTTTTCTTGCTCAGAGGGACTTATATTTTTCACTTATCATTTTCCCTCTGGTTCTGAATTTAGCATATATCCTTTTGTTAACAAAATTTGTAGGACTCAATGCCAGTTACTAAATAGTGCTATTCAAGAGTTTAAATAAAATCAAAGGGAAAAGGGACAAACTTATGAGGTGTTAAAATTGCCTCTGTTATTTGTTTCAAATGTATTAGATACTTCTTAGCCTTATCCTGATTCTGATTAAATCCTGTCTTCTAGATACTGGCCATAAAGTTAGCTGGTACAATCTTCCCAGGTTGAGATACTCATTCAAGTTCTGAATTTTCTGAGAGTAACTCATATTTTCAAGGCTCTAGGTCCCTAGTCTTTCTAAGAATATGCTTCCAAGTGCTATTTCCAGGTAGTTGACCCTCTGGTTGATGAAATCTACATCTTCCAAGGGTTACCTCCAAAGATTCATCCCTCAGGCACTAGCATCTTTTGCAAGGACCTCATAAATGATCACTTCATCCATCTTGAATGTTTCCATACCCCTTGGACTCCTGGAATTCCTCTTCTTATTTTTGGATCTTTAAATAAAAAAATAAACTTTTTTATTTGGTCTTCAAAGATTTTTCTACTAAGTATCAGGTATTCCTGCAAAGATGCAGCATTACAGGATTCCCCCGAAGCTCATCAACATCATCCAGCAGTTATACGAAGACTCTACCTGCCAGGTCATCCATAATGGGAAACTGACGGCTCCCTTCACAGTGAAAACTGGAGTGAAGCAAGGCTGCATGCTTTCGCCCCTTATCTTCTTGATGGTCATAGATTGGACGATGAGAAGAATTACCAAGGACAACAATACGGGCATTCAATGGACACACACCAAACAGCTCGAGGACCTTGACTTCGCAGATGACATCTGTCTCCTTTCTCACAAGCAGCAGGATGTGCAAGCCAAACTTGCACGACTCTCTGAAGAAGCGGAGAAGACAGGTCTGAAGATCAACAAGAGGAAGACCGAGGTGATCACAGTCAACAGCAAACAGGACCTGCCAATCCAACTACAGGGAGAAAACATCCAGGAGACGGACCACTTCACCTATTTGGGTAGCATAGTCAGTAAGGACAGCAGGGAAGATGAGGACATCAGAAACCGAATCAACAAAGCCAGACAGGCATTTAACACCCTGCAGTCTGTCTGGATCTCCAAAGCACTGTCCCTCGTCACTAAGCTCTGAATCTTCAACACCAACGTAAAGACCGTCCTCCTATATGGATCAGAAAGCTGGAGAGTGACGAGCGCTAACACCAACAAACTCCAGGTCTTTGTTAATAGATGTCTACGCCACATCTTGAACATCAGATGGCCTGAAAAGATCTCCAATGCTAGTCTCTGGGAAAGAACATTTCAGTACCCCATTAGTCAGGACATAAAGAAACGTAAGTGGAGATGGATAGGACATAGGCTACGAAAACCGGAAGACAACGTAGCCAGACAAGCATTGAGCTGGAACCCTTCAGGGAGGAGGAAAGTTGGAAGACCAAAACAGACCTGGCGAAGATCTGCTGAAAATGAAACAAAAACGGTCGGAATGACATGGGCCCAGGTGGGGGAAGTTGCCCAGAACAGAGTCCGTTGGCGTGAGATGGTTGTGGCCCTGTGCTCCTAAGGAGTCAATAGGAATAATAATAATAATAATAATATTCCTGTACTCACCTGGTCTTTGCCTCCTTCATCTTTTGGGGTTGTCTTGATTGCTAAGGCTAGCTCCTAATTTACCTTGACCCTATTTCTGTCCTCTGGCTACTTTTTCCTAGATCAAGTTCAATAGCTGGCATTATAGCCAATTCTTCTATTTATGCAAATTTTGGATTCTTCACTTATTGACTTAAAATAGTAATTCATACATCCAAAGCTCCATGGTGAACAAAATTTTCCTCATGAGCCCATGTTGTAGTGACAATTATCCCTCTTTTACACGTAAAGAAATAGTCCCAAAGAGATTAAATATCTCTTCAAGAGTGTTATAGATAATAAGTAGAAATACAAGAACAAAACCTCAGTCTCCTTTAGTCTGACAATCTTTCCAGTGCATTTCACTGATTTTCTATTTTCTATTGTTCTGGCTTCTGGATCCCACTCCCTTCTTTAGATAATATGATAGTGTAGATAGAGCTCTCTCTCTCAGCAGAAGGGTTAAACTAGGTTGAAGGTAACTGAGAGGCCTCAAGCCCCATCAGTGACTTAGGGGGATGTTTACCCCCAAAATATCTGAAGACTTCTTTTTTCAGAATAGACAGATGAGAACAATTTGTTCCAACAGCCATGAATGTGGCTGAAAGAGATACTGTGTAGTACACAGAGCTTGGCTAGGAATCAAAGATGTCAAGGTCATCCATAATATCCAAGGCCATTGCCAGTCATTCTAACTTTTGTATTGCCCCTGGACTTGAATGACTCTGGAAGAGAGAATGGAGCTTATAACTATTTCTCATTGAAATCCAATTCACACGTGAGTCAAAACATTATTCCATGATGGTATTGTTCATCTTCTAAATGAAGAACAAAAAAATGTAAAGGACAAAAAACAAATGCGAAATGTTTTATAAACCTTGAAGCTATCTACAAATGTTAGCTATAGCTAAATGACTACTTGTCATGAGGCCTAGAGTAGACCCTCCCCTCTATAAGCAACCCCTCGACAAATTCAATTTCTTTTCTTATTCACAGTTTGTAGTTCTTTCTGAACCTCCCACATAATTTCTGCCCGTGAATTCACTTCAGATCTGCCAGTGAACAACAGAGAAGTCTTGCACACAGTTCAAAAGCATGACTCAGATAATCAGATCCAAGCTGGAAGGGTATATTAAATAGAAACCAGAGACATGAACAGCATATTAAGCAGAATCTGTCCCAAGGCCTTATGGGCTAATGCATACTTTCTGTTTCCTTCTTCTTACTGGTTTGCTTTTATCCCTTAATAGCATCATATATTTTAATATTGTATCAT
Source organism: Gracilinanus agilis (assembly GCF_016433145.1). Taxonomy (NCBI): domain Eukaryota; kingdom Metazoa; phylum Chordata; class Mammalia; order Didelphimorphia; family Didelphidae; genus Gracilinanus; species Gracilinanus agilis. The sequence goes on along the minus strand of NC_058132.1, from coordinate 132,111,072 downwards.
AAACATAGAAGACACTCAATAAACATTTGTTGAAGGAATGAAATAATTAATCAGTCAATTAGCAAATGAATTAATGAATTGTCTATAATGAATGCTTTGGTTCACACCAATGCCTTTATGCCCCTAGGAAGAGGGTAATATATTAAAAATGTGCTCTTTCTAAATTTAACTATTTCAGTATAATATTTCTTGGGCCACTTTTTGTTGATTTCATATTTGCAATCTACTTCTATCTCTTCATCATAGTTATTACTATATCCTTCCTTTGGTATTATTACCATATTCTGTCTATCTAGTAATTTTTAATTCTACACAATCATACACTTGGAAGAGACCTCAGAGAGAATCTGATCCAACTTAGAGTACTATAAAAATTTGAAAGTGAAATGAAACTCAAAACTCATCTATTCCAATACTCTATATTTCACCTCCCTCATTCAATATAGAAATCCTCAAATGAATATCCATGACAAGTGGTCAGTTAGATTGTTTGAATATGTATAATAATGGAGGAGAACTCATAACCAACCAACTCCATTCCAATTGTATGACAACTGTGATGTTCGCCAAATTTTTCCTTCTTGTGAGCTCAAATCTATGACTGTATTTTCTACCTACTCATCTTTATTTTGCCATATGGAAAAATAAGTATAATACCTCTTGCTCATTAGTCATTAAACATTTCCTTCCCCTGTCAAACCAATCATTTCTTTTTCAGAACATAACCCCAGTTATTTTCATTATTTTTTATATAAACCATAAGTTTTACTATGCTAGAAGCTTTGCTCTTGATTCACTCAAAGTTTTCTTCCTCTTAAAAGAGGGAAATCATCAATAGACACGATATACCAGAAATTGGCTAATATGAGTAGTACAATGGGATGAGTATCTATTTCTCTTATTATGGGCATTTCTAGTAATGAAGTCAATTAATGACTATGGTGGGCAGGACTGAGGAGAGAGGGTGTTAGGGGTGAGATACAAGCAATACTACCACCATACTTCAAGTTTAATATGAGGCAACCTCCAAAATATTTTCTCTAGTGCCATTAATCTAAATTTCCATCATGTGACCTGAACTTCACAGAATCAAAGATTTTCAAATTTAAGAGAGACCTTGGTTATCATTTAATCTAAGTTATACTAGAGCAAAACTTCTTATATAGCATACCTGACAAAGTTTGTTGGACTTCTAGCTTTTGAGGGAAGATCTCCAGTGAAAGGGAAATCACTACTAACCAAGATAGCCCAATCCTCTTTCAAGTAGCTCAGAATATTAGGAAGCTTTCATTAATATTGAATGAAATCTGTCTTTTTGGAGCTTCCACTTACTCATGTTAGTCTTGTCCTCTAAGGGCAAGCAGAACTGTTACAATAAAAATCTGCCATAAAGAGAAAATGAGTCAAAAATTCTGAGCACAATCTATTTATTAGCAGGGGTAGCAATTACCAATAAGAGGTCAATGGTCCCTCACACACCTCCTTTTATACACTTTGGTCATGTAAATCTATTACATAAGATCTATTTGTGTCAAATAAATTTAGACTGTGATTGGTCAATAATTATCCTGACTTGAAGGAGGGATCTTCCAGAGTACATGATGACAGGGAGACCACAGAATTAGTCATCATACACTGCAACATCCTTTGGAAAGTTGCCAACTCTCTGCTCCCAGTCCAGTTGAACCCAGTGCTAGGAAAAACATCTTATGGCCAGATTGAATCAAACAGGATTCATATCTTCATCTCCCTCAAGTGGAATGGTCACAATTGAGTTGCATTCATAGTCACCTAACAAGTATCGTGAGTTTTACACATAACAATTCTGAATCTAAGCCTTGAAAAATTGTTACTGCTGTGATTAATAAAACTTAATTATTCATCAATCAATAATTACTTTCACAGAATGAATCTAATCTGTTTTTCATATCCTCTAATTCTAACCTTTTTCTCAGGCTAACATGTAGCTTCTAAAACAAGTCCTCATTGAGGCAGCAAGTGATATAGTGAAAAGAGCATTGAACTTGTAGACAAAAGGACCTGAATTTAAAACTTAACTCAGATTAGCAATATAACCATAAGCAAATTGTTTATCCTCTCTTAGGCTCAATTTCATCTTCTGTAAGATTTAATAGCACCTAACTCATAGGATTGTCGTGAGGATCAAATGAGATATCTGTAAAACACTTAGTAAACCTTAAAGCATTTCATGGATTCAAGTTCCTGTTGTTATTATTATCATTATTATATGCCACAGTCTCCAATTCTCTCACCTTTTTCTGAAAGGGATTTAGTTTGTTAATGGATTTTTGAAGATGTGGCACCCAAAACTGAACATAATACTTTCTCTTAAGTTCCAATCCTATATCACTAAATGTCTATTGGATATCTGTACCTGGATGTTCCTTAAATATCTCAAATTCATTGTGTCCCAAACAGAACTCATTATCTTTCCTTCCTGACCCTGAAAATTTATCTTGTTTTGTTGAAGGCCATATTGTTCTCTTTCTTATCCTTGGTACTTTCTATTACCTGCCCCATATCTAGATAGTTGTCAAGTCAATTCTCCCTTCATAACATCATTTACATCCATCATCTTTCCATTCACCTAGCCACCGTACTGCTTCATAATTTCTTCTCCTGTATACCAATAGTCTCCTAACTGGATATCCCCCTTCTAGTCATGTTCCTTCACCCAACTGTAAAAATACTCTTCCGTGCACAAGATACGTGACTATGGGATTTCCTGGTTCACAAATATTCCATGTCTCTCTATTGCCTCATAGACCAGGATCTTTAATATTTTTTTGCATGTCATGGACCCCTTAGACAGTCTGGCAAAGCCTCTGTACCTCTTTTCAAGAAAAAAAATTTTAAGGGCTAAAATACATAAGATTTTAAAGGAAACCAGTTATTTTGAAATAAGACTATGTTTGGGGCAGCTGGGTAGATCAGTGGATTAAGAACCAGGCCTAGGGACAGGAGGTCCTAGTTTCAAATCTGGCCTCAGACACTTCCTAGCTGTGTGACCCTGGGCAAGTCACTTAATCCTCATTGCCTAGCACTTACCACTCTTCTGCCTTAAAACCAACACGTAGTATTGATTCTAAAGTGGAGAGTAAGGGTTTAAAAAAAGAATATATTTTTCCTTCCCACCTAGTTTCATAGAATCTTTGAAATCTACCCCAAAACTCCTTGGGGCAGTGAACCCCAAATGGAGAACTCTTGCTCTAGAAAAAATGTGAACTTCACAGCTAGACATTTAAATTCCTTAACAACTGGCCTCAGACTATCTTCCAAATGTATTTAAGATTATTCCCTTTCATACATTTTATTCTAGTCAACCAAACTCTTAACCCTTACTCCAAGTTAGCATCCTATACCCAGGTCCAACAGCCTTATTTTGTTGTCTCCCATGAATAAAATGCATCTTCCTGCCTTTTCTGATTCATCTCATGTTCCAATTCTCATAGGTATCTTTTCTGTTTTGGTTCTCCTATAATGTAAGCTGCTTGAGGTCAGGACTTTTCTTTGTCCTCACTGTTTAGCACAGTGCCTTCAATACTTCACAGATGTCTCCTGAATATAATTAATCTGAATTCATTTCTATTGTGTTTCATGTTGGCCCATTATACCAGTCTGTTGAGATTTTTGAACCCTATCTTGTCATCTGATGCATTATTTATTCCTTTCCAGCTTTGTGTCATTTGCAGAATTAAAATTTGTTCCTTCTATGTTTTCTCCAAGTCATTCATGAAAATTTTTGAATAAAACAATGTTGGCTCTGTGCTAGGATGGCACATCACAAGGTATTGCTATCCAGGCTCTTAATCTTTATATATAAAGCCATCGCTAAGCTGCCAACTTATATCTGATGCATGCTCCTCTCAGTGTAAGGATGACTTAAAAAGAGGCTTATTTTTTATATCTAACATAATAGAATCAGAGTTCAGAGCTGCAAAGAATCTTAGAGATCACTTCATGAAAGGATTTATGAGTTAAGATCTCCCTTGTAATTCTGATAAAGCCTATGAACCCTTTCTCAGGATCATGGTTTTACATACTTAAAATAGAATATATAGGATTACAAACAAACCACTTAACAGTTATCAAAATATTTCTTTAAAAAACACAGATCTACAGAACCCAGGTTAAGAATCCCTGACCTGGATCAGTTCCCTTATTTTTCAAATGAGAAGGCTGAATACCAGAGACATTTAGTTGTTTGTCCAAAATCAAACTAATAAGGATAATAAGGATCAGAAATATGGCCCTTAATCCCAAATCTAGGACACTATATTTTCTCTCTTCTTTGCATTCTGGGGGACCCTTCAAGAAATAGTTCCTTGGGATCTAGAATGTCCGGACATAAACACCAATGTAGGGAGATCCATAAAACTACTGGACTACTGTGAAATCATCAAGGCAAGCATAACAATCAATAGCATACTGGGGTTGTCAAAAAATCACAAAGGAGGAAAGCCATCAGGCTTCTATGTTTTAGCTGCCTATACTAAGTTCAAGAGGAACCCAACCCGTTTAGATTGCTCCCACTCTCTCACATCTGTAATTGGTGAGTAAAGCTTGAATGTTGTACTTGAAAATCATTCTGCCAAATCATAAAGAAGAGATGGCTTATCCATATGTGTTTATTCAGTTCTTTCTAAATTCCAGGTATTCTGAAAGGTACTAGTTGTATAAAAACAAAAGCCAAACAGCCCTTGTTCTCAGGTACTTAATAGTTTATCAAGGGAGAGAAGGTGTACAGTTATAAGAGTATATAAAATACATTCACATTATTTTGGCTTAGTTATTGGGATTGGTGTTGGGTGGGATGTGTATGAATGCGTACAATCAGGCAAACAACCCTACTGATGTGGTTCTGATGGAAAGGAAGCATTTCTCTTTCTCCATCTCTTTGTCTGTGGCTTTTATTTCTCTCTGTTTCTCTTTATCACTCCATCTCCATTAGTTTCTCTCTCTGTTTCATCATCTTCCTCCTCCTCCTCCTCCTTCTCCCCCCTCTCCACTTCTTCTTCCTCTTTCTCATCCTTCTCTTCTTTCTGTTCTTCCTCCTCCTGATTTGGAATCTTTGTCCTGACCCTTTATACCTGGGTGGCTTTCTAGGCCTCGATTTCCTCATATGTAAAATATATATTTCAAGATAAAACCTATGGTTCCATGACCTATTACTTCCAACCTCACAAAGCTCAGACCCAAGACAATCACCAGATTTATTAAATGCTTCAAAATAATTGGTTCTATCACTAACCCTTTTGTGACTTTGGGGAGTCCCTTAAATACTTTTTTCAGCATCTCCATCTATTAGTTGAAGAAAATAATATTTCCATAGGATCAAAATTCTGAGTCTTAAAGAAAGTTTCAGTTCAATCCCTTGAGATGTAGGATAAACAAAGAATATTATTGGTTTTCTAAATGATTCTTCTTTCAATAATCACCAAGATGTAATTTAAAAGGGTATTACTCTATAGCTTTTGTGCAGAGAAAAGGCTTTACCAAGTCACAGGGATATTAACCATGCCTCATTCATCTCCATTGGCCCCTTGGACATTTTGAGGTAAAATGTATAAGCCACTATCCAAATTGATAACACATACTTGATTCAAAACGAATGTCTCCAATCAAGTCCTTAATGTATTGTAGCAGGGCATGATGGAGCATTACTAAAGTACAGCATAAAAATTTACAAGAGGAATAAGCATGAGATTGAATAGTCCATCTTATCAATTGGATTTAAAGTAGTTATTAATCTTGGTTATTAGACTCAGAAACAAGTGAACAAATGAAATCATGTATTTGAAATTCTGGGCTTCTTACATTGACTAGAATCACTGAGCTTCAAGTTAGAAGAGACCTTAGGGTTCAACAAATCCAATCCCCTCATTTTAAAGATGAGGAAACTGAGTACTGGATGAATGAAGAGGCTTGTTCAATGGCAGAGAGCTAGTGACTTGCAAAGTAGCCTGGACTTAGATCCAGATAAAAGCAATTTTATTAATCTAATCAAAGGGATTTTAAGATGAAAAATAAAAGGTGAGAAAGAAAACTTGTACACTTGGCATGCCATATTCTACAGAGAGACAATATAAAGATAATAATTACACTAAATATAGCTAGTTATAAATGGGAGACAACATTTATAGCCTCAGATATGTAGGCAGCCAGTCAATAATATTCATAATGTGCCTACTATGTGCAAGGCACTATGCTAAATACTGAGAATATAAATACAAAAAAAGGATAGTCCCTAACCTGAAGCAATTTTCAATTTAATGGCGAAGGCAACACACATAAAAAAGCTGAAAAGTAGAAAAAGTGGGGATAAGGTACCCAATGTAATAGTACAATGATACTAAGGGACTACAGCCAGTTGGAACACTAGCATGCAAAGTTTGAACAATAAGCAAGGTGAATTAGAGAACCATAAAGAGACAAATCTGATGTTATAGAATCACTGATATTTGGTAGGATCATATCCATACTGGAATATGGCTTGGGAAATAGATCTCATTGGAAAAGAATAGGATAAATAAAAAGATAGGAAAAGTCCTTAAGAACAAAATTCTGAGCATACTATTGCAGATGTTTCTGATAAGAATGAAAAAAGGTACTTATGTAAAGAGACATTTCTAAAAGAATAGAGGTGGAAACAAGGGGCAAGTGATGCTGGACCAGTGCTGAAATATGTAGACTGTCAAAATTAGAGAGATTTCTGGCCTATTAAAAAAAAAGAGCATCATGGGTCAATGGGGATACGATTGGAGATATAGACCCTAAATGACTACCCTAATGCAAATATTAATACTATGGAAATAGGTCTTGATCAATAACTCATGTAAAACCCAGTGGAATTGCGTGTTGGCTATGGGAGAGTGGGTGGAAGGAGGGGAGGGAAAGAACATGAATCATGTAACCATGGAAAAAATACTCTAAATTAATTAATTAAATAAGATTTTTTGAAGAGTAAAAAAAGAGAGAGAATGAAAATAAGGAAATAACCTTCAAGATAAGAAGAAAAATCATCCTTTCAATTGAATTCAATTTTAGCAAATATTCATTGGGAATCTATTGCAAACCTATTGCATGTAACACAATGTCATAAGTTCTAGTACACAAATATCAAAATGAAACAGGCTAGGCTCTTAAGAAGCTTCCTTTCTCCTGAGATACAGGACAGGAACACAAATATAAAAAGTTATTTCAGGAGGAAGCAGACACTAACAGTTGAGAAGAGGTATCTTATAGGAGGTGGTCTCAGGGCTGAGAAATTATAGAAGCTAGTGATGTCAAGGGGCAGCTAACTGGCATAGTGGATAGAGTGCCAGGTCTGGAGTCAGGAAGACTCATTTTCATAAATTAAAATCTGGCCTTAGACACTTACTCGCTGTGCATAACTATGCATGTTCCTTAACCCTGTTTGCCTCAGTTTCCTCTTTTATAAAACAATCTGGAAAAGGAAATGCCAAACACTGCAGCATCTTTGCCAAGAAAACCCCAGAGAGGGTTACAAAAAGATAGACATGACTGAAACAACTGAACAATAACAAAACAACAATGATTCTAAGAGAGATCATTCAGATAGAGAAACAACTTACTCAAGCCTTCTAGAAAGCCTCCTTTGTCTCTCTACATTGTATTATAGTAATGTTCATATAACACATTTGGTTCTTGAAAACAGGGACTCCCAGTACCATTCGTTCTGCTTTATATATATTGAAATTAATAAATGTTTTTGAAATTTGAGTAAGAGGAAAATGACTGCTTGTGGGATAGAAAAAATGGGGAGCTAAAGAAATTTAAAGTTAATTTTACTTCCTTAATACATCTCTGACTTTGTATCATGGGATTTCCAGTGACTTTTCCCCTCCCACCTCATCCCCCCCATAACTGTTCCCACTGCCCCATTTATGCTCTACCTTTCTAACATGGGCAATACCTTTGGGAAATGTACCTGTTTGGTTTGTCCCAGTTATTTTTCTATGCCATTATTTCAAATGGGGACTGTCTTTCTTAAATCTTTCCTGAAACAAGGATATCACACAAATTTTCCACACTTTCTCCCATCCATCCACTACCACAAGTCATCTTCACTATCCCCCTGCCCCTGCCCCTAGCACACACATACGCTATACAGGAAAGCATTGAAAATGAGAACTGGCATCACTGAGTTACACTGGAAAATAGGACATATGTGATCTTCAGTCAAGTTTCCCCTTTTTGATATTCTTCTTAATATTTCTATTTATGAGATCATTTTTGAAGGCAAGTCAGGTAAACCACAGGCATTATTGGCTCAGTGTCTGTGTTTCCTATCATGGTAAAAGTCATTCACCCCAGAAACACGCTTTGTCTTTTCTGTTCACATTGTGATTAGATGTAATCGTTGGTCAGTCTTTAGATTGGTGGTAGAAATGAAAAATCCTCAGGCTGAATAGTGAGGATATGTTCTCAAATTAACTTGGAGGGGAAATCCTAAAGTTCTACTAGGGACCAGAATTTTCATTTCAGTTATTACCAGGAAGTTTTGAAGAATGATTTCTTCTGATATCACTCATTTTCAGATACAAGTTTATAGATAGGGATGTATTTTTAATGCAGTCTCTATCTCTTTGCCCTCTGGTTTGATGCAAACTGCAAATATCTGTGCAGAGGTATAAAGGCCCCTCCAGTCCCTTAATCCCTTCTGTGTAATGGAGCATTTGTTTCTCTTCAGTGAACAGTGAGACTGTAATTCCCTCTAATCCTAAGTGAAGTTTAAAGGGCAGGAATTTTAGTCATTCACCCTCCCACCAGCCTTCTGCAATCTTTTCACAGTTCACACACAAGGACCTTTGGAAATTTTTATAAATCCACCGGAATGTATCCCTAGCTGCTTTCCATGACACTAGAAATAGGCTGCTGCCACAGATGACTGATCATAGGTGATCATTATTGGGCATTGCCATGATCAACTTGCCCTTCATTCCTCCACCTCTAATCCTGAGCAACTTGGGTCCTGCCTTATGCTAGGGGTGACTATGGTATGAAGGGTCCAGGTTACATGGATATACTGTGTTTGTGTATTTTAGGGGAGAACATTCATTCTCCATTCAGCTAAAGCTCTCACTCAGAATTCTGGGAATTTCTTTTCTCTAGAAAAGGCAAAAGCCTGGAACCATTTATTTCCCTATGTGCCAACACACTTACCATGAAATGTCATAGAGTACAAAGCAAAGAACTCACAATAACCACAAACCTCAGAATTACTAAAAGCATCATGTAATCCACATACAAGGAGTGTCTAATACTGGGTCCTGCATAAACAACTCATGCTATTTGACATTTTTGCATCCCTAAAACTGTTTATATGCATTCTTATTTATTTCTCAAGACAATCCTTATTAACCCCCTGAGGAAATTAAGGGTTAGAGGTTAAATGTCTTGCCTAATATTATATAGCTAGTAAGTGTGAAATGCAGGCTTTGAGCCTAGGTCTTTTCTAAGTGCAAATCCATCAAAGTTTCTATTACACAACTTTTCCCTACTGGGAAATCTGTTGTGTTACCCACTTCTGAAGCATACCTATACTATTGACACTAACAAGCTCCTACCATCTCAGAGATGCGCTGAGTATTTTTCTTGGTCATCCTAAATATCACTGAGGGAAGAGTTACTTTCCCGGTCTGGCCACTTGTTACAGCTCTTTTTTCTACAGACTTGGGACTATAATTCCAAATGTCTCTAGCTGAAGTTTATCCTTTTTGTTACCTGTTTACTGCCTTCCAATTTCATAGACAGATGACTCCATCAGGGAGGAAGGCCATAGTGTACATAGATAAATACATACATACTCTTTCGAAGTTACCCTGCCAGGAACACCAACGCTATTTGAAATGAGGTGTCTTCAACCTCACTAACTCTGATATCCTTCCTACTTCTCAATATGGTTGGGCATCCTTTCTATATGAGAATACTCCTTACTTCAGCATGGGCTAAATGCCCCAGCCACTTTTAAATTCACCTTCCTTAAATATTTGAGTAGGATTTTCAAATAATCAAAGAGTATCAATAACCTATGCTTCTTATCAAACCCAGCACCCAGGATTTTGTCTTTAGTATCTTGGAAATTATGCAGAACTTGTGGGCCCTGTGGGCCTCCATACAATTATAAACCACCTCAAGAGTGAGAGGGAAGTGAAGTGTAGCTGAGTTCAGAAACCTTTTTCATCCAAAGAGAGACTACTCTGGAAAATCAAATAGGTTTTTATAGGCCACTATTTTGTATACTGGGCATGTGGGCTAAATAGTCTGGTCTGGGTGATACAAGAGAGTTAAGAATGGGATGGCAACCTAACCAGAAAGGATTTTACTGGATTTTGGAGCTGTAGTAGATATAATGAAATCAGGACATGGCATGTAATCTGTTCCATTGCAATAACCCCACAAAAACTCCCAAAGCCCAGGACACTTCCAAATATGATGAATAGTAACTCATTATCTTGAATGAATTATCTTGAGTTTTAACTGCTTCTCTAATGTAATAGTTAAAATTAATCTTGGTAACTTTATGTGAAATTTATAGTTATTTATTAGTAAAAATAAAGAGAAAAAGAAGATTACCAGAATAACCAAACTACCCAAAGTCTCTGGCCAAGTCTTTAGTTCCCAGATTCCCAGCTGGCACAGTACCAATCTTGCAGGCCCAGCAAGGCCACAAGCTGCTGCAAATGGTCCCACCACAAATGGGAAGCCAGTCACAAAATCCTTGGGAAAAACCAGATAAGAGGATCCTGGGCAGAGCAAGGAAAAACCTCATTGGGGATGGGACCTGAGTAGAAAAAGAGGCCTGCTCCTGCTTGGTGCCCATTTTTTATACAGCTGCTGATGTCATTCTACTTCATTCTCTGGACAGACTGAGTTATCTGTTTTGATGGTCAGACATATATAACCACCCCGTGTTACTCTTCCCATCAGAGGTTTCTATCAGCCCACTCAGGAAGTCAGGAACCTAGGATGGCTTTGCTATCTGGTCTTCCCCCTCACATGACTTGTTGTTTTTTCTTAATATGAATGTGCCAGGTAATGGGTCATATTTTTATGTTCATTTCACACACTAATTCCCTAAGATTTGGCTCATTTTGAGTTGATGGGGCCAGTTCTGTTCTCTAGTCTTCCCTGGGTATCTTAAGCCTTAAAATCAAGTCTTGAAATAATCCAAAGACCTCAAGGTAAGGCTTTATTCTTATGTTTTTAAATTCATCAAGAAAGAGGGGTCTTCTCAGCTCATATGAGATATGGATATTGACTCACTGGAACACTGAGAACTGGTGATGACCTCATTGTTGTTGCTGTGCATCTATGTGTATAGGTATCTGTGTATCTGTGTCTATCTATCTCTTCATCTATCTGTCAATCAAATAGCAATATCACCAGAGAAGTAAAAAATAGGAACAGCAAACCATCTTCCAAAATTTTATTATCAACTGGCAAATTGGATAAAAAATGGCATATTTCTTGAAAATAATATCTAAACCATTTAAAGTAAGAGTTGGCTTTATGTAATGGGTATAGTGCTGAGCTCAGAATCAGAAAGGTCAGGGATCATATCATGCTACTAGTATGTACTGTTTGTGTTTTCCTTGGAAAGTCACCATCTCTCAAGGCCTCAGGCAACTCTAAAACTATAACTTGCAGAGCAAGTATTCATCTTTTTTCATAGGAAGAAGTTTCCTCATTAAGAGTTCCCTATACCCTATATTGGTGACATTATGGCGTACTGATAAAAAATAATTTAAGCCAAACACAGTCCATTCTAGCAAGTTTTCTGAAAATATTCACACTAGTTTTTGCCTTTTGGTCAATTCTAATTTCCTACCTCTTGGAATATGGAGATTTATATTTTTAGGAAACCATTTGGTTTCATTATCTACCCAAAATTAAAGAAGCACACATAGGAAGCTTGTCTTTTAATACTTGCCCCAATTTGCCAAAGAAGGGAAGAGAAAAAGAACCTTGAGAATTTCTTCAATGTTGACTTTTATGCTAGGTGTCTCAGACTCCATTCAGAAAGTATTTTGATTTTAAAGGTGATTTCCAAAGGTAATTTCTGTTTCCCATCCAAAGTGTTAGATTGCAGTATCACTGAAGATTTCAGAGAAAATAGATTGTACTAGTAATAAATTGCTCTCTTTCTCTTTTACAGATATGAATAAGATATCTATTTCTTGTAGCTACTAAGATTTAATTTTAGCCAAGCACAACTTATGGATTGAGACAAGGAGTTATTACAAGTGGAGAGGATGACAGAGTTTGGTTTCAGTCTGATCTTTCTAATTTCCTGCTCTAGCCACTGATTGATTTCTTTTGGCACCAAACTAGACATGCAAGAGATTTCTACTTGGGTGTTAATTAGGAGCTTTACCTTGAGTGAGGCTGCTGACAATTTTTGCATATAACCTCTGCCTAATGGAAATTGCCTGGGATTTGTTTCAACTTCTTTCTTATTGGACTCAGAGGTAGAGTAAGAATAAGCATGAATGCAGGAGAAGGAAGCAAAGAGACAGAAGGAATGTGTCCTTGAGTGGGATGGGGGAAATAAATCTGAGAGTGAAAAAATAGTTCACATTTATATAAGACCTTACAATGTACAGAATGCCTTTATCACAAATATCATATGAGATACTGCAAATATTTTCAAATTGAAGATTAGCTATCTGAAGATCATAAAAGTGACTTTCCTAAAGTCTGGGATGAGTGGGATGTGTAATTATTATTTAAACCTAATCCTGGTTCTGAATTTAGAGATCTTCAATATTGCTATTCCTTTTATTTCCTTCTAGAAGCTTCTTTCTATCAGCCTATCCTGCAAGGAACCAAGTATTGCACTAACCCTTTGATCAGGCAGAGTAGGGACTATCTCTATAAAATAGTATAAGTGGTCAATGGTCAGTGCCTTGACTAAAATGATCATTTCTAATATATGTCATTTCATCATAATAGCTTCAGTTCCTCTGAATCTTAAAGGTTTTGGAGTCTTCAAAAATATCTTTTAAATATGAAATCATCTCTGTGGTACAAAAACAAAATAAGAATTTTGGAATGGCTAAACCAACTGCAATATGTGAAAGTTGTAGAATATCAATGTACATTAAGAAATTAAGATTAATACTGTGAGAAATTCAGAGAAACATGAGAAAATTTGCATTGGCTGATAGAGAGAGAATTAACAGAACAGGGAGAATAACAAATGTAATTTCTCCCCAAAATGCAAATAAAAAAATATCAAAGGAAAGGCAAATTGTGAAAAAACTATAAAAACCAGTCTTTATTCCTTGAAAATATATTGTGAAACATCTTTGCTTTCCATAAGCAAAAAAAACAATGTGGAATTACAAGGAATTATATGGTCAAAATTACAAAGAATTACATTGTCAGATGAATTATGTTGCCAGAACTACAAGGAATTACATTGTTGAATGTAGTCATTGTGCCTAGAAAGTTGGATTCTAGAGTAGTGATGGGGAATAGGGGTTTATTCATATATAATATATATGTATATACATATATTTTATATATACTACAAAAAAGCATTAATAAACTTATTTTAATGTAATTATTTATGGGAAGTGATATATTTAAACATTTAAACATGTTTATGAGCTGGTATTTTAATTATCAACTAACAGGTTAGCAGAGATTAGCAGAAATAAAGAAGACTTGGTTGGTAGGAGGCCAGAAGGGAAGAAATATTCAGTTATGAGGGAAATAGAACTAGGCCAAAACCATTCATCCCTATCTTTCTCCCTAAATCCACCATTTTCCTACTTGTCCTTCACAGTACAGGAGCAAGAGAAAAGAAGCATTGTGTGTGTGTGTGTTTTATTATTAAAATTTAAACTTCAAAACCAGGGGACAACTTTAGATAGAGTGGACTGAGAGCCACACCTAGAGATGGGAGGTCCTGTGTTCAAATATGACCTCAGACATTTCCTAGCTATACAACTCTGAGCAAATCACCTAGCCTGTGGCCTTGGAACCATTACACAGTATTAATTCTAAAGCAGAAAGTAAGGTGCTTTTGTGTGTGTGTGTGTGGTTTTTTAAAACTATATTAAAGCTTTTAGGACATTTTATATATAGGTATTTATGGAAATGTATTTATTTACTTCTCTGTGCAATGCTCTTCTTCCCTTCTTCCCCCATCTCCTTAGAATGGTAGAAAGAATGTCCCCTTTGGGGGAAAGGACTGTTTCCTCTTTGTCTTTGTATCTCCAGCACTTTGTGCGGGACCCAAAGTATAATATTTTTTTTTTCAAACCTTACCTTCTGTTTTAGTAGAGTAGCAAGTCTAGGCATTGGGATTAAGTGACTTGCCCAAGGTCATGCAGCTAGGAAGTGTCTGGGGCTATATTTGAACCCAAAACTCCAGGTTTGGCATTCTATCCAATGTGCAACCTAACGGCCTCATGTGATAAACATTTAATAAGTGCTTCTTGAATTGAATTGAGCTGAACATGGCTGTCTTCTGTTGGTGCTCAATGTATTTTGCATATCTTTCATTTTTTAAAACCCTCTGTCTTTCTTTAAGACCTCTACTCTGGTGTATAAAATTCACTGTATTTGCTTTATGGTATTGTCCGCAGTTCCCTCTAATTCCCAAAGTCTGAGATAGCAAAGGGAAAAAAATTACTCTGATAATATCTCCTGGAGTGATTTTTGATAAGTCACTTACTTTATTAGACACATGTTCCATTTTCTCCTGTGAGAGTTTACCTGTAGTTCCATCCTATGCTTACTTCTACATTCTGTAGCATTCATCAAATTTTGAGTTTGTATTTAACATTTGGTGTCTCAGTGTGTTTACAAAATGAAAACAGGCTCCCCAGCTCCTGGTCCATAAAATTGAGAGAAAAAAAGAAAATTTTGATTACCTTTCCATGAAAGTTAGACATGTTAGATGAAAATTCCCCAAAAAATATGGTGTCCCAAAAGTCTTACTGAATCAAAAGTATTCAGTTATTAAAGCTTAAAACTCTACACTAAGACTTTTGGGACACCCGGTAAAAAATCACCTTTTGTTGTTCACTCATGCCGACTCTTTGTGACCTCATTTGAGATTTTCTTGGCAAAGATACTATAGTAGTTTGCCATTTCCTTCTCCATCTCATTTTACAGATGAGGAAACAGGGCCAAATAAGGTTAAGTGATTTGCTCAGGATCACACAGTTAGGAAGTATCTAAAACTAGATTTGAACTCAAGAAAAAGGTTCTCCCGTATAAATCACTTTAGTAGCCCCCAAAAGTGAGGTGTAGCACCATTCATGTGGAAATGATTAGCCTTATGGGCTATCCATTATCCATAGCCCTCTGTTCACTCTGGCCTCAAGAGTTAGCCTGTGGTTTCACAGAGTCTAATTCAGGTAGAGGTTTTTACAAGCCTTCTACTTAATTTGGGAATCAATTGATCTTCAGAGTCAGCCATCATTTTGTGTTTAGTAGTTCAATAAATAATTTTATTGTGGGAAAGTCTGTTAGATTTAAAAAGGCATACTAATAATATTAAATAAACTGTGAATATTATGCATTCAAGACAGAATCTTAGATGTAAAAATGAAGAAGACATTAATAACTCTCATACTATAGGTAAGGAAGCCATAAAGGAGTTATTCTTTCATTTTCAAAGAGGACCAATAACAACACAAAGTGATGGGCCATTAATTTCATTTAATTAAATGTGGATCGTGTTGGATTCAAGTAAGTGAGTTTATGCAAAGTCAAAGACACTTCCAAGCATTATCAAAGTCTAAGACAAATATCAGAATAACTGGTAATGGCCTAGGATACAATGGATGATCTTGGTGTCTTTGTTGTCTGACCAAGGTCAAAGAACTGCACAGCTCCTGCCTCAGCTACCTTTATGGCTGTTTGAACAAATGCTCTCATCCCTCTGTTCTGTCAGGGGAAGTCTTCACCTATTTGGGGTAGATAACTCACCAACAAGATTGAGGCATATAGATTACCCTTAACCTGGTTTAATCCAGTTTCTGAAACTAACTACAACTTCTTGGGGCCACATGTGAGACAGGTAGACATCAAATGTGGAAAAGTAGCACTGAAGAGGATTCAGAAATCCCTCATTCCAAAGGTTCTAGTTCTTCCCGAATGCCCCATATAGTCTAATAAAGGTATAGTTCACAAAAAAAGATAAGTCCTTATTTAATTAAGTCCTTGAAAGAAGCCAGACCTGTAATGGGCAAGCTAGTCTTTTGGAGAGAAAAACCTATAGAAATCAGTTGACTAAGAAGGCAGTGAAAAATATACTTTCTTTTTTACCAGGTACGTATTTGGATAAAGTCTCTTCATGCATCTTTGGTCAATGTCTTTTTAATGAGGAATTTGATAAGAAAAACTCTCTAAGATATAGATTCATAGAATGTTAAAATTAAAAGCAGATTTAACAATAATCTGGTCTAGTGGTTCTCAAAGTATGTTCCAGGACCTCATAGGAATCCAAAAGACTTTTTCAGGGATCATAGAGATCAAAACTATATTCATAATATGAAGGTACTTGAGGGGACCAAGTCAAGATGGTGGCTTAGAAGCAGCAGAAGTTGAATCCTCTATGACTTTCTTTCCACACCAAGAGCAAATTAAGCACTTCAAAAAAGACAGAAAGCAAAACTCAACAACAAGACAGAGCCAAACGTCTCTCCTAATCAATTCAACTTGAAAGGTACACAGATAAAGTCAAATTCTCAGGTATAAGGGTAAGATCCAACACCCATCCCCCACCCACTGCTCTGAGTCATGTGGTAGGACTCCAGCTGACTGTGAGATCCTAGGGGGGAGGCTGCAACCATGATGTAGTACCTTGGTACCACCACGAGAAGTTCAGTGGTCAACGAGACAGCTTTTAGGGAGGTGCCTGGCAGGGAGAAGCAGAGGACCAAGGATAACTACCTTCAGCCTCCACGCTTTCACCTTCATTTTCAGCCTCTGCTGGTAGTTAGGGAAGATTTGGCCTCAGGGCACATTAATACAATAGGTAAATTTAAGCTGCCTAAACCAGTTTATCAGAGGTAGAGCAGAGAAAAAGCCCCATCATGGCAGAAAAGCCCAAATTCACAGATCCAGCAAACAGAGGAACAAGAATATTGCCAATAAGGAGGGGGAAAGAAGGGAAAAAATATGAGTAAACAACAGAAAAAGAAAAAAGAAATTACTATTGACAGTTCTAGTCACATAATGAACAAAGAACAGATGAGGACCAAAGAACAGCAAGCAAAACCTTAGAAACTCTAGTGAATTAGACTCAGGCTCTGGAAGAGCTAAAAAAATTTCAAAAAACAATTAAGAAAGATTGAAGAAAATTGGGAAAAGAACTCAAAAAGTAAAATAGGTCATCTGGAAATAGAAGCCCATGAAATAAAACAAGAAAATAGTTTCATAAAAGCCAGAATTGACCAGCTTGAAAACGAGGCAAAGAAAGTAAAAAATAAAAACAATGATCTATGAAGAAAAATAGATCAAAAGTAAAAGGAGAATCAAAAAGTCAGGGATAAAATTCAGTCTTTAAAAATTAGAATTGAACAATTAGAAGTGAATGATTTCACAAGGCAACAAAAATCTATAAAACAAAATCAAAAGAATGAAAAAATTGAGGAAAATATGAAACACCTCATTGATAAAGCAACAAACCTGGAAAATAGATCCAGGAGAGACCATTTAAAAATTATTAGACTACTTGAAAATCATGACCAAAGAAAAACCCAGAACATCATTCTACAGGAAATTATCCAAGAAAACTGCCCTGATATTCTCCAATCAGAGAGTCAAATAGAGATTGAAAGAATCCACAAATCACCTCCTGTATTAAATCCCCAATTGACAATGTCCAGGAATGTTATAGGGAGTTTCTTCCCTTTTTTTCTTTACTTCATCCTTAATTGCTGCAAATCTAAATCAGTAGACTGTATATTTCACAATGGAATAAAACAGAACAGTTTGTGTTTAAAGTTTTAAATGATTCTGCATATCCATGTTCCTAGGAAATTATCAACAAAGAAATCTCCCAAAGGAGAGGCAAATAATGGGTTGCTAATGAGAAATAGAGAGTGTAATATAGGATTTTTAACCTTGCCATGTTGGCTTGGGGACAACCTATCAGTTGCCCTGGATGGAATGTTGGCAGTGGCATGAGACATAGGGCAAAGCACCAACTTCTAGTTTAGCCAAGAGTATATAAAGCCCTGGAGACCCAGGGCTGTGTTCTGTTCTTACCTGACTTCTCCTTGACAACTCACTTACCCCTTACCCTCCTCCTTGGACCTCAAGTTGTGGGAGTTAGAACCTGGGTAGCTTAGGCCTAGAATAGAATAGAGTAGGGTTTAAAACCTATCTTGTAGAGGAACTCAATAATATTGTTATCATCACCGGCAAAATTTAGTCCAAGAACAACTTAATTTATCAACCAGAGACCTCATCACTCTGACCCAGGGCTGCCTGCCCTAGGTCAGCAAAGACCATCCAAACAGGATCCCTACCAACTTTAATCAAATAATCTTTCACCTTAGATCATGGTATTTCCTAACCCTCTTTCACTGCCTTGTTCCCTTATTCTGTTATCAATAAACCTCTTAGCCTTAACCAGAGAATTCTGTGCTTATTAGCCTACCATCTAAGGCCAAGGAGAACAGGCTTCAGAAAGGGTTTTGAGCAGTTTGGGCTGGAACAAACTCCATTGCTGAAGGGAAGGAATTTTAATATCCACTTCCTGTCAGCCTGCCATTAACCAATAGGAAGTTGTTTCCTCAGTGGGGAAGGGGCCAGTTACCTGATATCTTAAAGGAGCCTGGTGCCAAGCAGTGAGGTTTCTCTGGACACTCAGTTACCTGGGTTGGATCCTTGTTACATTTATAAACAAGTTTCAAGCCCAGCCGGGTACAGTTCACTCTATCCTTACAACCAGCACCATCCTCCTGCTAGCCTTATTACCAGCATAAGGCCTCTGACCACCTATTAATTACAAGAGATGTACCCTTACCTACTGCCTCTTTCCTTGTTGTTATAGACCTCTGATTACTCATGTGCAGAAGAGAATGAGATTTCTTCATGCCTCCAGAGGTCCCAGATGATTGCCAGGAAGTGGTCAGAGAAAGCTAATACAATTACTTCTAACCTCCAAGCAGTATTAGTGTTCTTGGGTTTGAAGATTTTGGCTGAAGCAGAAAGACTGTCTAGGAACATAGAGGTAGTAATGGTCATAATTCCTGATGATTACTTTTCAGTAGGGAATGTATGAAGGTGGGAAGAAAGGAAGATAGCACCTTCCTTATTAAGCACTTACTATGTGCCCAGCACTGAATTTTACAAATATTATCTCATTTGATCCTTACAGCAACCCTGTGAGGTAGGTGCTATTATTATCTCTGTTTTACAGCTAAGAAAACTAAGGCCAAAATATGTTAAGTAATTTGCCTAGAATCATATAATTAGTGTCTGAGGTTTGATTTGAACTCAGGCATCCCTGACTCAAGGCACTATATTCTCTCCAATGTGCTAACTAGGCAACTGACTTTACTGTAAACTTAATTTTACATGCAACCTGAATGTTGAATCTGGATTTTCCTTATTCAAATTTCAGCAATTCCAATGCACAAAGCCTCATGATTGAGTTCCAGTAAGTTCTTTTTCTAAAACTTCACTAAACTATAGAGCAACTGGCACAAAGGGGATACTTAATGATATACAATAATCATAATCATTTAATTATATATTTTAATAATGATGTAGATCATTCATAAAGCAAGAGGGTACTAATCAATTCTATTCATTATTACATCACACAATTGGCCCTTGATCATAGTTTGAGGGATGCAGCATTCTTTTATGTGACACCTTGAGTAGAACACCTAGAGAAAAATGTGTCACCACTGCCTATCCCATACCCACTCCAAGTATAAGTAGATTATATCTTTAACATTGTCAATCTGGCTATTTATGTGCACGTTATAATTTAGATAAAAACAGGGAAATAATTATACCTGCAAAACTCTTCTATTATTAGGCTTAGTTTATTGTTGTTGTCATTACACTATGTATATCTAAGCAATGTGAGTAGATTTCCTTAATATGATCCTCATTCGTGTAGGCGATTCCTCCCAGGATATACACTCTAACCTAACAATGCTTTTATCCAATGCAAACTTTGTCTGCATCCTCACTATAAATCTTCCACAGGTGTCTACCAAATGTTTTGAGGATCTCCTTTCAGAACTTTTGACACTGTAGATATCAGAAGAGGTGTCCAAAAGTTTCCCCTCTCTTGCCATATGGCCAGCTATCAGCTTTTCAGGTTATCTATAACCCTATACCACTTGTCTCGATAGATTTTCAGTTGGTCATTTGTCACAGTCTTCCTGAACGTACTTTGAACCTTTAAGCTGGACTGCAACTTCTTCTATAACTTGTAGTCCTTTAGCATCACTAGAAGAATATCAGTATTTTTTCAAAAGACAAGCCTTGATTTCATTAAAAGTACTGTACAATTTTCCAAAGTGTGGATAATTATTTAATCGTATCATTTCAATTTTGAAGTAGCAAATGTTACTGACATGCATGAAATCTCTAGCCTTTTACTGTCTAGTGAAATTAAAATAACAACTCGAAAAAATTTTAGATTTTTCTTAAGGAATTTAACTGTACAAAAAGTATTTCCTCTGTAGGAAGCCCCTTTTAAAAAAGTTATGAAAGCTTCATGTCCAACAGCCATAAGATACCTAGAAGGGTGCATGATTTTTCTCCTTTGCATCACTAGGGTTTAAATGGGATAGAGTACATTAATAAACCTATTATGAAAAGATTATAAAAACATCATCTCTCAAATGCCATCAAGAGCTAATGTTCCCTGGGTGTAAAACAAGTAAATTTAAGCTATTTCCAGCTTTGATCTGTGGTTTAGTTTTATTGGCATTCCATTTCACCAACCTATGCTTAGTATATGTGGGACCAAAATACAATAGAATACATTGTAAGTGAAACAGAATAGAATATAGTGAAGCCATGTTTACTCAATTTGATAAGTCTTCAAGTTCAATCTGAATTGATCTGCCTGATGTTAAGATGGGAAGAGTGGTGTGATAAGCAAAGCATATATCTTGGAAACATATCAACAATAAGTTGACAATCATTTTTTAAAAAATCAACTACTGTGTACACCACTCTGGGCTAGACAAAGGGAATTTATAGAGTTTAGATAAGATAGGGTTTCTGTACACGAACTTTAGCCTATCCATGATCCCAAATATCACAATAGTGCTAAAAGATTCTGTCCCTCATCTCTTTCTTATATCTTCCAAGACACTTGGGCTATTCATAGATTGAGTTTTGGTTTACAGACATCCTGTACAGACCACTTGACTAGGTGCAGAATGATTCAAATTCTTCAGAAGCCTAAAGAATTTAAGAAGTCTCTAGGCCTGGTCAGGCAATAGACTATGTCCTTCAAGCTGGATTTAACCTTCTTTATACACTATCTTAATAGACTTAGCAAATTTCCAATAGGTAGATTGTACAGACTTATAAGGAAGGTAGAAGAGAATAATAATTTACTAGGTACCTCATATTGTCAGACACTGTAAGTATTTTACAAATATCTCATTTGGTCTTCACAATAAACCTGAGAAGTAGATATTATTAATATTCCTCACTTACAATTGAGGAAACTGAGAGAGATAACAGTTAAGTAACTGAATAATATTTTTCCCCATGAGCTAACCATCTACAGGCAAAAGTCATGCCATTTGGGAGGGCAAAACAATTCCTACAAGCAATGTAAGAAATATTGGATTTGAAGCCCAAAGACTGAGGTTTGATTCCTGACTTGGCCACTTGTTACCTGTGTGATTATGAGTAAATCTCATCATCTCATCTCTCTAAAAATCAGTGAAAATCAATTTCTCCATCAACTGAAAAGATCTCTGTCAGTTTAATCCTACAGGAAAATGGACCATTTGCTGTTATTTGACCATTCATTTTGCTGCACATTATTTTGCAGGACTGTTTCCCAGCAGCCAAACTATAGGAACAAATATCTGGGGGCTTCTCTTCTTCTTGATCCAGTTGTCTAAGTCTGAAAGATAAGCAAATCCCCTACACTTCTCTCTCCCTATCTCTGTTGCCTCAGAAACCAGTATAGCAAAAGCAGGCAGGCTCCCTGACGTATACATACTATCACCAGAGATTAATTAAGAAAAAATATTACTTTTCCTTGGCCTACTATCTAGAACAACTTTAATAGGAGTTATTGAGCAAATAGGGGAAGACTGTGAATGTTTTAGGTTCAAATGAGTTTCCTGTGGCCAAAGCACAGCCATCCCTTTTCCCAACATCTATGGATGCTTAATTAGAAATGTATTAGTATAGTTTTAAGCCAATCTTTCACCTCAGGGCACATTCAATTCACTTAAAGATTTCATGGTTTGGTGTTTTTTGTTAAAGCATTTTTAAAAGGCATTATGTAAGACATCCTTGCATAATTATCCTTCATCTGAATCCCTGAAGGTCACATCTTAGCTCTTTGAAAATCTCAGCCCACCCAAAACCTGCCTCTATTTCTTATGGGATGGATTTAGTTTTATGAAAAGACTAAAATGAAAATAATGAGATGAGAGTGGAGAGTTTCATTGGTTTTTAGGGGCTTCTTGCCTATTGGAGCAGATCTTGAAATAAGTGTTAAATACAGCAGTAATTTCCATATTAATACATGAGTTTGAGTTCAGTTCTCCTCTCTGAGAGAAACATATATTAACACACATTCTCTGGGGATACAGTGTAGAAGTACTTAATCCATCATCTAGGCTCTCTCTTATAGGCAAAGGCTTGATGATCACCAAAAGAGTCAGTTTCAATAGTTTTCTCTGCCTCTATTATAAGGCAGAGGGCATCAGACCAGATATTCTATTAGAAGATTATCTAATCATCTGCATATTGATCTCAGTTCTCAAATGGAGTTTTCACCATGAAGATGCAGGTTTATTTTCTATCCCTGAAGATTTCTCTTTGCAAAAACTTCTCTGGAAAACTGCTTTATGATCTTTTAGACACAAATAATTGAGATTCACTGCAACCATTCAAAATGATTTGAGCTAGGGGGAAGCTAGGTGGCTCAGTGGATTAGGAGTCAGGCCCAGAGATGGGAGGTCCTGGGTTCAAATATGGCCTCAGATACTTCCTAGCTGTGTGACCCTGGGCAAGTCACTTGACTCCTATTGCCTAGTCCTTACCAGTCTTTTGCCTTAGAACCAATACACAGTATTGATTCCAAGATGGAAGGTAAGGATTTAAAAAAAATGAATTGAGCAGTTACTATGTCCTTTACACTATGCTGGTCATCTTGAAATAATCCAAGTAGGAGAGTTAGTAAAGTCCTATAGAATTGTTTTAAGAATCAGTAATAATTTTCACAAGTTTTTAAAGAACTTCATTTCCACAATTAAAATGCTTACTAGCTTGTCTCATGCTTACCTTACTGAAGAAAACAAGAATCAGGAGAGATATGCTCAATCAAGCCCCAGTTGATTTTCCATGTAACTCAAATATTTAACAGAGATGAAGGAACATAAGAAGTTGGTCTTTGATTGACCTAATCATGGAAATGAGAACAAGGTGTTGGGTAATGTAAGAATGAAATTTGGGAGATGCCATCTTTAAGTATATATATATATATATATATGTATGTATGTATGTATGTATTTTCTATGGACACGTGGAAATTATCAAACTACATTTCCCGTGGTCCAATGGGTTTCTGTTTCTGGTTCTTTGGGTGTGGGGATGCCTACGTCTCCATGCAGAGAACAGTTTAAAATCTCCTGGGTTGGCCAGCAGACTCTGGAAGAGATGGGAGACAATAATGGCGTGGGTGGCAGTTTTGAATTCTTACAAGCCTGTGATCTAATAACTTTATCTATCAGCATGGCTTTAATTAAAATACTAATTTATATATATATATATATATATATATATATATATTAGCCTTTATTATTTTTAATCCTTATAGTAACAAGGTGATCCCTTTATGAGGCTCAAATTAGTACCTAAAATGAATAATGCAGAGTGCAACTGTGATAGACTGAAGGATGATAGGGCATGTCTCGGGGTGATCTTTAAAAGACAATTCACTAAGTCCTAGAGAAACTGAGGTCTTAATGGGACACGCATAAGAATGATGAAAATTTAGAAAGAAAAGCTGTAGGAAATCATGAGTATAAAGCTGAGAGAGTAGAAGTGAAGGCAAAGTCAGTAGACAAAAAGAAAAGGGCCAAGACTCTGGTGAGTGAGGCTGCTTATGTCAATTAGGCCAAAAATATATTGAGATAAAAACTGTGTTGCTGAAATTTCGAGTCTAAAGATTCTAAGCTACAGTAACCCTAGGTCTCTTAACTATTCCATTCTTACTCAGTTCCTTCATTGGATCCTCAACTGTTCCCTGTGTTCATAGAGAAGATTTGTTTTCTTGTCTTTGTTTAAAATGTTTATTTTGTCTTTATAAATAGTGGTTATCATCAGAAATTGCTAATCCAATTGGCACTTATTTGAGATACAGTTGAGAGGGACCAACAAGTCAACGGTCCCAAAGAAGATTTAGAAATAGATTTAACAAAGATATTTTCTCAAAAGTACTGCCTATAGCTGGGAACTGGGAGTTTAAAAAAGAGATAGAAAGATAGAAAATAATATTACTAACAGCACTGCAAAGATCCAGGACTAATCAAAGGAACTTCTGATAAAAAAAAAAAAAAGCTACACTCTGCCATAGA
The DNA here is from genome assembly GCF_016433145.1 of Gracilinanus agilis. NCBI lineage: Eukaryota > Metazoa > Chordata > Mammalia > Didelphimorphia > Didelphidae > Gracilinanus > Gracilinanus agilis. The sequence goes on along the minus strand of NC_058132.1, from coordinate 132,086,254 downwards.
AGGAAGTGAGTGAGTCTGAATGCAGATTGAAGCATGGCATATTTTACTTAATTTCCTTCATGAATATTTCTGTAGGATAGGCAATATGTGTCTTATTTCTCAACATGATTAACATGAAAATATATATTGTATAATAATACATGTACAACCTATATTATACTACTTGCCATCTTGGAAAAGGAGAATGGGTGGGAGTGAGGAAAAGAACATGGATTGCAAAATGTCAGAAAACAATGACTGAAAATTGTACCAAAATATAATCTGGAAAAGAGTTAAAAATTTATTTTAAAAAGTAATAACCTCTTTTAAAAATATTTTTGTTTTTATTCTGAACTTAATAAACACTAAATAAAATGCACATTTACATAATAGCATAGGTGTGGTTAGTTAACATTTTGTGTGAAAATTATCTAAGAGGTTTAATGGATGACAAATTAATTGTTATTCAAAGTATGAGAGAATGATAAAAATGCTAATGAAAATATAAGATGGATTTCTAATATATATAGAAAGAGCTGATCTTCTTCCTCTGATTCATCAGGACCAGGAGCCAACAGTTCCATTCCACCTCCCTAAATCTTTTGTAGATCTTTAAGAAAAAAGTAAAGTTATTTTCATGATCTAGCCCAGATGACCCAGGAAAAAATGAAACTTAGAAAGGCAAATGACAAGAGAGAAAGATTGTTTTCCCAAGCATCAGGAAACATAAAATATGCAAATAGTAGGGTAGGATACAAGTAAAATGACTACAGACTCATCATGAAGTAATTTGTATTAAACAATAAAAGTTTAATTAGTCTGGAGTCATTTTGGCTCTGGAGAAAGTCTTCCAAATGTGTGAGCTAAGGGTCCATTGTAAACACATCAGGGTTGGCTGTAAAGAGCAGGAGGGGAGATAGTAGCACCTGATGGAGGAGATTATAACATTGAAAGACTGTGAAGCAGTTAGTGACTATAGAAGCCAAAGGATATATGGCATCTACAAAGAAAAAGAGGATAACAAAACCAAAGAAAAACCAAATCATTGCTAAGCGTATAGGATAGTGATAGTGGAATGGCAATGGAGCTCCATACAGGAATCTATATGATCTATGGAGAGCAGCCAGAGAAAATTCTTCAAGGCTAGAGATTGTTTCATTTCCTATATTTTTACTCCTAGCATCTGGCATAGTTCCTGGTAGAAAGTAGGTGCTTAATAAATCATTATTAATGGATTCACTGAAGAAGCAAAACAACACAGAACACTAGCAAAAAGAAGGCAATGCCATCATGTTCACTCATTGGGAGCTCATCCAGATCAGAACAGCAAATCACAAAAGCTGTAGCAATTCCATCAGTGAGGATAAAGTAAGTAGTCAAACAAGGGAGCAGCATCTTCAAGCTCTATGAACGCCAAGGAGCATATTTTCCATTTTCTTTATCAGGTAAATAAACTATTCTATTTTTTAAAATCTGTTGAAGGTGAATGGTTATAAGGAGAACTACTGATTCTCCTTAATACAGTTAAAATAAAGAGAAAAGCAAGAAGGTAGCTAGTATAAGAATGAAGAGAGGTGGCTCAATAGAGAACCAGGCCTGGAGATGGGAGGTCCTGGGTTCAAGTCTGTTCCCAGATTCTTCCTAGCTATGTGACCTTAGGTAAGTAACTAATGCCCAGTTGAATAAACCTTTCTGCTCTTTTGTCTTGGATCCTATACTTAGTATCTCCATAACAGAAGGTAAGAGTATTTTTTAAAGATTAAAGTGAACAGGACTATTATGACCATTACTACTTGATGTAGTGGTAGAAATGCTAGTTGTGACCAAGACAAGAAAAAGAAATTGAGGGAATAAGCATAGGGAAAGAGGAAGCAAAGGCACCACTTTCACAGATGATATTGTGGTTACTTAAGGAACTCTAAAAGAGTTAACTAAAAATTAACTTAAATAATAATTTCAGCAAATTAGTAAGACATAAAATAAATTCACAAAACCATCAGCATTTCTTTCTATTATTAGTAAAACTCAGCAGGAAGTTAAATTCCATTTAAAATAACTATAGGAAATAGAAAATATTTGTAACCTACCTACCAAGATATATACAGGAGCTTTATCAATATAACCACAAAATATTGTTTATGGAAAAGAAGATTGGCCTAATTAAAAAAAACAATAATCTCATGGCCATTATAGTACAATTGACAATATGTCATAAATTATTTTAATTATTCAGTGCCAGGTGAATCAAACTGCCAAAAGATTACTTTATAGAAATAGAAAAAATAATGATGAAATTCATCTGGAGAAGCAAAAGATCAAGAATCTCAAGGGGAAAAAACAAAGAAGGAAGTATACTTCACTGTACCAGATCTCAAACTACAGCAAAAAAGCAATAATTATTGAAATTAAGAAAATAGAGGTCAATCAATGAATGTACTGCTGGTGAAGCCATGAATGAGTACAGCTACTCTGAAAAGTAATTTGGAAATATGGCCCCGAAGTTATGTAATCATCACTATCCTTGGACCACTAAGTATCATTAATAGACCTATAACCCAAAAAGAACAAAGAAAGAGGAACAGGTGGCTCACATGTATAAATATATTTGTAGTAGCTCTTTTTGTTGTGGCAGATAATTAGAAAAAAAGAACCTACTCATTAATTTGAGAATGGCTACATAAACTGTAGTATATGAATGTGATGGAATAATATTGTCTTGTAAGAAATTATAAAAGAGATGGCTTCAGAAAAATAAGATAAAACTTGTATGAACTAATGCAGAGTAAAGTGAGCAAAATCAGAAGAACAATCTATACATTTACAACAGTATCATAAAGACAAACAACTTGGAATTACATAAGAACTCTGATAAGCACAAAGACAAACCCTGATTCCAGAGGACTAATGTCAAAGAATGCAACACACATTCTCCTAAAGAGATGATTGATTCAGGATGTAGAATTTAATATGTACTTATATATATATATATAATAAGTAAATAATATACATGAATATAGAATTCTATTACATATATTGCATATAATATACACACGTATATATGTATATACACACATATTTAATACATTGGTATTGCCAATAATACCAATAAAGTGATCCTCAGTTTCCCTTCTGTAAAATGAGAAGCCTGGACTCTATGACCTGTGAGGTTATGAACTCTAAATCTATTTCTCTCAATTTACCTTTAGTACATATGGGAAAGAATAATCAAATCCTCTAAATTTCTATAACAAGTTCCAGGCACTTGGGATTCAGGCAGCTTCAGCATCATGTGAATTTAAAGTATACATGTTTTAGAGGCACACAGAGAAAGAAGTCAGTGACATGGAAGAGAATGTATGAAGAATGGACTAACTGGGTCCAAACTCAGATTCCTGGCTCTAGCTAAGCAGGGCTATGTTTTCTCTTATTAATATAGAAGAAAAATATATTAGAAGAGCTCATTAATTTCTAAAATTAAATTCACTGGGGAATAGATTCAAGGCACTGTTTGCCCTGAAATTTGTAATGGATGCTTTTGCATAGAGGAATGGGAGGAGGTGGTATAGATGCAACAGGGTTTGATTGTTAGTCCCATTAAATCTAGCTTGAAATTCCCAGTGGATATAAACCCTTGAGTGCACATGCTATTATAGAGCATTTTTCCTGCAAGTAACCTGACAAATACTTGAAAAAGGGCCTTCTCTTTCCATTTGCAAGTTCAACAATACCATATTCTAAATAGATCAGCAAGTAGTGACTTGAAGCAAGCAGTAATATAAAGTTTAATTTTTCAAACTAAGTATAGAGAAGAAACCAAATAGGAGAGGCAGCATGGCATAATGGAGAGGTAGCTGACTTTGGGTAGGAAGACATAAACTTAATTCATTCCTCTCTGACATATACTATCTATAAGACCATAAGCAAGTCACCTAACTTCCCAGTGGCAATTCTTGAAGACTACAAATTAGGAAGCTAATCTTTGTAGATGGAAAATCTAAACACCAATGAAATCACAGTTCTAGCATTAACATATTCTGTACCTCCAAACAGAATATCAAATTTAATTGTTATTTATTCTTACATGCTGCATACACAGGATATTGAAAATGTGGATTATATATGCCAGAAGTAGCAAACAGTGGCCCATGGGCCAAATTCAATGCAGTTGTTTTCACATGCTTCAGTAAACAAAGAATGATTTTTATATATTCAATGAAGATTTTATTGTACTTTTAAAAATATAACAATTTAAAAAATAATTCTTAGTTCTCAGACCTACAAAAACAGGTCTAGGGTCAGATTTAGTCATAAGGCCATAGTCTGCTGACCTGTGACTAGACCAGTGATAGGAAACCTTTTGAGCTTGGTGTGTCAAAATTCACCAAAAAATCAAGCATAACTTGGGTGGTGTGTCACTTTGAGAAAAAAACCATAATTTTGCGATATATATCTATATCTATATCTATCTATATATATATATATTTTAAATAACTTACTTCTCTGTATGAGGCTGCATGTCATCAAAAATGCCTATGTGTGTCACTGATGACATGTGTGTCATAGTTTGCCATCAGGGGACTAGACTGAAGAATGGAAAGACTTTTTACAGTGCCTAATCAATGAAAGGTTACCTTGTGAAAGTTAGTGACCCCCATTGTCATTGAAGCATAAAGAGAAGGATGTTAAAATGTTAAATCTCAGTGTAAATTGAGGCTGATCAAAAAGACTAAGAATAAGAAAGAGTTTGTTTGTTTTGTTTTTTTTGGTAAATCTCTGTTGGAGAAATGGAGATAAAGCATAAGGGGTTAGAGTGAGGGAGATATGGACATATTTGTAGGCAACTGAGAAAGAGCCACTATGAGAAACATACAAAATTGGAAAGTGGCTACAGAAAAAATATAGAAAAACAAACTTTGCTTTATGTTAAATTCCTACCCATGGCAATACTGTGAATCATTGAAACTATACCATGATCATTACTTGCTTAGATACAAGTCCTATCAGTTTATGTTAGTTTGTTAATAAAACATTGCTCATTTGTGCCTGTGTACTTGTAAGGGAAGCTGGTGGCTCCCTAGTGGGGTGGTGGGAGGGGATAGGTACTAACATTTTCAAATCACCTATATGTTGATATGGAAACAATATGTCAAAGAATTTGAGAGGCTGACAAAATATATGTAAGGACTCTATTAGACAAGATTACATATCTAATTTTTTCTTCAAAATCTCAAGGTTGTTTATGCTTTAAGCAAAAAACCTATAAAATATCTAAAATATAAAGAAGAAATACTTGGAACATAACCATTACTATGGAGGTTTCATAGTATCTATGAACTTGTGCCTTAAAACTTATGCAGTGAAAATATTTGTTAAACTGATTTTTCCCAAAGGATATTTGCTCATGGGTATAAAGGAGAGAAATATTGACAACTCTAAGCTGAATTTGGCTTGTTTTTCACGGGTGTGACTTCAATGAAAGGAAAGTCCCTTGAAACATAAAAGAAGAACTGATGTACAGAAAGAAGACAAGTTTTATCATGCAGAGGGAGGGAAACACTGCTAATTCTTACAGATATTATGTTTATTTCTTGCATTTCTTCTTTCTACCTAAATTACTGTGGCGTTTCCTTGTCTTAGAAAGATGATAGATAGAAAGAGAGATAGATAAGTTCAAGAATCAGGAATTTCACTGATGTGGGTAATCCCTTCACTCTTGCTAAAGATCATTTTTCCATGACTTACAGTAAGACTTGAAGAGGTCACAATATAGGAATTGCCATGGTCAAAACAATTCTTGATAATTTTTGAGCTCAAAATAAGGCAGACTGTTCTATCTATCTATCTATCTATCTATCTATCTATCTATGTCAATACTCTTCTGCTAACATCATTCTGTAAGATCTCATCATGATGTGATAGTGAACATGAATTCTGTGATGCTATGTTGATCAAATTCTGGCTTTGGAGGGTTTTACCAAGCTGAAAGGGAAGCTAGTGTGGGCCTGGCAATGGACAAATGGTGGTTCTAAGTGGAAAAATACCTTCATTTCTCTTATATAAAACATTTAGCTAGACATGTAAAACGATTTAATTTCATTTTTTCCACAATGATAATACAAATATTCTTTAATGTAACCTACAGAACTAGGGGCAGGTAGGTGGCACAGTGGATAGAATGTCAGACATGGAGTCAGATCAACTCATCTTATTGAATTCAAATTTGGCCTCAGACACTTACTATGTAAACCTGGGCAAATCACTTAACCATTTGCCTCAGTTTCCTCATATTTAAAATAAGCTCAAGGAAGGAATGCCAAACCACTCTAATATCTTTGTCAAGAAATCCCTTATTGAAGTCATGAAGAGTCAGACACAACTAAAATGACTGAACCATAATAAAATAGAGATCTAGATCTCAGTTGAGTTTCTACATTGTCAGAAAATCAGAAAAAGGATCACAGTTTTCTGATTTGCCTGGTACTGCTTTGGAAGCATAGGGTAGGGAGAGATTACTGGTTCAAGGGCCCTAGGACAGCATGCTGCCTTACAGATAAGCATTGGAATTCAGATTAATAAAATATTTCAGTATAGTTAAATTAGCTGTAGTTGCATAGGTAAAAAAAATAAGTGAGGGCCATGAGCCTGAAACCTAGTGTACCTGTGGGACAACATTGCCACTGATGTATTTATCTAGGCCAGAGTTAAAAAAAAACCTATAAATTATATACAGATATTTGTATTACCTTTTTATGTGGGAAAGTCTTGGAGAATTAGTTGTAAGTTTGTGAATATTTGGAAAAAGAAATCTGCTTGCTTCATAGGGGGGGAAAGATGATAAAGGTACAAAAGTTAGAATGCAAAGCATTTGTACAGCTGACTTTGTTGCCTTAACAACATGTTCTTGCTCTAACAGTATTTACTTTATGCACTTATACCAGACACCCACAGGGTGAATATCTCATTTTTAAAACATATAATGAAGGTGAATGGCAGCTGCCAGCATGCAAGGTATTTGCCAAACTCATAATTAAAAAGGCAGGTCTTCAAGTCCTTTACTGCTAACACACCCAACCATCTTCTTTTGTGAAAGAAAAACTGCCTAACTCATCATCAGTTATCATTGTAAGTAAATAGGCAGTGAGCCACAGACTTCCAATGCTAAAACTTCTGCCTACTTATAATAAGAAAGACAATTGTGTTCATTTTTCAAGCTTCAGATTATGCCCTAGCCCTCTGACTTAGCAACTTACTCTATCAGAATACAGTGACTGATACAGACTCTGGGATAACCCTACAGCTCCTCAAGTACAATCTTTCCCTGGTAGTAATAGTGATAGAGATGGTGGTAGTAATAGTGATAGAAAGTTGAAGTGGGAACCTAGGTGTGATAACTGTTACAGGGACAATTCCTAGTAAAATAGTTGGTACTCTCCATAATCTATGTAATGGAAGGAAATCTCCATTCTGTTTCTATAGCATACAAGGATCATGGGATAAATTCTGACTGTGTGGCTTTTGGCAATTAGAGGCTCCTGAGTTTGTGAGATTCAAGTTTCTCAGAGCCTCCTGATGCTCAATAATAAAGGAATTGATCCATAGTAGGATAATTTGGGGATTCCCCATATTTCTCTCTAAATCACAAATACTAATATACATAATCCTTTATGAGAAGTACAGGCAGTGAGAAGTTGTATAGGTATTGTTAAGATAAAAAAAAATGGTAGAGTGGAAAGGTCACAGGATTTGGCATTACCAGGCTTCAGTATGAATCTGGATCAATTGTTTACTTCATCTGTGACCTTGAGCAAATTCAATCTCCATCTTTTGACCACAGTTTCTTTAGCTATCAAAAGCAAAGTTTGTACTAGATAATCTCTAACTTTTCTTCAAACTATTCAACCTTGGAATAGTTTTTTCCCATTCCTGGGGATTCTACCCTAGAAATAGCATTATCACCTCCATGTGATTTTTCCTCTCTAGACTTGCGCAATTTTCATTTTAGTTAACTATATGAAAGGAAGACATCAGTCCTATAAATCTGCCTACATTTGATATCCTACCAAACAAAATTATCCTCAAAATAGTTCATAGGTGCTTAAGTTATAGATATTTAGAAAAAAGCATCCATTCCAGTTTTATTTTCAAAGTGCAGAATATTTTTAGTCACCACCAGGTATTTTTAAAAGAATATATAAATATATAAATATAAATATAAATATAAAGAAACCAGTAGGTGTTTTGGACAACTGCTACTCACAGATTAAATTCACAAAGAATGATAGGGTATCAGGGGCTGAGTAAATCTGATAACCCTTCTCTAAAAGAATGACAGTTGGGATTACTGATCTCTGTCACCAACCAGGAATTATATACAGATATAATCAATCAGTAAATTCTCAAATGGACAATATGCTAAAGGTCTACCACCCAAACCTTTCTGAATGCTCTTTGATTGAACTTTTGGCAGACAGAACAACTATTACAGATCTTATTTGCAATAGTACTTATTCCAGGAGCAACCCATTGCCTCTTGATGGAATCTAAAAAAACTTGTGTACCAAAATGACCTTTTGTGTGGATGGCTTGACACAAATAGGTGTACAAATCTTTTGGTAAGAATGGTCTTCCTGTACCAGTAATCCATATCCCATGTTCATTCCTAGCTCCAAAGTTATCCTTCCATTTCTGGATATCCAAGTCTACATATGCTTTTTCTAGATCATCAAAATCAATAGATGTTAAATTCATTATATAAATTGGAGGTTTCTGGGCAGCATACTTATCAGTGATATCAGCTCTGTGATTTCCTTTAGAGACTGAATCTCGACAACTAGTATGACTCCAACAATGGATTATTGCCAGCTGTTTAGGCTTTTGGATTGCCTCCAACAACTCAGTTATTATTCCTGTATGAGCTATTGGTTTTCCTGATGCAGTAATAAAACCTCATTGTTTCCAGATCTTTCCTATTGCATGACAGAGAATGAATATCGAGAGTCAGTGTAAATATTTGCCCTTTTACCTTCAGCTAAAAGACAGGCTTGCTTCAGTGTCACTAATTCTGCACCCTGAGCATTAGGATTACTAGGTAATGAGCCACATCACAATGTCTCAAATTCTATGACAACTGCAGCTCCAGTACATATGATTCTATTACACAAATATGATGATCCATCTGTGAATAATACCAAGTCTGGATTTTCGAGTGAAAAGTCTTTTAAATCCATCCTAGGCATATCCACAAGATATACTACCTCAATACATTCATGCAATATTTCCCTGTTCTTAGGCAAATCTGGAAGAAGAGTAGCTGGATTGAGTATGCTACATCTCTTCAACTGGATGTTCTCACTACCTAAGTAGTGAGAGAATAATTTCATACTTAGATATTCATTGGTTGGAATATGCTTGAGTACGAAATTTCCTCATTAGTGCCTCTATTTGATGTGAACAATAGATCATTAAATGACATTCCAAAACTAAATCAGCTGACTTCTGGACTAACACAGCTGTTGCTACTACCCCCCTTAGAAAGGGTTGTGTACCCGCAACTATTGGATCTAATTGACAGCTGTGGTATCCAATTAGATGATAACTCTGTCCTAGAGTCTGTGTCAGGACACCAGAAGCTATAACTTTTGTTCTGTTGGCAAATAGCTGAAAAGGTTTCTCATAGTCTGGGATTCCTAACACAGAGGCAGATAAAGTTGCTTCTTTCAGCTTATCTGAGGCTAAGCAATGTTCAGGCTTTAGTTTCAGAGGTTCTGGATCTGTATTCCTGGTCAAATCTGTCAAACACTTAGTGATCTCACTATATCCAGGAATCCACTGTCTATAGAAACCAATAGTTCCAAGAATAGCTCTAATTTTTTTTTTAATTTTAGGAGCACTCAATTTTTGGATATCAGCTATTCTCTTTTGAGTGATACTTCTGCAACCCTCTGACAACACAAAACCAAGATATTGCACATCAGGCAAAATCCATTGAAATTTTGCCTTAGAGATTTTATGCCCTCACTTATTTATTCAATGAAAAGAATCTTGCTATCTCTAAGATACACCTTTGCATTTGGGGATGCTAAAAGAATATCATCCACAAAATACACCAATTTACTCTCTTTAAACTTAATCGTTTTTGGATCTCTATTTAGAATTTGAGAAAAAAATGGCTAGGTGAGTCTGTATACCCTTGTGGAAGATGAGTCCAGGTACATTTAGTTTTCTCCCAACTGAAAGCAAAGATCTTTTGAGAATCCTTGTGAATTGGTATGGAGTTTAGATGCAGTTTTCATTAATTCCCTACAAATTACCATTTACATTGATTAAATTATCATTGATTCCATCAAATTGACATTAACACTGATCAACTCATCATCATTATTAATTAAATCCTTATTAACACCAATTAAATCATTATTAACACCAAGTGAACCATTTCCATTATCCACAATCACATTATCATTATCTTTAACACATACAATTTCATCAATATTCACTTTATTTTCATTACCTTGATTATTTATTTCTGAATTTCGGGCATACCTTCATAATGAAGCTGTCCCTCCATTCTGATTACCATGATTCATATTCCCTGTCACAACCAGGCTGTACTTCAGTCTCTCACTCTCTCTTATGTAATCTTGCATTGTGTTCATATTCAGAGCTTGTATCCCTTGGCAACAAGCATTTTGACACACAAAACTATTCTATTGACCAAAACCATAATTATTACTGTTGTTACCATACCAGTTATTCCCCCTATTGTTGTTATTGTTGTCGTCATAATTCCTGTTGTTTCTCTGCCTGTCAAATTGACCCTTAAGCACACATTCCTTCACCAAATATCCAACACGATTGCATATAAAACATCTTTTAGGCCCTTGATATCTGCTGCTATTATTATTGCTATTCCTATAGGTGGTATTTCTCTTGTCAGATGGTTGTACTGCCCTCAGTGCTGCTACAGCCTTGATCTCACCTATCTCCTTCTCTTTTGCCCTGTTATTTGCATCTTTTAATTGCTTATGGAGACTTTCAATCAATATATCTTTGTCTTCAGAGGACCTATCCTTCTCCTGGGCATATTCATAAGTAGCTTTCTGCTTTAACTGGTCTAAGGAAAGCAATTCCCAATCCGGGCAATTGTCCAGAAAAAAATTTCTGACATTAGGGACAGAATTCTGTATGAAAATCCTTTTGATATTCTCTACTGCACTCTCTTCCTGAGTGTTGAGCCCTAAGTGTGTCTCTGCAGCCTCAATCACTTGGTCAAGGAAAGAAGCTGGTGTTTCTTGACCAGTCTGCCTTGTTTTCTCAAATTTTGACCACACATTTGCATGTCTAGCATTGTTCCCTAGAACTTTTAATATGACCTTTCTAGCTTATCTTAGTGTCCTAAATGCTGGTGCCTAATTTAGTTCTATCTCCTCCCAATTCTCAGGCCAAGGTGTTAATCCATCTGTAGTTCTAGTTTCTTCCACAATCTTTGCTCTATAATGTCTAGATATAACTTCTCCCAAGATATACCACATGTCTGAAAAATCTGGATCATGCATCTAAATAAAGGTCCTAATACTTTTTATGAATATTCCTGAGTCATCATGGTAATTAGGGGTATTTCTCTTAATTGTTTCCACTTCTCCTGCCTTTAATCTTATATGTTGTTTTATGTGGAAAACCCCATCATTGAGTACAATCGGCAAATCTCTTAAGTGGAAACAAATTAACAGGCATGCCACCATTATCCTGGGCTTTCTGTTCTTTCTCTGCCCTGCTACCAGAAGCCTTAACAGTATACTTCATTTTATTGTCCTTTAAATGCTGTGCCAGACTGAACCCAGTGTCCTGTAATCTATCCTGTTTCATATACTCTTCTATGTTATTAATCTGTATCTGCATCAACCATAACATTAATTTAAATTCTGACTCTTTGCACCAACAATTTACCAGAACTCTAATGGTATATAAGATACATTTTAATAGTCAACGCATGCTATATATTATATATCCACAAAGAAGCACCACTGGTATGTGTGCTACCGTATCCAACAAACTTACCTCCCACATTGGCCTTATCCTTTCAAAATTAAGCCCCACTTTTATACATTTGGGGATACCTTTTAATGAAAAATAAAGAGTACCCCACAACACATTCCATAATATCAATACACAATTGTCCACTATATGCTCCATCATGGTTAGTGTCACATTTGGTAGTAAACTCCACAAACTTGGTAGCAGTGCACTAGTGGTATTTAACTCCACTGTTATACAATTAATTAACACAGAGAACAGTAATCACACAAAAGCAATAACAATACAATAGACCAAGAACAATAAAAACACCAAAAGAAAAAACCAGGAGAAAAAATAATCAATCAGGAAAAAAAATGACAGAAAAATTTAAAGTCTCTTTCCTGCAGTTTTAAAAATGGCTTTGGAGCAGTGAAAATACTCCAGAGAGTTTTATGAATGAGTTGGTGGTGGGAGTAGTGTTTACTGACTGGCTTAGAATATTGAAGCCTCAGCCAACCACTTGGGGGGTGGAATAGAATGTTCAGAGCTGTAACACTTCCAGTGTTTGCTTGAGTGTCCCAGTGGTAACTTCCTGTTCTCCTCTTAAACCACCATCTGGGGTAGCCAAACTTTTAAGAGAATATATAAATATAAAGAGAAACCAGTAGGTGTTTTGAGCAACTGCCACTCACAGATTAAACTCACAAAGAAGGATAGGGTATCAGAGGCTGAGTAAATCTGATAACCTTTCTCTAAAGGAATGACAGTTGGGATTACTGGTCTCTGTCACCAACCAGGAATTAACACAAAAATTAACTACTCACACATTATGGGTTCTTTGAAGAGAGAGGAAACAAACAGGAAGGAAAACAAAATAGTTTTAATGTATAAGAAAGGGGAAGGAGAGTGGAAGTATTATTTCTATAACCAGGGTTAGCTAACTGACAGGAAATGGAGTCTAGGAGAGTTTCTCTGTCAACCCAATTTCAGTCAGGCTAACAGCCTTGACTGAAGACTAGAGGGAGAGAGCTGGGTATTGGGATTTCTCACAAATGGTCCAGGTTGCTTCCTTGATGGCTTCAGGATACCAGGAACCAACTCCTTGCACAGTGAATAATACAAGAGATACAAGGTAGGAAAAAATGCCTGCAAGCTGTCCACCAAAAAACAGACACTATCCACTACTAAGGGTTGTCTTGAGAAATGTTGTCTTCAAGTTTCTCCAATCCCAAAGATCCCAAGCTCATGGAGTCACTGCTGTCTGGACCTCTGCTCCAAACCCCTCTCACACCAGCAAAATACAGTTTTTACACTCTCTCCCAGCTACATTGTAATCCAGAATGTTCAAAGCTGACAGCCAAGCTCCTATCCCTAGGTATTTCTTACTCATGATAAATTCCTATTCTATTCCCTAAATTACTTTATTACAGTGTCCAGATACACATGAAATCCAGAAAGGGAGAGAGAGGAAACAGACAGACAGACAGACAGACAGAAACTAAGGGAGAGACAGAGACAGAGACAGAGAGACTGAGACAAAAAGACAGAGAGAAAGCTTCAAAGAATAAGGCCTAAAGTTACAAGAAGAAGACAATTAAAAACAATGACAACATTTAGTTTCCTGCTATGAATATCTTATCTAGTAAACAGGTTCTACTCAGATGCCTACAGCACTCTCATGAACACAGTTGGCTTACTGGTTGCACTGCTGGGAAACTCACTAATCGAAGAAAGCATTCTTCCCAACACCGATAGACCTTGAACTTATATTTCCTGCTTGGCTGAAAAACATGAATTCTTTAACCCAAACTTTATTCATGTTCCTAGTCAAAAGCCAACAGATCCTGTTTGCATGCACATATATATGTATGTGTAAATATAAATGTGTGCATGCATATTTGTGTTTACATATATACAATATATACACACACCTTTATCTGTGAGATGATATGAGAAGAGGTTATTAAATTTTTATACCAAATGGCTTATGTTAAATCAAATAGATCTAGGTTTATTAATTACAGACATCACCCACAGCTCCTTTTCTTCAACACCCAAGTCACAGATGACAAAACAAGTTATTAAAAGTTCATAACCTCATAAAAGAGAATAAGTAATGTTTTGTGAGGTAACACTTCATCTTTACACGTGAATGTGGCCTAATCCCAACAATGAATATCATGTACTAACTCATTTCAATTCTACAAACCTTCATTAAGTAACTGCTACGTTGCATGCACTACATAACATACTGGAGACACAAAAATTAAAGTAGTAGTCCTTCATTCCAAGGAACCTAAGAAATTTTTGAATACTTATTACATGTCAATCATTGTCCAAGGGATTATAGATGTGGAGGTATAAGGTATAACCCCCATAGTGAGTACATAAAACACATGTGTAATAAAAAATAATATAAAATAGGATAGGAAGGTAGTTTGATTCTTAAATCACAACATAGTTGTTAAACCTCAGCTTGTTTGTACCCCCAACTACCAAAAGTTCAGTTTTGATCATATTCAATAAACTCCAATGAGTATTTATTATTTCATCACTTAGCAAAGTACCTGGCAATTAGATGACCCTTAAGAAAAATAAATCCAACACACTTGTTCCTTTTTTTGTTTTTAGCTTTATTTATGTTGCCTTTAGGAGAACTTTCTGGCCCAACTCTCCTTGTTCCCATCCTTTGTGGTCTTTGATACCTTTTCCAACCCCTCAGGATTTATTTGGTACATGAGCTCTCTCAAACCACTAGGATTTTTATTATTTCTAGTAAACTAGTACTATTTGAAAATAGTCTGTGTTAAAATAGCTAATGTACTATTTAGTGATATTCAATTAAGACTTCCAGGTTAAGATGGCCTCAGTGTAGAAGCATGAATCTTCCCCTCCTCATCACCAACTGATATAAAATACCTCAAAAAGTTAAAAAAATAAAATCAGATGAGTGAAGGGGCTCCACTGTAGGACTCAGCCTTGAAGGTAGGAGGGATTTGGGCATCTCCATGCTATAAGGGAGTTAAATAACTCCCACCAAAGTGCAAGCTGATTAACCCTCCCCCATTCCACCTATGGTGACAGAGTTAGAGCCAGCACCCAAGAATCAGGGGGAGTGCAGGTCAATCTCTAGGTTCTCTGGATCTGGCTGAGAACACCACATACTTACCCTTGAGAGCAGTTAGACTTGAGACCCTGGGAGGGTGAGGAACATGGACCTTGGGCACACAGATAGAGGAAAGAGGAGTGAAACACAGCAGATGCCACAGAAACTCAAAAAATAGCCTCAGGACAAAAACCACTCCATAACTCAATACACAGAAAGTCTGCCCTCCTCACTCAGACCTTGTGGGAAGCCAATAAGAGAATAGACAAAAATCTGAGACTCCTCTTTTGATACCTCTTATGAGCCATCCCTTTTCTTATTAGAAAAACATTATAGACTTATTGAAAAGATTTAAGTCCTTAGCAGACCAACAACTTCTGAGTTAAAAATTTATCTCCTTGATAATTAAGAAGCCTGAACCCTAACAAACATTACTTAGATAAGACTCCATACTTAGATAAGAATGAAATCTTTAGTCTGGACTTTATTTGACCACGTGCCTATAATCCAGGAAGACAGAACTCAATTAGTGAGCATCTCCATAAAATATTTCTGCTCCCAGAATTATCCCCTACTAATTGATGGTTGGAATTTGGCCATTGTCTTTGTACTTATACCTTTACTCTTTAGACTTTAATGGGTTATGTATGATTTGTTACCCCTTCACAGCTGTGACTCTTTCTTTGTGTTCTTTGTTTGAAATCAGTATATAATAAACTCCAAAGCCCACAGAGTTCAGGACAGCATGGGCTAACCACTAGTCTGGTTGTTCTCATTTTCTTTTTCCTGTCTTAACAATCTGATGCCACAAAAATGCCACTCAGGACCCCAAAACCAGATAGAGGCTGGCTCTCTATAAGACCTCTGGCTAGAAAGGGAAGAAAAACCCAATAAAGCATTGGTCACCAAGACTCAAGAACTACAATCTATAACTACCAAAAAATTAAGAAAAAGCCTTTGACTGTGGATAATTTCTACTTAGAGAAACAGCAGACTACAGAGGAGACAGCAGAGGACAACAAACAAGCAAATACATCCAAACTTTAAAAAAAAAGGCTATTGGTCACAACCTCTACAAGAAATCAGGATGGAATTTGAGAATCAAGTTAAAAAGATAGGAGAAACTTGGCAAGAAAAGTGGGAAATCATTAAAAAAGAAAATAACAGTTTAAAAGACAGAATCTCCCACTTGGAACAAGAAGCCCAGAAATCAAATGAAATGATAAGCAAATTGCAGACCAGAAATTATCTGCTGGAAGACATGAAAAACAGAAAAGACCAAACCAAAAAGGAAAATAAAAAATTAGAGCTGAAGATCAGTCTTTAAAGACCAGAATTAGGCAAGTAGTAGCTAATGATCGCACAAGAGAGCAAGAATTAAAAAAGTAATATCAAAAGAATGACAAAATAGAAGGAAACATGAAATATCTCACCGAGAAAATTACTGACCTGGACAACTGACCTAAAAGAGTCAATTTGAGAATCATTGTTCTACCTGAAAACCCAGAAATCAACAGAAATCTTGACATCATATTACAAGAAATTATCCAAGAAAACTGTCCTCATGTACTTCAAGAGGAGGGCACAATAGTTATTGAAGGAATCCATAGATCACCCTTTCCATTAAATCCTCAAAAGACAACCCCAAGGAATGTAATTGCCAAATTCAAGAGCTTCCAAGCTATGAAGAAAATATTACAAGAAGCCAGAAAGAGACAATTCAGATAACAAGGAGCACCAATCAGGATTACACAGGATCTGGCAGCCTCCACACTAAAAGACTGCAAAGACTTGGAATATGATATTGAGAAAGGCAAGAGAATTGGATCTACAACCAAGGATCATCTACCCATCAAAATTGACTATATACTTTCAGGGAAAAGTATGGACATTCAACAAAATAGAAGAATTCCAAATATTTTTAAAGAAAAGATCAGAACTAAACAGAAAAATATATAAATAAAAAATCAAGAGAAACATGAAAAGGTAAACAAGACAGGTGCTATTTTTTTTCTTTATGGGTTTTAATAAGGTCAAATTGTTTATATTTCTATATAGAAAAGTTATTTGTAACTCTTAAAAATTGTATTCACTATTATAGTAGTTAAAAGAATTATTCACAGGTAGAGGTTGGGGAACTAAATGGTTTAATATGACTTGCAAATAAAAAAAAGAGGTGAACAGAATATGGCACAAAGAGAAACTTGAAGGAATAAGAAAAAATAGGATAATCTATACCACACAAAGAGGCTAATGGGAGGTGGAGGGGAAGAATACTGTTATGAGAAGGAAAGGAAGAGTGTTCTAATAGGTAATATGTAAATTTACTTTCTTTTTTTTAAAACATTTATTAATATTTATTTTTAACATAGTTACATGATTCATGCTCCTACTTTCCCCTTCACCCCCTGGCATCCCTCTCCCATAGCCAACACACATTTCCACTGGTTTTATCATGTGTCCTTGATCAAAAGCTATTTCCAAATTGTTGTTAGTTGCATTGGTGTCATGGTTTCGAGTCTACATCCCCAATCATGTCCACCCAAAACCCATGTGTTCAAACAGTTGTTTTTCTTATATGTTTCCTCTCCTGCAGTCCTTCCTCTGAATGTGGGTAGCATTCCTTTCCATACATCCCTCAGAGCTGTCCTGTGTCATTGCATTGCTGCTGGTACAGAAGTCCATTACATTCAATTTTACCATAATATATCAGTCTCTGTGTACAATGTCCTTCTGGCTCTGCTCCTCTCACTCTGCATCAGTTCCTGGAGGTCTTTCAAGTTCACCTGGAACTCCTCCAGTTTATTATTCCTTTGAGGACAATAGTATTCCATCACCAACATATACAACAATTTGTTCAGTCAGTCCCCAGTTGAAGGACTTACCCTCCTTTTCCAGTTTTTTGCCACCACGAAAAGAACAGCTATAAATATTTTCATACAAGTCTGTTTATCTGTGATCTCTTTGGGGTACAAACCCAACAATGGTATGGCTGGGTCAAAGGGCAGGCATTTTTTTTATCGCCCTTTGAGCATACTTCCAAATTGCCATCCAGAATGGTTGGATCAGTTCACAACTCCACCAGCAATGCATTAATGTCCCAATTTTACCACATCCCCTCCAGCATTCATTACTCTCCCCTTCTTTCATTTTAGCCAATCTGCTAGGTGTGGGGTGATACCTCAGAGTTGTTTTGATTTGCATTTCTCTAATTATTAGAGATTTAGAACACTTTCTCATGTGCGTATAGATACTTTTGATTTCTTTACCTGAAAATTGCCTATTCATGTCTCTTGCCCATTTATCAATTGGGGAATGGCTTGATTTTTTATACAGTTGCTTTAACTCCTTGTATATTTGAGTAATTAGACCCTTGTCAGAGTTTTTTGTTATAAAGATTTTTTCCCAATTTGTTCTTTCCCTTCTGATTTTGACTACATTGTTTTTGTTTGTACAAAAACTTTTCAGTTCAATATAATCAAAACCATTTAATTTACATTTTGTAATTTTCTCTAACTCTTGCTTGGTTTTAAAATCTTTCCTTTCCCAGAGATCTGACAAGTATACTATTCTGTGTTCACTTAACTCATTTATAGTTTCCCTCTTTATATTCAAGTCATTCACCCATTCTGAATTTATCTTGGTGTAGGGTGTGAGGTGTTGATCTAAACCTAACTTCTCCCATATTGTTTTCCAAATTTCCCAGCAGTTTTTGTCAAATAGTGTATTTTCGTCCCAAAAGTTGGGCTCTTTGGGTTTATCATACACTGTCTTACTGATGTCATTTACCCCAAGTCTATTCCACTGATCCTCCCTTCTATCTCTTAGCCAGTACCATATTGTCTTGATGACTGCTGCTTTATAGTATAGTTTAATATCTGGTACTGCTAGGCCCCCTTCCTTCACATTTTTTTTTCATTATTATCCTTGATATTCTTGATCTTTTGTTATTCCAAATGAAATTTGTTATAGTTTTTTCTAATTGAGTAAAGAAGTTTTTTGGTAGTTTGATAGTTATGGTGCTAAATAGGTAAATTAATTTGGGTAGAATGTTCATTTTTATTATGTTAGCTTGTCCTACTAATGAGCAATCAATGGCTTTCCAATTGTTTAGATTCAGTTTTATTTGTTTGGAAAGTGTTTTGTAGTTGTTTTCGTATAATTACTGTGTTTGTTTTGGTAGATAGATTCCCAAGTATTTTATATTGTCTAGGGTGATTTTAAATGATGTTTCTCTTTCTACCTCTTGCTGCTCTAATGTGTTGGAAATGTATAGAAATGCTGATGATTTATGTGCATTTATTTTGTATCCTGCAGCTTTGCTAAAGTTGTTGATTATTTCTACAAGCTTCTTAGTTGATTCTCTAGGATTTTTTAAGTATACCATCATATCTTCTGCAAAGAATGATAGCTTAGTCTCCTCATTGCCTATTTTGGTCCCTATTTGCGAAGGCTTGTTGATGGTTTTAGGTATATACTGTTTATTATTTTTAGGAAAGGTACTTCTATTCCTATACTTTCCAGTGTTTTCAATAGGAATGGATGCTGTATTTTGTCAAAGGCTTTTTCAGCATCTATTGAGATAATCATGTGGTTTTTGTTTGTTAGACTGTTGATATGGTCAATTATGTGAATGGTTTTCCTAATGTTTAACCATCTTTGCATTCCTGGTATAAATCCCACCTGATCATGGTGGACGATCTTCTTAATTACTTGCTGGAGTCTCTTTGCTAATATTCTATTTAACATTTTTGCATCTATGTTCATTAGGGAGATTGGTCTGTAGTTTTTCTTTCTCTGTTTTTGATCTCCCTGGCTTTGGAATCAGTACCATATTTGTGTCATAAAAGGTATTTGGTAGGACTCCTTCTTTGCTTATCATATCAAATAATTTGTATAGTATTGGGATTAGTTGCTCTTTGAATGTCTGATAGAATTCACTTGTGAATCCATCAGGCCCTGGCAATTTTTTCTTAGGGAGTTCTTTGATGGCTTGTTCAATTTCTTTTTCTGATATGGGATTATTTCGTTATTCTACTTCTTCTGCTGTTAATCTAGGCAATTAATATTTTTGTAAATATTCATCCATATCTCCTAAATTTTTATATTTATTGCCATATAATTGGGCGAAATAGTTTTTATCGATTGCCTTAATTTCCCCTTCATTAGAGGTGAGGCCTCCCTTTTAATCTTTAATACTGTCAATTTGGTTTTCTTCTTTCCTTTTTCTTATTAGATTGACCAGTACTTTGTCTATTTCATCTGTTTTTTCAAAATACCAGCTTCTAGCCTTATTAATTAATTCAATAGTTCTTTTACTTTTGATTTTATTAATTTCTCCCTTAATTTTTAGTATTTTTAACTTAATTTTCATATGGGGATTTTTAATTTGCTTACTTTCTAATTTTTTGAGTTGCATGCCCAATTTATTAATCTCTGCTCTTCTTAATTTGTTAATATATGCACTCAAGGATATAAATTTCCCCCTGAGTACTGCCTTGGCTGCATCCCACAGAGTTTGGTAGGATGTCTCATCATTGTTATTCTCTTCAATGAAATTGTTGATTGTTTCTATGATTTCTTCTTTGACTAATTGGTTTTGGAGAATCAGATTATTTAATTTCCAATTAGTTTTTTATTTGCCTGTCCAGATGCCCTTACTAATTATTATTTTATTGCGTTATGGTCTGAGAAGTTTACATTTATTATTTATGCTCTTTTGCATTTGTTTGCAATATTTCTATGCCCTATTACATGTTCAATCTTTGTGAATGTACCATGTGCAGCTGAAAAGAAGGTGTATTCCTTTTTGCACCTATTTATTTTTCTCCACAAAGCAATTAAATCTAATTTTTCTAGGACTTCATTCACCTCTCTTACCTCTTTTTTATTTATTTTTCGGTTTGATTTATCTAGATCTGACAGAGGAATATTTAGATCTCTCACTAGTATGGTTTTACTATCAATTTCCTTCTTGAGCTCTGCCAGTTTCTCTTTCATGAATTTGGGTGCTATGCCACTTGGTGCCTATATATTGAGCAGTGTTATTTCCTCATTGTTTATACTGCCTTTAATCAGGATGTAATGACCTTCCCTGTCTTTTTAAATTATATCTATTTTTACTTTGGCTTTGTCAGAAATCATAATAGCCACTCCTGCCTTCTTTTTCTCATTTGATGCCCAAAAGATTTTGCTCAAACCCTGAACCTTAAACTTGTGTATGTCCACCCGCCTCATATGTGTTTCTTGTAGACAACATATGGTGGGATTTTGGTTTCTAATGCACTCTGCTATTTGCTTCCATTTTATGAGCGAGTTCATCCCATTCACATTCAGAGTTATAATCATCAGTTGTGCATTTGCTGACATTTTCGAATCCTCCCCTCTTCCTACCCCCTTTTTCCTTATACTTTTTCCTTTTAAATCAGTGGTTTGCTATTGATCCGCTATCCCTTATCCCCTCCCTTGATTAACTTCCCCTTCTACCCCCTCTCTTATTTCCCCCCCTCTTTTTGTTTTTAGACTCATGAATTCCCTCCCCCTTCTTCTCCCCTCCCTTTTTTGACCTCCCCACTCCCCTGCTCCCCTTGGTTTATCCCTTCTGACTTTATCAGTAGGGTTAGATAGAGTTTTATATCCCAATGGATAATATAGCTACTCTTCCCTCTCCAGGTTGATTACACTGAGAGTAAGGTTTAAATATTACCTCTTAATGCTTTCTTCCTCTCCTTCTTATAATAGTATTTGTCCCCTCCCCTTCCCATGCCCTCTTTGTGTGTAATAGAATATCCTATTTTTCTCATTCTCTCAAGTTTCTCTTGGTGTCCACTGCTATTCACCCTCCTCTTTCCCACCCCCCCATATCATCTTAGACAATTTATTTTTCCACCCTCTCCCTATGAATTATTCTTCTGATTACTATAATAGTGAATACTATAATAGTGAATAGAGTTCACAACAGAGAATTATACATAGCATTTCTCCACATAGGAGTACAGATAATTAGATCTTACTGAGGCCCTTAAAAAGGCAAATTTTAAAATTATGAGTTTTCTTTCTTTCCCCTCTGTTTCTTACTTACCTTTTCATGTTTCTCTTGATTTTTGTAGTTGGATATCAAACTTTCCATTTAGTCCTGGTCTTTTCTGTGCAAATACTTGGAAATCTTCAATTTTGTTGAATGCCCATACTTTCCCCTGGAAGTATATAGTTAGTTTCAATGGGTAGTTGATCCGTGGCTGAAGGCCCAGCTCTCTTGCCTTTCTGAATATTGTATTCCAAGCCTTGCGGTCTTTTAGCATGGAGGCTGCCAGATCCTGTGTGATCCTGATTGGTGCTCCTTGATATTTGAATTGTCTCTTTCTGGCTTCTTGTAAGATTTTTCTTTTATTTGAAAGCTCTTGAATTTGGCCATTATATTCCTTGTCATTGCCCTTTCTGGGTCTAGTGTAGAGGGTGATCTATGGATCCTTTCAATGTCTATATTGCCTTCTTGTTGTAGAACTTCAGGACAATTTTGCTGAATAATTTCTTTTAGTATGGAGTCCAAGTTTCTATTAATTTCTGGTTTTTCTGGAAGACCAATGATTCACAAATTGTCTCTTCTAGACCAGTTTTCTTGGTCTGTCACTTTCTCATTGAGGTATTTCATGTTTCCTTCTATTTTATCCATCCTTTGACTTTGTCTTATTTGTTCTTGTTGTCTTGAGAGATCATTAGCTTCTAATAGCTCAATTCTAGCCTTTAGGGACTGGTTTTCGGCTATAATCTTTTGGTTTTCGGCTATGATCTTTTGGTTTTCCTTTACAATCTGGTCATTTCTGCTGTTCAATTTGCTTATCAGTTCATTTGATTTCTGAGCCTCACTTTCCAATTGCAAAATTCTGCCTTTTAAACTGTTATTTTCTTGCCTGATTTCCTTTTGAGCTATTTCCCATTTCTCTAGCCAAATCTTTTCCAACTTTTTCATCATCTCATATTTGAACTCTTCAAGAGCTTGTGACCAGTTTTCATTATTTTGGGAGGGTCCAGATGCTTGTTTGTTCTCCTCTTCTGCCTGCTCGATTGTCTGGATTTTCTCTGTGTAAAAGTTGTCGAGTGTTAAATATTTCTTCTTCTTCTTGTTAATCTTTCTCTTTTGGCCTTCCTGATTCTGGGTTGCCATTGTTAGCCCACCCCTTTCTTAGGTTTATCCTCAAGCTGACTCAGGTCTGGTTTTTCTCAAGGTCAAGCCCCCTGGTGGACCCCCTTGCTTGGTCCTCTTGCAGAAACTCCTTTACAAGTCTCATGGCGCTGCTTCCACAGTCGTATACCCTTCTGCACTGGTTCCCCACTGAGAGTTTCAGAGCCTTCGTTCATGCGCGCGCCTGTGTCCACCTGCACTCATGCCTGCCCTCTTTGTCCACGCTCAAAGTCTGTGAGCGTTCTTTAGCCTTTTGGGGTCCTAAGTCTTGCTGCTCTCAGGAACAAGCCCTGGAGCTGCCAATGATTCAATGGGTGCCCCAAACTTGCTCTATTTCTCTTGAGCTGGCTTTGGCGTTGTAGGTGGTGTGGTGTGTGGGGGTTGGGGGGATTGCTTAGCCTGTGATTTAGTGAGAGGTGTTTCACCCCTTTATAGCATGGAAATGCCCCAATATCACGTACCTTCCACACAGCACTCTGTTGTAGGGTCCCTCCATTCGTCTGGATTTGTTTTTATGTCCCCTTGAGAAGTCCTGTATGTTTCGGTTAGGAGAGGTTAAGCGCTGCTTTTTACTCTGCTGCCATCTTAACCAGGAAGCCCACGTAAACTTACTTTCAATGGAATCCATTCTGAGAGGGCAGAGCATCTTGATCCATTGGGGTACTGAATTGTATCTTAGCCTATAGGAAAGTTGAGAGGGAAAAACCAAGGTTTGAGTGGGGCTGGGAGTAAAAAAAGTGAGGGAAAGAGAGGGGAGATGAAATTTAATAAACCCTAAAAAAATAAGAGGGGAAAAAAAGGAAGGAGGTGGAAAAGGAAGTAAGATAAGGGTGGGGATTAGTGGAACTGACTAAAAGCAAACCACTGCCATAGAAGGAAATAGAAAATGAAGAGCAGGACTAGGAGAGGATTCACAGGTGGTAATCAAAGATTTGAATGTGAATGTGAGAAACTCACCCATAAAATGGAAGCAAATAGTATAGTGGATGAGAAACCAAAATCCCACCATATGGTGTCTACAAGAAATATGCATGAGGCAAGTAAACACACACAGGGTAAAGGTAAAAGGCTAGTGTAAAATCTATCAGGCTTCAGCTGAGAAAAAGAAAGCAGGAGTTGAAATCATGGTATCTGACAAAGCCAAAGTAAAAATAGATCTGATTAAAACAGATAGGGAAGTGAATTATATCCTGATAAAAGGTAGTATAGACAATGAGGAAATATCAGTACTCAACATGTATGCACCAAAATGGTATAGCATCCAAATTTATAAGAAGAAACTAGTGGAGCTTAAGGAGGAAATAGATAGTAAAACTATACTGGTGAGAGACCTGAAACTTCCTCTATCAGATCTAGAAAAATCAAACCAAAAAATAAATAAGAAAGAGGTAAGAGATGTGAATGAGATCTTAGAAAAATTAGAGTTAATAGATATATAGAGAAAAATAAATAGGGACAAAAAGGAATATACTTTCTTTTCAGCAGTACACAGTACATTCTCAAAGAATGACCATGTACGAGGGCATAAAAACATTGCAAACGAGTGCAAAAGAACAGAAATAATAAATGCAAACTTTTTAGCTCATAATGCAATAATTAGGGTACATGGAGAGACAAATCAAAAATTAATTGGAAATTAAATAATATGATTCTCCAAAATCATATAGTTAAAGAACAAATCATAGAAATAATTAGTAGTTTCATTGAAAAGAATGACAATAATGAGACATCATATCAAAATCTATGGGATTTAGCCAAAACAGTATTCAGGGAAAAATTTATAACAAATTTTGGAGGGCAGAGGTCAATGAATTAGGCATGCAAATTAAAACACTAGAAAGAGAAAAAATTAAAAATCCCCTGCATTAATTAGAAATCCTAAAAATTAAAGAAGAAATTAATAAAATCAAAAGTGAAAGAACTATTGAATTAATAAATGAGACTAGAAGCTAGTACTTTGAAAAAACAAATAAAATTGAGAAAATGTTCTTTTTCTAATAGAAGAAAGAGGAAAGAAGAAAACCAAATTAACCATATCAAAGATTAAAAGGGAAACCTCACCTCTAAAAAAGAGGAAATTAAGGCAATCTTTAAAAAAACTATTTTGCCCAATTATATCGCAATAAATATGGCAAATATGGATGAATATTTATAAAAATATAAATTGCCTAGATTAACAGAAGAAGAAATAGAATGCTTAAGTAAACCCATATCAGGAAAAAAAATTGAACAAGCCATCAAAGAACTCCCTAAGAAAAATCCGCAGGGTTAGATGGATTCACAAGTGAATTCTATCAGACATTTAAAGAACAACTAATCCC
Organism: Gracilinanus agilis; assembly: GCF_016433145.1. Lineage (NCBI taxonomy): Eukaryota > Metazoa > Chordata > Mammalia > Didelphimorphia > Didelphidae > Gracilinanus > Gracilinanus agilis. The sequence goes on along the minus strand of NC_058132.1, from coordinate 132,060,651 downwards.
AATACTATGCAAAATATTTGACAAGAAGGAGGTCTACCAAATTCTTTTTATGACATCAATATGGTACTGATTCCAAAGCCAAATAGATCAAAAATAAAGAAAACCATAGACCAATCCCCTTAATGAACATAGATGCAAAAATCTTAAATTGAATACTAGCAAAAAGACTCCAGCACATTATCACAAGGGTTATCATTGCGATCAGTTGGAATTTATACCAGGAATGCAAGGATGGATCCATATTAGAAAAACCATCCACATAATTAACCATATTAACAAGCAAACCAACAAAAATCACATGATTATCTCAATAGATGTAGAAAAATCCTTTGACAAAAAAATAACACTCATATCTATTGAAAACACTAGAAAATATAAGAATAGAGCAACCTTTCCTAAATATAATAAACAGTATATATTTAAAACTATCAACAAGCATCATCTGCAATGCGGATAAATTAGAAGCCTTCCCAATAAGATCAGGAGTGAAACAGGAATGCCCATTGTCCCCTCTATTTTTTAACATGGTACTAGAAATACTAACAGTAGCGATTAGAGAAGAAAAAGAATTGAAGGTATTAAAATAGGTAATGAGGAAAACAATCTATCATTCTTTGCAGATGATATGATGATCTACTTAAAGAATCTTAGAGAATCAACTAAGAAGCTACTGGAAATAATCAACAACTTTAGCAAAGATGCAAGATACAAAATAAACCTACATAAATCATCAGTATTTGTACATATTTCCAACACATCCTAGCAGGAAGAGTTAGAAAGAGAAATTTTCTTTAAAATCACCCTAGACAATATAAAATACTTAGGGATAAATCTGCCAAGACAAACACAGGAATTATATCAACATAACAACAAAACACTTTCCACACAATTAAAATTAGATCTAAACAATTGGAAAAACATTAATTGCTCATGGGTAGGATGAGCTAAATAATAAAAATGACAATCATAACCAAAATAATTTACTTTTCCATTGCCATAGCTATCCAACTACCAAGAAACTTTTTCACTGAATTAGAAAATAATTATAACAATGTTCATTTGGAAGAACAAAAGATCAAGAATACCAAGGGAAATAATGAAAAAATGTGAAGGAGGGGAGCCTAGCAGTTCCAGATCATAAACTGTGCTATAAAGAAGTAGTCATCAAAACAATATGGTATTAGTTAAGAGACAGAAAAGAGGATTTATTTGGGGTAAATGACCTCAGCAAGTCCATGTATGACAAACCCAAAGATCCTAGCTTTTGGAATAAAAATCCACTATTTGACAAAACCTGCTGAGAAAATTGGAAATGGGAGAGGTTAGGTTTAGATAAACATCTCACCCTACACCAAGATAAATTCAGAATGGGTGAATGATTTGAATATAAAGAAGGAAACTAAGTAAATTAGGTGAACACAGAATAGTATACCTGTCAGATCTTTGGGAAAGGAAAGATTTCAAGACTAAGCAAGAGTTAGAAAAAATTACAAAATGTAAAATAAACAATTTTGATTACATAAAATTAAATTTTTTTTGTACAAACAAAACCAATGCAACAAAAATTAGAAGGGAAACAACAAATCGGTAAAACATCTTTATAACAGAAACCTCTGACCAAGGTCTAATTTCTTAAATATATAAGAAGCTAAATCAATTGTATAAAAAAATCAAGTCATTCCCTATTGACAAATGGGCAAGGGATATAAATGGTCAATTTTCTGATAAAGAAATCAAAACTATTAATAAAGACATGAAAAAGTGTTCTAAATCTCTTATAATTAGAGAAATGCAAATCAAAACAACTCTGATGTACCACTTCACACCTAGCAGATTGTCTAACATGACTGCAAAGGAAAGTAATAAGTGGAGGCAAGTGGCAAAATTGGGATATTAATGCATTGTTGGTGGAATTGTGTATTGATCCAACCACTCTGCATGGCAATTTGTAAATATGCCCAAAGGGCTTTAAAAGACTGCCTGGCTTTTGATTCAGCCATACATCTATTGCATTTTTACACCAATGAGATAATAAGGGGAAAAAATAAACATGTACAAAAATATTTATAACCACACTCTTTATGTTGACAAAAAATTAGAAAATGAGGGGATCCCCTTCAATTGGGGAATGGTTAAACAAATTGTGGTATCTGTTGGTAATAGAATACTATTGTGCTAAAATGAATAATGAACTGGAGGAATTCCATGTGAACTGGAATGACCTCCAGGAATTGATGCAGAGTCAAAGGAGCAGAACCAGAAGAACCTTATCCACAGAGACAGACACACTGTGGCACAATCAAATGTATGGACTTCTCTACTACCAGTAGAGATCCAAGACATTTCTGAGGGACTTATGAGAAAGAACGCTATCTACATCCAGAGAAAGAATTGTAGGAGTAGAAACACAGAAGAAAAACAACTGCTTTATCACATGGGTCAATGGGGATATGATTGGGGATGTACACTGTAAGCCACCACCCTAATGCTAATATAAATTATATGGAAATAGGTCTTCATCAATGACACATGTAAAAACCAGTGGAATTGCCCATTGGCTACAGGAGGGGGTTGGAAGGAGGGGAGGGAAAGAACAGGAATCATGTAATTATGGAAAGATTTTCCTAATTAATTAAATAATTAAAATTTTACAGAAGTAATATTCAATTAATTCTTTATATATATAGTGATTATTTATATATTTAAAAATATTTGCATAGTTATAATAAAACCATGAGAGACAACTGGAGTTTTGGATAGAGAGCTGTATTCATACACAAGAAGACCTAAATTAAGTTTCTGCCTTTGGTGTATACAAATTCTATGATCCTAAGTAAGTCACCCAAATTCTTAATACTTTAGGCAACATTCAAGTATTAGAAGTTCCTTTATCAATGAAATCACAGATGTAGGCCTTATACATATGATAAAGTCTTGCAATGATAAGAACTGATTTCATATATTTTCCTACTAGCTGTGTAACCCGTCCTTGGGATTCAAACCCAAGTCATAAATCTATGTGCCTTAGGCAACTCTATAGGACTTAATTATTAAAACACTCCCAAGTAGTTTTGTGATTTAATTTATGTCCAGGTCCAAAAGATACAAAGCTCAACAGGCAGGATTTGAACTCAGGTCCCTTCATTCCAAACATTATCTCTTTCTACTAACATATCAGGTTTTTTTCCCCCCAGCATTTCATTTGGTGTTAATAATCCTAGAAGATATTAGCTCCATTGAACAGATCAAGAGCTAAAACTCAGAAATGTTGTGACTTTCTATGGAAAGTCATTGTAGGAGATAGAATTAAACTCTGTCTTTCCTGAAAATAAGTTCTTTGTTCTCTCTACTATATCACATTACCTCATCATTCATAAATAGCAATTATTCCACTGAAATGAACCATATTAAATGATGGGTAAAAGGTAATCTTTGCATTATTGTTAAATATAACTGACCCCAATGTGAAGATTGACCTCAATTATTTGGCTGGGTAACTAGAAGCTTTGTCTTAGGTTGAATGCAATTTCTCAACTTGTTTCATTTGTATCTAGTTGGAAGATTTCTATTATGTCTTATTCATGATACACCTCCTATTCTGATCACCATAATGATTTGCTTAAAATTAAAAAATTAAAAGAATTTCTTTTCATTGGCTAGACTGATAATAAAATGTAGGAGATAAATGAAAAAGTTTTCTTTGGTAAATTCAATGAAATTACTACAATCTTTTACTACTGTGTGATGTATAAAATTATTTTGCAGGTAGAACTTATAAGTCAGAAGCTGTTAGTATTTTTCTGAGTCTAGTTAGCCAACTACAGTAAAAAATATTTCAAATTGGAGAGCAAATATGTCCCACTATAAAAATGTACCTATGTGAATATTACTTAAATGAACTGAACATACATCTGGAAAACATAATGATTATAATTTAGGCCATTATAATTAGTTGTTATTACAACTTAATTTTGGGAAGCCATAGGAGGTTTACTAGGGAGAATGCAGACCTTTTTTTTTAAAATTAACTTCCATAAACAAGAAAAAATCTGCATCTTCACTTTGAGAACATAATAGGAAATTGGGTAAAGGTTGATACAACTATCATCCGGTTCTAGTCACATGTTTGTCTTATATTAAAAGGTGAAGGATTTTTTTTTAACCAGATAAAGCTCATATTATACAGCTAAGTTTTTAAAATGGATTTCGAGTGGTTCATCATTGTTCCTTTTTGCCGTTTTATATCCCTTTTTCTAATGCCTCATATATCTATCCTACTTAATGTCTATCCCTAGTGGTTTTGTGGAAAAGGTATTTATCTCTGCCCTGTTATGAATCTTGCCTCCCAAACAAAGGCCCTCCTGAACCTGTCGTCCTCATTATTTCCTTCCTCATATCTAGCCTTTCAGATTCTGGTTCTACACTACGTGTCTATCCTTGTGCCATATCCCACATGCTTATTTTATTTTCTATATTTCTAGATACCACTTTTCATTCTTAGATATACTTACAAAAAGAGAAAGATTGGTAGATTGTTGTTAAGAAGCACAACTTCAGAATGTGAAAGGGTTAGAGAGGCATTAATAAATCTTGAAATAGTAATATAAGACAAGGGAAAAGGAGGTTACCCAGGCCAGGTTTGAAATAGGAGAAAAAGAGGAGGAAACCTATAACTTACAGATTTTTAAGGTAAAGTCAAATGTTTCCCATGCATTCATTGTTCTACATTTATAGAATAACACAGTGTAATTTGTGCCATCCTTTAGAAATATATATATATACACCTTTTATTTGAACTTTCAAATTCTTCAGGTGAGTTTTGTTTCATCTTTTTTTTCTCTTTAAAATAGAGGATATTCATTCATAGGAAGCCTTTGATTGCTTGATTTTTTTTTGTTTGAAGAATCCAAAAAATGAGAAGGATCTAAGTAAGTGAAAGTGTACATGCAAAGGATGAATTCTTTGAAATTAAAACCAAACCAAAAGGAATGAAATCTGCATTTTAAGTAACCTTGCACATTTGTGATGATCAATTCATATTTACGAACTGGACTTATGAAATATTCTTCAATACAATGTATGTGCAGTATTACTCTGGGATAGCATAGTATAGTGGATGGAGAGTCAACCTTAAAATCAGGAAGACCTGGGTTCAAATTCTCTCTCTGACACATGATGACTATGTGACTCTGGTTATATCACAGTGCTCTTTAAAATTATGAGTTGCAGAGCAGGTGCTGACCTATACTGGTAGGACTTTATTTTCAGAAATGTTCCTTTCACGAACTAAATCATAGGTCCAGTTCCTAATACTATCAGTACTACTGCTTTTATATAACTAAGCAGAGATATTAGAAAATAAACAAGAAAGGAAGCAATTTTAGGAAATAAGTATTGTTTATTTGAAGGTTTTCAAACCACTACTTAATTTAAGCCTCTCAGTAATTATCTGAGCTAGGAAATATAAAGATTATTCTACCTAATTTACAACTGAGGAAGCTGAGGCTCATTGAAATTAAGTAACTTCTTCATGGTCACATAATGAGGCTAAGAGGCAAGATCCAACTAGTTTGCCCTAAGTAAAGCATTCACTTAACCCCATTATACTTCATCTTCATATGACCTTATTTCTTTCCTAATGAGTTCATCTACAAAGCTAAGAGAATTACTAGACATTTCTCACCTTTATCTGTTAAGATATAGTAAAGGCCCTTACTGTCAGAAAGCTCAAGAATATGGGCTTATTATTTATTAGATGAATAACCTTCATGCACATTATTCTTTCATAAAGGAAGGAAGATTCTTTTTTAAATGGAATATAAATAGAATTACAGACTCTCAGACTAAAGCCATTAGGACTAGATAGGGAGATATGAATATAAGGAGTGTGATCTTGAAAAGTAAGCCACAGGGGGGCAGCTGGGTAGCTCAGTGGATTGAGAGTCAGGCCTAAAAATGGGAGGTCCTAGGTTCAAATCTGGTCTCAGACACTTCCCAGCTGTGTGACCCTGGGCAAGTCACTTGACCCCCTTTGCCCACCCTTACCACACTCTTCCACCTATGAGCCAATATAGAGAAGTTAAGGGTTTAAAAAAAAATAAAAATAAAGTAAGCCACAGGCTAAATTCCAAAGATATAAAAGAAAGGGGAGAATGTAAATATAGAGAGAAGTAACTATTGTGATAGCAAAAACATAGAATATAATGGGATGCCTATCAACTGGGAAATGGCTGGACCAAAATTATAGTGTATGGATATAACATTAGTGTACTATAAGACATGATGAAGGAAAGCTCCAGAGAAATCTCAGAAGACTATCAATTGATGCACAGTGGAAAGATCAGAATCAGGAAGATAATTTATACTATAACAATTTTGAAAGACTTAAGACCTCTGATAAATGTAGTGGTAAACCATGATTCCAAAGAGCTGATGATGAAAAATGCCACTCGCCTCTGAGTGGAGAGTTAATGGACTAAAAAAGGCAGAATAAGACATTGGAACACACCCAAAATTGGAATGTTTTGTTGACTATGAATATTTAGTTCATGGATTTTCTTTTTCTTCCTTTCTTCAATGTGTGTGCTTATTTTAGGGAGGAGGTGGAAGGAAAAGAAAATACATGATTTTGAAACTGATTTTTATATTAAAAAGTAAAGCAAAGCATGAGACATTTGATTTGTCTTCCAATTCTATTTTCATAAAACACAAAAAATGTTAATATTCTTTCACAACTTTCCCCATTTGAGAAATTCTAAATCTATATTATCTTGTATTTTTCCTCCCTATAAAAGAATTAAGGTGACCTTGAATATTTCAAGGTCTAGCCAAGTGCCTGTCATGCGAAGGTACTCAATAAATAATTATTTATTTACCATAACTGGCATGGAAGAAAGGAACAGAAAGGAATCATTTTCTAATACTTTCATGCAATTATGTTCTAGTGAAGGCTATTATATTACATAAATGAGTCTTCTTTAATCTTTTACAAGAATAAAAAACTACATTGAATGAGACAATATATCAGGATCTAGAATTATTAGGTTCCAGGGAAACATTTTTCAATCATAGAGGTGAGGAAGAAGGAGAAAGAAGGTCAGGGGAGGGAAATGAAGAAAAAAGAAGATAAAGAGAGGGTGAGAATGAAAGAAAGCAGCTCTGCTGTCTTTCTGTCTATGGAGGATAACTTTGGATAAGCTTGATAAGTAGGGCATTGGGTTACTGGAATGTCATTTCTGACTATAATTAAAACATATACAAAAAAGACCATATAATATTAATTCATATTGTGCTAAAGGAAAGAAGAAAAATGTTCTAATATGCACAGCCCCATGACCTCTTGGCATATTTGTTCTAAAATATTTACTCAAATTTAGGTTCTGAATTCAATTTTCAGTCCTTGTATGATAGTTCACTGCACTGAAACCTTGTGGTATGATTCCATATAATTATACTACAGCTGTCCTTCCACTTTCATGTATTTTTATTTCCTAAATTATTAATAGTGCCTTCTTTATCTAAAGGGATAAGGTAATAAGAAACATTTTTCTGGGGGGGTCGTGCAGAGAGAGAGAGAGAGAGAGAGAGAGAGAGAGAGAGAGAGAGAGAATGTGTTCTATCAAAAGATTAAGTATGTTGCCTAGAATATCTCAGATGAATGAAATAAAATTGTTAAGGAAAGAAACCATCTCCACAAAGTTTATTCATGCAGGGGTCATGAACACTAAACACATAACATTTCATCTTTTTAGCTCCCACAGTGGTTCTGCTTGTTGAATCTTGTTCAGGAAATAAAAAGGAGTCCAGACTAAGGAGTCAGAGGGGAATGCTATTTTAGAATTATGGAGTTCTGTACAAACATGGAAATTTAGGAACACTTCTATGAAATAAAGTGTAAAAGAAAAGCAGAATAGAATAACAAAGTGTACACTATGATTATATTAAAGAAAATAAAAGGATGTGAACAAATAATTCTGATGAGGACTTAAAGGGAGTTACTGAGGTCGTGTTATTATCTTTCATGCATTGGAAATGATTGCTCCACATGTAATTAGTTATTCAATATGTTTTCTAACACGGGACAGCAGAAATAAGAGCTAGATTCGGAGTAAAATAAACTGGGCTCAAGTACCATCTCAGACACCTACTAGCTCAGTGACTCTGGACAAATCTTTTAACTATTTGCTCTGCTATACATGATCACTCCTGAAAGAGAGGTCATAATGGAGAATTCTGATAAAAGTTTATCTATTGATAAAGAAAATGGAAAACCAGTATATGCTATAAAAATGCTAAAAGATATCATCAAAAGATGGGACCTTCAGATCAGAAGGTGTCCAACAAGTTTATAAGCTTGGACAAATTTTGGGAGATAATAGAGGACAGAAGGGCTGGTTATATTATGATCCATTGGGCTACAAAGAGTCAGGCATAATGTAGCAACTAAATAAAATGTGCCAAGCTCTGTTCTAGTAAAGGGAAATATAAAGATAAAATTTAAATGATTTCTTCCCTCAATAAGCTTACATTCTATCATAAGAGTGTAAGGATGGGGGATGGGACAAAGAGAATCAGAAGGCCATTGGTGACAGTTACTAACAGTTGAGACCAGAGGGAATTCTGGGAAAGGCTCTGGAGGAGGAAGGGAAGAAAAAAGACTTCCAGGAGAGGACTGAGACAGGGAGGAGGAGAACATCTCAGCTTGAATCCAGTCCTGAGAGCTTCCGGAGGATCTTTCTTTGGACATTGATACCCCAATCCCCTGGTCAAAGGCATCCCATCACTTCTCTCCCATAAAGACTTCAACCAACGAGTCAGCTAAGTTTTGGGACTCCATTTTGGGAGCGATCTCTTAGGCTCCTTCTCCCATTACTCAACCTTGCTGAGAGACCCCTTCCAGTCTAACTTGCAATTATAGAAAAAGATAGAAATAGGAAATAGAAATAGAAACTGAAGGAGAAGGAGCAAGGGGAGATGCTTAGGAGTGGGAACCCCAAAGGTTCCCACTTGAGTGACAGGCCCCATAGGAATAGAGAAGAGGGCACCCCAAAATCCCTCTGCTCTTCACCCCTTTCCTCAATACCTGAATTGTGATTAATAAAAGCCATTCATTAGTCAGAAAACATTCCAGAGTGCCAGAGAGACAACAAGGGGGAGGGGAATCACAGCTTGGTCTGGCTGCCTCCATCTTGGAGCCAGACCACCCACTGTGAAGTTGACTGACCTTAGGGAGGCTTTCTTGAACTCTGCCCTCATTCAGAATCATATTGCAGTACCCAATAACTCATCTTAAAGGGAAGCCTTGTCCCCCACTCCTGTGGGGCAGCACAACCATTCAGGTCACGCAGTTTCAGGATGCTCCCCCCTCAATGTCTCCCAGGGTATATTTGGCAGAAGGGGAGAGTCAGAAGAGAGTCTCACTTCATAGATTCTCTCTATCTCTCCTCTATCATAACATTGATTACTTGGCTCTCTTTTATTCTTATAAGAGACAAGATATTTTTCTCTCTGGGAAGATTAGTGTCCTATTTCTTAAGACAAAATCCATTGGTTCTATATTAGAAACCTGGACTTCAAATTCTGCCTCTGACGGAATTTGTGTGACATTGTTCAAATCACATATTTGTTTGGGTTTCAGTTTCCTCAACATTGAAACAAGGATGCTGGACAAGATGACCTCTGAGATCTCCCCTAGCTCTAGATTCTATGAAGTGATTGATAGAAATCCTTCAACATGTGAAGACAAAAATCTACTTTCTTCCTACTTTCACTTTATTTTACTTCAACCTGCTAAAACCTCATATTTCTAGTCTAATATGGAAAACTTTGGAAATGTTCTCTTATGCAAAATTAATTGTGCTTTTCAAGTAAAATGTCATTATTGACATAACCACATAAACAGCTGGACAGTAAGCTATGAATAATTGAAAATGAAATAGAGCACAGATGAGGTCTCAGCTTCCCTTGTAATACACTAAAAAATAATTCAATATTCCAGAAGGGCTGGTAAGACAATCCAATGTGCCAGAGAAAATTGGGGAGATGCTGAATACAAACATTTGCTAAAAGAATCATTCCCATGAAATGGTTATCTACAGTACTACACACCACTTTCTTTCAGTCAATGTAATTTCTCTGTCATTTAGTTTCTAAGGGGGCACTGCTCAGCATGTTTAACAAGCTTTTTATTCAGCTTAGGGAGAATGATGATAAAGGTCATTTTTTCATTGCTGACTCCTCCTGAATATTGTTAGGTACTGATGGTAATGCTGCATAGACCACACAGACAGAGAAAACAGGAGCTATTATCTATGAGGGAGAGAAACCACATGCTCAACATAGAATTTGTCCAGATTAAGATGACTTCAGATTAAAGTTTGTGATTCTAATACATAAATTAGCCTCTATACTAGATTTGGGGTTTCATATGGTATGTTTTAGGGAATACAAACAAGTTATATAATTTTATGATTTCCTTTTGTTCAAGATGCTCTGAGTTTGTATTCTTTTGCTTTCAAAATGAGACTAAAAGTTTCAGAACCTAGGACAGAGCTTTGAGCAAAATAAGGCTTTCAATAAAGTCTGCTAGATAGATTGGAACAAAAGGGTAAATTACTAGAAATCTATCTATAATATGAAAACTTTTGGAGGTCTTCTTGCTGCCTCTCTCATAAAAATACATAGAAGTCAGTTGAAGGTAATTAATTATCTTAATCAATTAATTAAACAAAATAATCAATTATGAGTATTTCATGGATTAATTTATTAATCTGTCCATTTAAGAATAGACCACGTCACTTGCTTATAAGAAATAAAGCTTTATTATAGGCATTGAGAGAGTGTGGAATAATATTAAGAAGTTTATAATCTATAAGAGAGAAGAAACTATAAAGGAAAAGTATGAATATTTAGTATTCATAATAAATATATAATTTATTTCATTAAGGGATAGAGACTAGACTTGTGATTTTGTTGAAAATGGAAACTCTCAAATGAAGAAACTCTCCCTACCAACTCAAGGTGCTATCTCCTCTGCAGCTTTTAATCTCAGTTGCCTTCAGAGAACAGAGATTAATTTTGCAATGGGTCACATAGTCAATATATGTAATAGAAGGGATTTGAACCTTGATCTTCCTAGATCTAAGGCCAACTCTTTTTTCACTATGCTATGATTCTTCTTATTTTCACTAAAAGCAATAAAATATAATTTAATTATGAAAATATCTATTCAATTATTGATATTATACCTATATGTAGTCATATCCAAATTCACATCTGGATATTGACTAGTTTCTTCAGTATGTATATGTATGTGTATACATATATATGTATGTATGTGTATATATATATATATTTTATATATATATATAAATAATCACTTACATATATATGTGCTATTTTTATCCTCATTTTGCAAATAAGGATACCAATGACAGGAATAGTTGTGATTTTCTCAGGGTCACACAACTAATAACAATCTGAATAGGATTTGAATTCAGGTTTTGCTGACTACATATTCATCCTTCTATCATCTATATACCTGCCAAACAAAGGGATTCAGCTTTGTTAAGGGAGAAACCAGGGAAAGGTGCCTTAAACAGTAAATATGGGTCCAGGTGGGTGTGAGAGACAGGAATGATAGGAAGGGGCCCAAAAGTAGGGAGACTAAAGTTTAACAGCAAAGGGGTGTCTGTTACTGAATTGGCTGTTAGGTCCAACTGCCACTCTGAAGCATCAAGTCTAGGCCTATGGAAACCAACAAAGTAAAGGCAAGAGTTTATAAGGCAACACATTTAATCAAGGACAAACTAAGACTAAGGATGGTAATAGGGTTTACTACACTTAAAAGCTAAGGGCAAACCACAGGGGCAGGGGAAGGACTTGACTACACTCTCCTGTGATCTAAGCAAGACAGGGCCCAAAGAAAGCTGTACTGGAGTCACAAGGGAAAAGTTCCCCCCAACCTGGTTCCAGCCAGGTTTGGTCAGCTTAGCTGAGGACCTGAGAGTGGCTTTACTTGGGATCTCATGGCTAATCCAGGGATGTTTTCAGGATGTCAGGAGTCAACTCCAGCAGAACAGGTGATCCAAGGTATCCAGGTAGGGAGAGAAAGTTTGCAATGCTGTCCACCAGATCACAAACCACTTCCCTAATCCGTGCTGCTCTGCAGGTCTGATGTCCTCTGCTGTAAGCCTTCACCACTCTCAGGATCCCAGGGAATCTGGATACAATTCCCCTAGCTCTGAGATCTCCTAGGGACAGCAACAGTTTTTGCCAACCACCATGGAGTCCTTCTCAGGAACAAGCCACTTCCTCCTTCCCCTGCAATCCATTCAGAATGTCCATGACCTCCAGCTACAGCTTTTCCTAGCCTGCTTACACACCTACTTTTAAACTTATGCCTCTTAAAGCTTTAAGGAATGCAGAGAAAAGTAAAGTTAGACCAAAATTACGTAGCTTGGAATAAAGGTAGTAATAGAGATTCCAACCTAGTGAAACATAAGAGAAAATACATACATTAAATTGTGAAGTCCAGCGTGTCTTGCTCCATTAATGTGCTTTTAAGTGTTCTGTATTCATTATGTTATCCTTCTTTAAATAAGTGAGCTTTTCGATGAGGAATTTGAAGGAAATGGGTGAAAATGTCTCAGATGGAAGAGAAGATAATTATCAGGAGAATGTATGCATGATAAAATGAAATAAAGGATGGAAGCTTAAAGGTATGTTTGACTAGAAGGAAGAAAGCAAGGAGATGAGAAAGGATTTGATGTGGTATTTAATATGCATTAACCCTAGGAGATGGAACTCTTAACAATTTTGTCAAGAGATAATTCTGTAACAGGAAATAAAATGCCATCATTCTCATGAAGTTGGGAAAGGTTGAGAAGAAAATGAAAATGAAGTTTGTAAAAGAAAGAGGACAAGGAAAGGATTCAAGTGATGATACTCCATCTCTGCTACTTGAATCACATCATCATGAGGCTTCACTGTCTACTCTCACTTAATTATAAACTATGAGAACCATCCTTATTAACAATTTCAGTTACCAAAGTAGTATTATAAATCTTCAGAACTTTGTTTTAGCATTGGGCAATCTGTCACTAATTCTAACACCTAAAAATATTCCATGGAAAATCCTCCATCCATACTCAATTTCATATTTTACCAGTTGTACAAGAGATGCAGATGCAAATAAGTTAATTCCTTTTTCAAACAAGGGTCACAAGAAGTGAAAAAATCTACACATGATTTCTCTTGATAACTATGAAAATGTTGGTTCTGCCACTTTAGTCATCAGACCAACATCCAGTTGCAAGAGAAATGCTTTTAGTCTCCTTTCACTTTTTGATTGATGGTTTTAATTCCAACAATGCCTCTCCTGCTTCCCACAGTTATTGGCAACCATCCAACTACATTCATTATTACATTTCCATGTTCACTCAAACTATATAGATCAATGGTGGCAAACCTACAGCACATGTACCAGAGGGAGCACTCAGAGTCCTCTTTATGGGCATGTCCACCACTTTCCTAGCATGGAGTTCACCAGAGTTTGTTACTAGAAAGTCAGATGGGCACAGGGCCAGGCTGCTCCTCTCCCCTCTCCATGTGTACCTGAGGATATTTCTCACACTGCCCTCTCTTCTAAGAGGTTTGCTATCACTGTTATAGATTAAAATTTTTCTATTTTGCTTTTGTTTCTCCAGCATTCACATGTGCCTAGTACATAAGAATAGGGACTCCACCTGTGATTTCAATGGTATAGGAATCTTTCATGTGAGGAGACAGTGCCGATGAGCACCCTTTCTGTAAACAATAATATTAGAGAATTTTCTAGAGCACAGAGTAGACAAATGATATGCCAAGGGTCACATATCTACTACAAACAAAACAAACGGAGGACTTGAATTCAGGTTGTCCTGGTTCCAAGGACAGCTTTCAATCCATAATATCATGCTATCTTTCACTTAACAAACTCTTGCTGGTCTTGTTTGATTCATTGATTTATCTGGATATCCTTTGATATTAGTACTGATGTTTCATGAAGTATAGGATCAGGATTTTGCATTTTTGATTTGAAAAGATTTGGCTTACCATTGACCTTTGGGGATCATATAACTAAAGCCCCTATTTTTAAAACATTTATTAATATTCATTTTTAACCTGTTTACATGCTTCATACCCCTACTTTCCTCTTCACCTCCCCAATCTCCCCCCACCCATGGCCGACCCACATTTCTACTGGTTGTAACATGTGTCCTTGTTTAGGGCGTATTTCCATATTGTTGTTAGTTGCATTGGTGTGGTCGTTTCGAGTCTACATTCCCAATCATGTCCCCCTCAACCCATGCATTCAAGCAATTGATAATCTTCTATGTTTCCTCTCCTGCAGATCTTCCTCTGAATGTGGGTAGCATTTTTTACCATAAATCCCTCATAGCTGTCTTGTGTCATTGCATTGCTGCTGGTGCAGAAGTCCATTACCTTCGATTTTACAAGCCCTTGTTTTTTAATTTAATTTTTTAGAAAAATTTTTTCCCATGGTTAGATGATTCTTACTCTCCCCCACCCCATAGCCGACACACATTTTCACTGGTTTCTTCAAGACCTATTTCCATGTTATTGATAGTTGCACTGGTGTGGTTGTTTAGAGTCTATATCCCAAATCGTATCCACATCAATCCATGTGTTCAAGCAGTTGTTTTTCTTCTGTGTTTCCACTCCTATAGTTCTTCCTCTGAATGTGGGTAGAATTCTTTTCCATAAATCCCTCAGAATTGTCCTGGGTCATTGCATTGCCGCTAGTACAGAAGTCCATTCCATTCGATTGTGCCACAGTGTACCACTCTGTGTACAATGTTCTCCTGGTTCTGCTCCATTCACTCTGCATCAATTCCTGGAGGTCATTCCAGTTCACGTGGAATTCCTCTAGTTTATTATTCCTTTGAGCACAATAATATTCCATCACCAACAGATACCACAATTTGCTCCACCATTCCCCAATTGAAGGACATACCCTCATTTTCCAGTTTTTTGTCACCACAAAGAGCTCATAAAGCCCTGATTTTTAAAGAGCAATGGTAATAGAGTAAATAAACATTGAGGGAATGATAAAGGGAGGAGGGGAATATATATTATTTGGAAGATGATATATAAATGGAGAAATATAATCTCAGCTAAACCACTTACAAAAGAATCCAGTTTCTCATGGAAGATAAAAAACACTATTAAGGAATAATTTTCTTTCAATAATTCTCAGGAAATTTTCTTGTCAAAGGCAGCACTCACTGCTGAATGGCTCTTTTGCTGTCCTCTGGCACTCAATCCATCCTTGTCTCTGGTAATCTTAAAATGTAATGCAGCATCTTGTTTCTTGACCTCAATAAATTGCAGTGTTTGCTTCTTATCCTCTTTAATACAAGTTCTTATCCCTTTATAAAAATGAGCATCTCCATCACAAAAGGCCGAGTAAGCCCTCTGAAGGGTATGGAGAACTGAAGTAGGGGAGAGCCTTACAAATGAGGCAATAAAAAGCAAATTGCAAAACATTAAATATACTAAGTAAGCATGATAATGTAGCCTGACTGAAAACCAAAGATGCTGAGTTAACAAGTTTGGTTTAGTTCAGATTTTGTTTAGAGCCAGAGCTTTGAAGTTGCAAGTATGTTAATCTTGGCTTGTATTAAATGCATAATTGAGATGGTTTTAGTTATTCAGTTTGTTGGACATTTTTCTTGCAAACTGTCTTTTCCCAGAAGCATATCATTTGATGGCAAAAAAGTTATTTCTTCAGTTATATGGGAAATGAGCTTCACATATGGATTGGAAAAATTCAGACTCACAATGAAATTCTATTTGGACATTTTTTTCAAGGTGGGAGGGTAGGAGCCTACTGAACATTGTAAAGAAGATTACTAGCTTAATGCTAAGCTTAATGGCTCAAAATACAGCTAATTTTGAGGATAAAGTTGCTTTTGATCCTTCCTTCCTTTTTAGCTAATATTATCTCATTTGATTCTGACAGTATTCTAAGAAGAAGGTGCTATAGTGATCCCCATTTTATAGATGAAGAAATAGAGGTAAACGTAGATTAAGTAGCTTGTCCAAGATCACATGTTTGGATTTGAATTCAGGTTTTCCTGAGGAAAGAATTCTCACTATGTACTCACCAAGGGATGGTTCACTGCATAAGGATGAATAAGACCTGTCTTCCTATGATTTGAACTAAAGATACTGTCTTTCATGCTTCCTGGATACCCCATAAAGTTGAATAGCTTGAAAGGAAAATCAGATAAAACTAGATCTAGTACCCATCTACTGAGATAAGGATTATGGATTGGATACATCACTAGCCACAGTCATAAACAGAGTAAATGGTATGGTTTCACGTATCTTGGAAAGTTCTTATTCCTCAATGGTTGGGTTATGTTCTGAGATTTGAGATCTGTTCCTTTGAATTTTCCCCGAGATATAAGTGAGGGCATCTTTGCCACTTGCTAGCATCTTGGTATCCTTAAATAGCATCATTTAAACTTTTGCCTCCTGGGATGTGTTGCACCTATGAAAAACTGATGCAGTTGGCAGATAGGAGTGGGAAGGCTGATGTCAGACATAAGAAATGATATGAAATTTTGAAGGTGAATGACATAGAGAAAGAGAGAAATGATGAAAAGGAATATTGTAGAAGACAACACTGTTACTTCCATTTTCCTCTCCCCAGTTTGAATTAAGACTTTAATGGTTTTCTCCTTCTCCCTCTTCTGCTCTGCCAGCCACTGTGAGATCAAATACTCTTTAAGATGGAGTAGGTTAAACACTGCTTTACTCCTTCCCTATTGAATCCAAGCATGTCTAGTAAGGTGAGATCCCTAGAAACAGCAATACTGTTTTCAGTTGTCCATGGATGCAGCCACAATTATTGTGGAGAAGCCTGGCTCAAAGCTCCATATTCATTCATTGCCAGAATCACTTTCATCCTCCCCTACCAGGTTATAGTGGAAGGAAAGAAGGATTTATCGTAAGATCTGGAATTTTTAGACTGGTGCTTTCCTCCTCTTTGCTCCCTATTCCTCTACTTCCTCACTGGTAAAATAGGGATAAAAACATCTATAGTACCTACCTTTCAGAACTGTTTTGAGATTCAAATGAGATAAATAAAGCATCTTTGAAGTGTCTTGTCAGTTACTGTTATTAGAAGATTTTTCTCACACTGATCTAAAAATTATTTCTTTTCTTCATTGTATTTAATTCTGCTCTCTAGGACCAAGCAAAACAAAACTTAATCCCTCTCTTACATGACTTATATAGCAGTTATTCATTTAGACATTTTATTGTATTCTTGTTGCCCTAATTGAATTGAATTGTATCTAAAACAACCCAATGTAAAATTCAATTTAATTCATTTCATTGCAAGAAACATTTATTGTTTATTATAGTGGTGTCAGATTTAGTGCCACTCCCCTTTTTAAAAAGAAGCTCAAATTTGTAGTTTAGATTCATGAACTAGCTTGAGAAGTATCAATCAAACATGATGGGTTGGAATCAAAGGATCAATAAACATTCTGGACAAGGTCAGTTCATATCACATCAATGAGACTACACAGGCCCTGGATGATATTTGTCCTCATCCACTATCATCTGTCCCCAGTTATAAAGCATATAGTCCCTGAAATTGCAACAGATTACTTTTAGGAACACCAGATTTCAACCCCAATTCTAGGCATACCTGTGGGTGCCTGTGGATAAGTCTTTAAATTATCAAGCAACAGTAGAATGGAAAGTCATTCCATTATCATCATCATCATTATTATTGTAGTCATGACAATAGAGCTCTTGTCATACTTTATAAAATCTCCTAAATCAATAATCGTCTGTGAGAATCAATGTTTCCCATAAATGGAGGGCCTTGGTGGTCACTTGATACCTAAAATTATGCAATGCTTCACTACGTTCATTTCTATTTGAGTTTGTTCAGAGATTAGTCAAATCTTAGTGACTTATGCTGTTAAAAACTTATACCTAAAATATAAAAAATGATGATCCAGGATAAGCTTTCAAAATGTAAACTATAAAGTAGTTTTGAGAGGACTATCCTGACTCATGTCTTCTAATTGCAGATAATCCTGATCTTAAAAAAATATTAAAGATGAACCCTCCTCCCATATAATGCATGGCCCAGATAAAAAGCATTGAATTGACACAGATCAGGTTCAATTTGGGGAAATTCTCAGTAAGTGATTTTGGTTTGTACATCCATCCAAGATTTCCCCAAGAACATAATAAGGTCGTTCATTTTGTCTACACTCAAGGATTCCTCTGGTAACAGTGAAATAAATAAGCCAGGTTTCTATAAGAAAAAAAGGCTCTCATTTAAATATAAGTATCTAGGCTAATGAGATATTAAATATAGGACAGGTTTCGTTTAACTAGAGTATAGAATGCAAAGAGTCATTCTAAAGCCATAAACATTTAAAAAAAAACCTCTCCTCCCAATAGCTCTCCTTGTTCCCATCCTCTATAGTGCCTCTTTAAAGGCCAAACCCAAGGGATATCTCAGAGGTATGAACTAATCATAAATCACCAATCAGTCATTATCCATATTATGCCAAGAGGCAGCAAGTACTTGAGACAAGGCGAGTTTATTCTTTCTCAATACCAGAACAGAGGTCTCAAATAAATAAAGTAACTAGGAATAAGAGAGCAAGGAGAATTTCCACCTTGTCAAATGTATATAATAAGTTCCAGAACAAAAGGTTATATCCTGGGGCAGCAAAGATCCAGGCTAATATCTGGGCATGCCTGTTACACTGAACAATGTTATCATTTTCTAGCTAAATCTTCAGTTATCTAGGGCCAGTAGGATATTGTACAGTGGGAATAGCATTTGAATTGGAGTAAAAACATGACTTTTTGTCCCAGCTTTGCTACCTGTATGCATCTGGGAAAACCACTTTATCCATTTCTTTGCCATAAAATGAATTCAGTTGAACCTGATAAAGTCCTTTCCAGTCTTATAGGTATGATTTTTAAGCCTTGTTTCTTTTAGCCATTTCTCATATGGCATAATTTGAAGGTCTTTCACTATCATTTCTTCTCTACTTGTCATTTGTCATCTTATCAATATTGTTAAAATGCCATGCAGAGAAATGGCCATAATAGAGAAGACCTCCATAGTGCTGGCCATTTTGCATCACTTAATGGTATTCAAGGTCATTTAAAAATGTTTTTCGCAGGTATATCATGTAGTTGACTCATTTTGAAAATTCTATCCAAAAAAATTAAATATCTTTTGCAGGAAAACTTGTGTCTAGTCACATTCTATGCCAGTGAAGATTTTTTGAACCATAACATAAGGTGTTATATTCATTTTTATTAAATATCATTTCAATTAAACTTAAACCAACTTTCTAACCTATCAAGAATTTTTTAAAGTTTAATTTAATCTTAAAGTGTGTTAATTATGCCTCCTTACTTTGGGTCATTTTTATTTTGATAAGCATGTTATCTGGTCCTTTATCCAGGTTATTGATAGGAATGTTAAATAGCCTAAGGAAAAGCCCAGGTTCCTGGAATGCTGCTCTGAAAACCTCCTTTTAAGCTGGCATTCAACCATTAATAAATACTCTTTGGATTCAATCTTATCTGCTAAGAATTTTCTGTGTCCAACCAGCTCCAAATTCATTTACTGAGCAAAATTAATGTCATATTAGTAATATTTCTACATGAAACCTTTCTTAAACCTCAGGTTTTGAAGGTCAGTCAGTTTCCAAGGTAAAGTAATTTACACCTAGGCCTAGAAGCATCTTACTAGTCTAAATCCTTTTGTCTTTCATGAGAAGCAGTGTGAAGACCTACTCCTTATTTATCTATAAACAAGAACTCTCTCAGAAGCATTTGGAAGCAAAATCCTCTTTCTCCTTGCTAAAGATATCATCTAAATTTGGGGCAACCATATCTCCAAATAAGGGAAAATAGCCACTGAAAATCTGCTTGAATCAACTTATATTTTATAGCCAAAGATTGCTAGAAAAGCTAAGCTTCATAATCACGCTGACATTAATTTTCTCCCAATATGCTAGAGAAGAGTGTACTGCTCACATTCCTCTAGCTATTGAGCTTTCACCAGTTCAAAAGTAAGAGGATTCAGACACATGATTGGGGAAATTTATGTTGATTATCTTCCTTTTATAAACAAAGACCTGCTTCCCCTGTGATAGAATAATGAGGAAGGAATTGAAATCCTTATATCCACCTCCTCTTTTGAAGTATCCACCAATTCCTAAGGTCAAGATGACAGATCAATCAGAAAGAGGGCACAATTCTCTTTCTAAGCGAGAGTCAGGACTCACTCTCTTTTTTTGCAGAAGGAGGCTGGCAAAAAGATACATTCTTTATTAATGGAAATCATATGCCCCCATTAATAAACAATGTTATCCTCAGAGAAATAGCCTCATATTCTTTACTGGTTAAAATCCAAACTCTACACTTATTGATACAACCCAAATCTTTCCATACTTTTTACAATGATAGTATCAAAAATTAGTAAAGAATTTCAGTGAAATTTAGATAACCGAATCAATAGCTGAGTCTCTGATTTTTCATTCTTGTCACCCCATCAAAAAAGAAACAAGTTCAGCCTAGTACAAATGATCTATTCTTTTTTAAAAAGATATTTTATTTCCCTATTTACATATAATAATACTTTTTGACATGCATTTTCTAAAATTATACGATCCTAATTGTCTTTCTCCTCCTTTCACTTTCCTTTCTTGGAGATGGTAAGTAATTTGATCTTGGTTATATATGTATTATCATGCAAAACATATTTCCATCTTAGTCATTGTTATAAGAAAATATTCATATAAAAACACAAGTAAAGTGAAAAATAATTTGCTTTGATCTGTATTACACATACAATTCTTTCTCTGAAAGGATATAACATTCTTTGTCATAAGTTCTTCAGAATTGTAGAGAAACATTGTATTCCTGAAAGTAACTGTCATAGTTAATCATCATACATTATTGCTATTACTCTTACAATATTTTCCTGGTTCTGCTTATTTTACTCTGCATCATATAACCTATGTCATTCCAGCTTTTTCTGAAAACATTCTGTTCATCATTTCTTATAAAAATAGGAGTATTCTGTCACCATTATATATTACAATTTGTTCAGCCATTCCTCAATTAATGGTCATCCTCTCAATTTTTAATTATTTGCCACTACAAAAAGAGTTGCTATAAATATATTGTTTAAAAAGGTCCTTTTCCCTTTTTATTCCAAAAATATAATGAATGTGAATAAAAACTTTTGGCCAATTAAATCTCTTTGACATAAACTTTAGGCAGTAGTGGGTTCCTCATTAGAAAGCTTTGAGCAAAGGTTGGAAGACAAACTATTAGATATTTTATAGAGCATGTTATTCATTAGGCATGAGTTGATTAAATAGCCTGATTTCCCTTCCAACTGAGTGTCCAATGAAACTGAACTCAGGTGTTCATGTTGATACTTTGGATAGCCTTGTCACCATTTATAAGGTATATACAGTGGAGAGAAGAAATTAATTTTTTTCTACAATATAGAATTTATTCTCCCTCAATTTCCCTCTACCTTGCCATATTCCTATTCCAATAGATTTATTTGAAAATTTTATTTGTCTTGGATTGCTTTTGTTTGATTTTGAAAAATTAAGAATTTGTTCAAATTATGCTTTTAGTTGGGAACTTTTGATGGACTTCACAGTCCATTTTACTTATCAATGAATAAATATTATTTTAGGGATTAATGATTAATAAATACAAAATCTAAACGGTACACAATAAAATTTCAAAGCAAAGGATGTAGAATATGCATAATTCTATGTATATCTAAATGAGTTTTTGAATCCCAATTCTGACCTTCAAGAATAATAAAGGACTATAGCTACAAGAAATCAATCCCATATGAATAATAAAATAAAGGTCATATCAATGAGTATTCTTTTTTCAGACTTTGATAAATGTGAACAGCTTTAAATTCAGTACATATTGAATTGTGGGAGCTCTTCCTTAATTTTCCCTACTATTGGTGAAAAATACATGTAAAAACTTAACGCTCTCTATCTATATGTCTGCTATTTTCACATCTTGGCATTTGAAAGAACCTAATGATAATCACTCTTCTGGGCTACAATGTCCATCTAATGAGATAATTTTGTTGTTTCTCTCAAGTACATTCATTAAAAGGACACCAACCATAAGTATTAGAACTGACACAATCATTATAATCACATATCTTTTTTTTTTCATTTCATTAATTTTTTTCTTTTATCAAAACATAAAGAGTTTGGAGTTTATGGATTTAGCCTTCATTGTTCTTTGTTGTTGTTGTTGTTCAGTTGTTTATTACATTTTTAAGTTTACTAATTAAATTAATTAATTAAGAATATTTTTCCATGGTTACATGATTCATGTTCTTTTCCCCCCTCCTCTCCTCTCCCATAGTCAATGAGCACTTCCACTGGGTTTCACATGTGTCATTGATCAAGAACTATTTCCATATTATTAACATTTGCACTAGGGTGATTCTTAGAATCTATATCCCCAATCATGTCCCCATCGACCCATGTGATCAAGCAGTTGTTTTTCTTCTGTGTTTCTACTCCCACAGTTCTTTCTCCTTAAGTGGATAGTATTCTTTCTTGTAAGTCCCTCAGAATTGTCCTTGATCATTGCATTGCTGCTTGTAGAGAAGTACATTACATTAGATTGTGCCACAATGTATCCGTCTCTGTGGATAATGTTCTCCTGGTTCTGCTCCTTTCACTCTGCGTGAGTTCCTGGAGATTGTTCCAGTTCACATGGAATTCCTCCAGGTCATCATTCATTTTAGCACAATATTATTCCATCACCAAGAGATACCACAATTTGTTCAGCCATTCCCCAATTGAAGGGCATCCCCTCATTTTCCAAAATTTTACCACCACAAAGAGCATGACTATAAATATTTTTTTACAAGTCTTTTTCCTTATTATCTCTTTGGGGTATAAATGCAGCAGTGGTATTCCTGGATCAAAGGGCAGGCAGTCTTTTAAAGCCCTTTGGGTGTAGTTCCAAATTGCCATCCGGAAAAGTTGGATCAATTCATAACTCCACGAGCAAAGCATTAATGTCCCTATTTTGCCCCATCCCCTTCAACATTTATTACTTTCCTTTGCTGTCATATTAGCTAATCTGCTAGGTGTGAGGTGTTACCTCACAGTTGTTTTGATTTGCATTTTTCTAATTATAAGAGATTTAGAACACTTTTTCATGTGCTTATTGATCATTTTGATTTCTTTATCTGAAAATTGCCTATTCATGTACCTTGCCCATTTATCAATTAGGGAATGGCTTGTATAATCACATCTTGAGCTTCCTTTGTGCTCACTATTACCCTTACACAGTCACCAGAACCTTCATCTGTCCTGTCTAACTGTCCAATGCTACTTTGACTGACGGATAGAACAACACATTTAAAAATCTAACATGTCATTGAAGAGGCTGGGAGATTAAGAGTGGCACTAATGAAACATCCAGCTCCCACCCAAATGAAGGGCTGCAGAACAGTGGTAGTGCATCCAGTCTTCCATATGACTATCAGTTTTAGACTTTGAACAGAATTTCAATAATAATCAGAATCATAGCATACTTCATTGAAATCACTTGCCCTCTAAGGTATTCTCTTTTTTTAGGAAAATCATTTAATTTTTCACCAATTACATGTAAAAATGATTTCCAACATTTTTCAAAGACTATTGAGTCTCAAATTCTCTCCCTCCTTCTTAACCATTCTCCTAATCTTTCAAACCCTCCCTACCAAGATAGTAATCAATCTCTTAAAGGTTTTACATGTACAATCACATAAAATATTTTTTCATATCAATCCTTTTATGGAAGGAAACTAAAATTAAAAAAATTTAAGAACAAAAGTGGAAATTTTTCTTTAATTTGGATTCAGATTCTGTTTTTTTTTCTTTCCCACTCTGGAAGCAGATGGCATTTTTTATTATGACTTTGGGATAGTTTTGGACTTTTTGCATGAATATAGAGAGCTTTAATTGCTTTGTCTAAGAATTGCCTGTTTATAGACTTTGAACATTTATCAATTAGGGAATGACTTATGTTCCTCCCCTAATTTCTCCCTTTTTCTATCAGCCTCCCCCTTTCTCTCATCCCCTTCCCTGTTACTAATCTGCATAGTAAGGTAGATTTCTATACCCAATTGATTATGTTCTTCCCTCATTGTGATGATTCCAAGGAAATTAAATTTCACATACTCCCCTCCACAACTTCCTCATTTTTCTCTCCACTGTAAAACTCTGTCATGCTTCTTTTATGTGAGATAATTTAACCCATTCTATTTTTCCCTTTCTGCCTCCCAATGCATTTCTCTTTCTTATGCCTTGATTTTACTTTTTATCATCCCATCATATTCAACTCTGTCTACTTATTCTATTTCTAATTGCACTAATAATTATGAAGAATTATCTCCCCATGTAGGTATATACATAGTTTAATTATATTGAATATCTTCTATTTTTTTCTTTCCTGTTTACCTTTTTTATGATTTTCTTGAGACTTCTACTTGAGAGTTAAATTTTCCATTTAGCACTGGTCCTTTCATCAAAAATTTTTAAAGTCTCCTATTTCATTGAATATCCGTTTTCCCCTGAAGTTTTATGCTTAGTTTTGCTAGGTAAATGATTCTTGGTTGAAATCCTAATTCTTTTGTCTTCTGGAATATCATCATATTCTATGTCCTTCAATCCTTTATTGTAGAAGTTGCTAAATCTTGAGTTATTGTGACTGTGGCTCTATGACATTTGAATTTTTTTCTTTTTTGTTGTTTGTAATATTTTCTCTTCAACATGGGAGTTCTGGAATTTTGCTTTACTATTCCCTGGAATTAGCTTTTTAGGAACTCTTTCAGTAGGTGATTGATGGATTCTTTCAAATTCTATTTTGCCCTTTACTTTTAGAATATCAAGGCAGTTTTCCTTGATGATTTCTTGAAAGATAATGTCAAAGCTATTTTTTTGATCATGGCTTTTAGGTAATCCAGTAATTCTTATGTTATCTGTCCTGGATTGATTTTCCAGGAAAGTTGTTTTTCTAATGAGATATTATCCATTTTTTAAAATTCTTTTTACCTTGAATGTTTCTTGATGTTTCACTGAGTCATTAGCTTTCACTTTCCTAACTCTAATTTTTTTTAAAATTTTAAACCCTTAACTTCTGTGTATTGACTTATAGGTGGAAGATTGGTAAGGGTAGGCAATGGGGGTCAAGTGCCTTGCCCAGGGTCACACAGTTGGGAAGTGTCTGAGGCCAGATTTGAACCTAGGACCTCCTGTCTCTAGGCCTGGCTCTCAATCCACTGAGCTACCCAGCTGCCCCCCTAACTCTAATTTTAAGATATGATTTTCTTCAGTGGGCTTTTGTACCTCCTTTTCTATTTAACCAATTATACTTTGTAAAGAGTTCTTTTCCTCAGTCAATTTGTGAACCTCTTTTTCATATGGTCTATTCTGCCTTTTAAGAAGTACTTCTCTTTAGTGTATTTGTCATATATTTTTTCCATTTTACCAATTGTGCTTTTAAAGGAGTGGTGGTGAGCTGGTTTGCATTCCACCCTACCCCCTTGTACGAGATCTCTTCTGTCAGACTTTAAGTTGTTTGGGGTTGACCACTTCATGTTTCCATGGGTTATGCTGCTCCAAAATTCATTCTGACACTTCATATCATGGTTTTTTTGGAAGGTAATTTGGTAGAAATCAGTTGGTTTATGTACCTTCTCCCCCAACTTATCTCTACCATATAAGACATTCTCAATATTAGTGACAAGACAAAGTCCCTAGTAATGCTGGGCTAGAATGGTGATTATCTACCAGAAATGAAGGTGTTGACCACTCATTCAGATAGGACATGAGAACAACACAAAGTACCTGTCAGGTGCTTTAAATTTTGATTCTATTTAAGGGGATGGAAAAGTAATGGCATGACAAGGAAATACTCTTTCCCAAGTCTATCCAAAAATGCCAAGGTACAGTCTTGATACATATAATTGTGAAAAGAAAAAGAACTTATAGTTGCAACAATATTAAGTTAATTAGTGAAAGGATAAAGTTTGTCCCACATTAAAGAGTCTATTCCTTTATTAATATTTATTTTTTCAAAAGTTAACATGGTTACATGATTTATGCTCTTACTTTCCCCTTCACTCCCCAACCTTCCCCCCTCCCATGGCCAATATGCATTTTTACTGGTTTTAACATGTGTCATTGATCAACACCTATTTCCAAATTGTTGATAGTTGCATTGGTGTGGTAGTTTTGAGTCTACATCCCCAATCATGTCTGCATCAACCCATGTGTTTAAGCAGTTGCTTTTCTTCTGTGTTTCCTCTCCTGCAGTTCTTCCTCTGAATTTGGGTAGTGTTCTTTACCATAAGTCCCTCAGAATTGTCCTGGGTCATTGCATTGCTGCTAGTAAAGACGTCCATTACATTCGATTTTACCACAAGTATATCAGTCTCTGTGTACAGTGTTCTTCTGGCTCTGCGCCTTTCACTCTGCATCAATTCCTGGAGGTCTTTCCAGTTCACACGGAATTCCTCCAGTTTATTATTCCTTTGAGCACAATAGTATTCCATCACCAGCATATACCACATTTTGTTCAGTCATTCCCCAACTGAAGGGCATACCCTCATTTTCCAGTTTTTTGCCACCACAAAAGTGCGGCTATAAATATTTTCGTGCAAGTCTGTTTATCTATGATCTCTTTGGGGTACAACCCCAACAATGGTATGGCTGTATCAAAGGGCAGGCATTCTTTTATAGCCCTTTGAGCATGATTCCAAAATGCCAGCCAGAATGGTTGGATCAGTTCACAACTCCACCAGCAGTGCATTAATGTTCCAATTTGGCCACATCCACTCCAACATTCATTATTCTCCCCTTCCATCATTTTAGCCAATCTGCTAGGTGTGAGGTGATACCTCAGAGTTGTTCGGATTTGCATTTCTCCAGTTATTAGAGATTTAGAACACTTTCTCATGTGGTTATTGATATTTTTGATTTCTTTATCTGAAAATTGCCTATTCATGTCTCTTGCCCATTTATCAAATGGGCAATGGCTTGATTTTTTATACAATTGATTTAACTCCTTGTATATTTGAGTAATTAGACCCCTTTCAGAGTTTTTTGTTATAAAGATTTTTTCTCAATTTGTTGTTTCCCTTCTGGTCTTGGCTACATTGTTTTGGTTTGTACAAAGGAGTTTTAGTTTTATATAATCAAAATCATTTATTTTATATTTTGTAATTTTCTCTAACTCTTGCTTGGTTTTAAAATCTTTCCTTTCCCAGAGATCTGACAAGTATACTATTCTGTGTTCACTTAACTTATTTATAGTTTCCCTCTTTATATTCAAGTCATTCACCCATTCTGAATTTATCTTAGTGTAGAG
This sequence comes from Gracilinanus agilis, assembly GCF_016433145.1. Lineage (NCBI taxonomy): Eukaryota > Metazoa > Chordata > Mammalia > Didelphimorphia > Didelphidae > Gracilinanus > Gracilinanus agilis. Next base: position 132,033,165 of record NC_058132.1, on the reverse strand, counting down.
TATGAAATGTTGATCTAAACCTAATCTCTCCCATATTGTTTTCAAAATTTCCCAACACTTTTTGTCAAATAGTGTATTTTTGTCCCAAAAGTTAGGCTCTTTGGGTTTATCATACACAGTCTTGCTGACATTACTTACCCCAAGTCTATTCCACTGATCCTCCCTTCTGTCTCTGAGCCAGTACCATACTGATGACTGCTGCTTTATAGTATAGTTTAATATCCGGTACTGTTAGGCCACCTTCCTTCACATTTTCTTTCATTATTTCCCTTGATATTCTTGGTCTTTTGTTATTCCAAATGAACTTTGTTATAGTTTTTCCTAATTCAGTAAAAAGGTTTTTTGGTAGTTTGATAGGTATGGCACTAAATAGGTAAATTAATTTGGGTAGAATGTTCATTTTTATTATGTTAGCTCATCCTACCCATAATCAATCAATGTTTTTCCAATTGTTTAGATCTAGTTTTAATTGTTTGGAAAGTGTTCTGTAGTTGTTTTTGTATAATTCCTGTGTTTGTTTTGGTAGATAGATTCCTAAGTATTTTATATTATCTAGTGTTATTTTAAATGGTGTTTCTCTTTCTACTTCTTGCTGCTGTATTGTGTTGGAAATATATAGAAATGCTGATGATTTATGTGCATTTATTCTGTATCCTGCAACTTTGCTAAGGTTGTTGATTATTTCTACAAGCTTCTTAGTTAATTCTTTAGGATTTTTTAAGTAGACCATCATATCATCTGCAAAGAGTGATAGCTTAGTCTCCTCATTGCCTATTTTGATACCTTCAATTTCTTTTTCTTCTCTAATTGCTACTGCTAGTGTTTCAGTACAATGTTGAATAATAGAGGTAATAAGTGGGCATCCTTGTTTCACTCCTGATCTTATTGGGAAGGCTTCTAATTTATCTCTATTGCATATGATGCAAAGAGTCTATTCTTAAGGTTTGTTTAGAATCAAAGAGAAGGACAATCAGTTTTGTTTGGTGATTGAAAGTCTATTCATGGCAGAGCAATTTTGGCTGGAAAACCCACAGGTGTTTTCCATTACTCAGAGCTGACATGGTTATTCTGAGTTGATCTATGGTTCTGGGCCATGATTTTGAAAATAGTAGATTGATGGCGACAGAGTTCACCCTGAGTATACACAAGCAAAGGTTTGTTGTTATGCCAAGCTCATAGCAAACATTGTTTGGGTGAGAAATGCTTAGTAGCTAGGTTTTATCCTGGAGCTTCTAGGTTTGGGCCAGAAGACTTAGGAAAATGAGAGTCATCAGCAAAGGGTTAATTTGGGGGTCTTGTTAAAAGATGGGCAAACCAAAATGCAATTTTTCTGAGATACGTTTATGGGCAGAGGTTAATAGTCCTTTGCAAATACATAAGGAAAAATTTTTACAACTTATTATTTTCCTTCTAACCTTGGATACATTAGATTTGTTTGTAATAAACTTTTTAAATTTACTGTATTCAAAACTATCCATTTTATATTTGTAATGTTTTTTCTCTTATTTATTCGTAAATTCTTCTAACCATAAATCTAATAGAAAATATATTCCCCATCCTTCTAATTTGTTCATAATATCTCCCTTTATACCTTGGTAATGTATTTATTTTCATCTTATTTGGTAAATTGCATAAGATGTTTATCTATACCGTATAAAATATTTAGGAATCTATTATATGAACACAGCTACAAAATATTTTCCACACAATTAAAACTAGATCTAAATAATTGGAAAAACATTAATTGCTCATGGGTAGGATGAGCTAATATAATAAAAATGCAAATCCTACCCAAATTAATCTACTTATTCAGTGGCATACCTATCAAACTACCAAGAAACTCTTCTATAGAATTAAAAATATACAACAAAGTTAATTTAGAAGAACAAAAGATCAAGAATATCAAGGGAACTAATAAAAAAATATGAAGGATGGAGGCCTAGTACTACTGGACCTTAAATTGTACTATAAAGCAATGATCATCAAAACAATATGGTACTGCCTAAGAGACAGAAGGGAGGATCAGTGGAATAGACCTGGGGTAAATGTTCTCAGCAAGATAGGGTATGATAAACCCAAAGATCCCAGCTATTGGAACAAGAATGCACTATTTGACAAAAACTGCTGGGAAAATTGGAAAACAGTATGGGAGAGATTAGATTTAGATTAACACCTCACACCCAATACCAAGATAAATTCAGAATGAGCAAATCACTTAAATATAAAGAAACTATAAGTAAATTAGGTGAACATAGAATAGTACATCTGTCAGATTTATGGGAAAGGAAAAATTTAAGACTAAGCAAGAAATAGAGAATATTACAAAATGTAAAACAAATAATTTTGGTTATATTAAATTTAAAAGATATTTTACAAACAAAACCAATGCAACAAAAATTAGAAGGGAAACAACATATTGGGAAAAAATCTTTATAACAAAAACCTCCAACAAAGTCCAATTTCTCAAATTTATAAGGAGCTAAATTAATTATACAAAAAAATCAAGCCATTCCCAAATAGATAAATGAGCAAGGGGCATGAATAGGCAATTTTTAGATAAAGAAATCAAAACTATCAATAAGCACATGAAAAAGTGTTCTAAATATCTCATAATTAGATAAATGGAAATCAAAACATCTGAAGTACCACCTCACACCTAGCACATTGGCCAATATAAAAGCAAAGGAAAGTAATAAATGTTGGAGGGGACATGGCAAAATTTGGACACTAATGAATTGGTGGTGGAGCTGTAAATTGACCCAATCATTCTGGAAGGCAATTTGGAACTATGTACAAAGGGCTTTAAAAAACTGCCTGCCCTTTGATCCAGGAATACCACTGCTGGGTTTGTACCCTTAATAGATAATAAGGAAAATACTTGTAGGAAAATATTTATAGCTTTGCTTTTTAAAGTGGCAAAAAATTGGAAAATAAGGAAATGCCTTTGATTGGGGAGTGGTTGAACTAATTGTGATATATGATGGTGATGTAATACTATTGTGTTGTAAGGATTGATGAACTAAAGGATTTCCATGAGAACTGAAAGACTTCCTAGAACTGATGCAGAGTGAAAAGAGCAGAATCAGGAGAACATTGTACACAGAGACTGATACTGTGGCATAATCAAACATGATATACTTCTCTACCAGCAGCAAAATAATCCAGGACAATTCTGAGGGAGTTATGAGAAAGAACACTATCCTCTTACAGAGAAAGAACTGTGGGAGCAGAAACCTAGAAGAAAAACAACTGCTTGATCACATGGTTTGATGGGTATTTGATTGGGTATATTGACTTTAAATGATAATTTTATTTCAAATATTAATAATATGGAAATAGGTTTTGAACAATGATACCTGTGAAACTCAGTGGAATTTGGTCATTGCCTCCAGGAGGGGTAAAGGGTGAGGGAGGGAAAGAACATGAATCACGTAACCATAGAAAAATGTTCTAAATTAATTAATTAATTAATTTTGTAAAAAAGACAAAAAATAAAATAACTGTAGTTATTTAAAAAAAATATATTTGTCTATATCTAGTCTCTGCTAAACTTATTTTCAGCTTTCCAAACAATTTTTACAAATAATGTATTATATTCCAAATCCTTGGATCTTTATCTTTGTCAAACACATCTTTTTCAACTGTTTATCATATGTCCATTCTGTTCCACTGATCTATTTTTTTTATTTCTTTACCAGTAACAGATAGCTTTGATAATCATCATATTATTATATAATTCAAAGCTGGTAGATCTTCTTCCTTAATTTTTTTCATTATTTTCTTTGATATTTTTGATCTTTTGTTTTTCCACATCATTTTGTTATTCTTTTTTATGATGTAATAAAATAATTTTTGGTAATTTAATAGGGATGGCATTGAATAAGTAGATAATTTTCATTTATTTATATTGACTATCAATCCATGAATAATTAGTATTTCTCCAATTATTTAAAACTGATTTTACTTCTATAAAAATTGTTTTTATAATTATGTTCCTATACTCTCTGAGTTTGTTTTGGTAGATATACTCCTAGGCATTATATTCAGTCTATGAGTTATCTATCACTATCTCTCACTTCAGTTATCTATCACAATATCTCACTTGAGTTATATATCACTATCTCTCACTTGGCATAATGCTGTCTCACTATTTCACTATCACTATCACCAACAGGACATTGTTGGTTGATATATAGAAATGCTTATGTTTTATATAGGTTTATTTTTATATCATACTACTTTGCTAAAGTTATCAATAGTCTTGACTAATTTTTAGTTGACTCTCTGGGATTTACAACTTATATCATCATATCATATAAAAAAAGTCTTATTACTTCTTTGTCCATGCCGTTATCTTTAATACCTTTCTCAGATAGTGGTTACATATCTAAAATATATGGAGAACTTTTTCAAATCTATAAGAATGAGTCATGGGTCAAAAGATATGAAGGCAGTTTTTTGATGAAATTGAAGCTTATAAGTTTATATGAAAAATATTCTAAATCATTTTTACTAGATAAATGCAAAATACAACAGCTTTAGATATAACTTCAAGCCTATCAGATTGGCTAAAATGAAAAATAAAGGGACAAAATGACAAATATTGGAAGGAATAGGTAAATGGGGACATATACATTTTTGAAGGAAGTAGAAATTATTCCAACCATTTTCAGGACAAATATGGAATTATACCTAAAGAGTTATAAAACTGAATATACTTTTTGATCCAATAATTCTACTATTAGCTTTATTTCCTTAAATGATCAAGGAAAAGGGAAAAGAACCTATATGTTCTAAATTATTTATAACAGCTCTTTTTATTATGCAAAGAGGTGGAAATTGAAGTAATGTCCATCAATAGGGGAATGGCTGAACAAGTTGTGGTAAATGATTGCAATGGAAAATTATTGTGCCATAAAAAATGACAAGCAAGATACCCCCCTCAAAAAAAAACCCAGAAAGACATATATAAAGTGATGCGAAGTGAAATGAGCAAAACAAGGAGAATATTGCATATAGTATCAATAATAATTTGTGATGATCAACTGTGAATTACTTAACCATTATCAATAATGCAAGAATCCAGGACACTTCAAGGAATTTGTGAGGAAAAAGGATATCCACCAGTTTAAAAGAAATAGAAAGAGACCAAATACATATTGAAACATACTGTTCTTCACTTTATTTCCTCCATTAATTGTTTTCTAGGGCAAGCAGTATATATCTTTTTTTCATGACATGATGAACAGGGAAATATATATTATATGATAATAAATGTACAATCTATATCATCTTTCCCTTCTTGGGGAGGGGAGAAGGATGAGAGGAAGGGAGAGGATATGGATTACAAAGTGTCAAAAAAGAATATTAAAAATTTGTATACACATGAAATCTGAACAACTTGGGTAATGACAAATTTTCACAATCTCTCCCTCTCACCCTTTTCAGTACTCCTCCAAATGTTTTCTGTTGTCCCAGTCCTACCTAATAGAAATGAAAGCAGTTTGCTAAGCTTCCTCACATTGTTTTAATGTGTTACTATAGGTCTCAGAAATAATTACATATTAAAGGACATAGAAGAGAATGTTCTTAACATGAAAAAGAAAACTGATAATAGTATGATTTCAAACAAGAGTGTGGGTAAAGAATTTTTTTTATTTTATTTTTTTAGAAACATTTTCCATGGTTACATGATTCATGTTCTTACACCCCACCCCTTAACCCCCCCATAGCTGATGCGCATCTCCACTGGTTTTAACATGTGTCATCTATCAAGATCAATTTCCACATTATTGATAGTTGCATTGGTGTGGTCGTTTCGAGTCTACATCCCCAATCATGTCTGCATCAACCCATGTGTCCAAGCAGTTATTTTTCTTCTGTGTTTCCACTCCTGAGTTCTTCCTTTGAACATGGGTAGCGTTCTTTACCATAAGTCCCTCAGAATTGTCCTGGGTCATTGCATTGCTGCTAGTACAGAAGTCCATTACATTCAATTTGGGTAAAGAATTTATTGAGTCAGAGGTATTGAATATCTCTCAATTCATACTACAAGGGTAGTCAATGATTCTGAATATGTCATAGTGGAAAATATATCAAAGCATCAAAGCAGAATAACCAAGCCTCTCTTTTGACTGGGAAATTCTTTCCCAGGACCACCATTTTAAGAAGTGTTCAGGTCAATCATGCTAACTTCTAACCCAGTCCTACTCTTGACTCTCCAAATTTCTTATCTTTACCTTCTCTAACTCCCTTTTATGTATTGTTTTCTCTATTAGAATGCAAATTCTTTTAGGGTAGGAAATATTTTCTTTCACTTTTTTAATTCTCAGAATTTAGCATATAGTTAGCAATTAATAATTCATTTATCCATCTTTTGCCTTGGGCTCTACCTATTCATATCTATATCTGGATGCTGGATAGTGAGCTAAAGTGGAGCAGCTGAAGTGGATACACCCCCTTTTCAACTGCCTGGCCCACTGTTTCAAATGAAAATTTGTTGGTTAGTCTTTTCCAGTCATAGCCTCCTCTTTGTGACCACCTTTGAGATTTTCTTGACAAAGGTACTAGAGTTTTTTGTCATGTCCTTCTCCAGCTCATTTTATAGATGAGGAAATTTAGGCAAATAGGATTAAGTGACTTGCCCAGGGTCAAATAGCAAGTAAATGTCTGAAGCTAGATTTGAACTCAGGAAAATGAATTTTACTGACTCTAGGCATTTTAACCAATTTAACCAATTACCTAAACTTTTAAAGAAAAATGGCTCAGAGTGTGTTACAAAGCAAAGAGATTGGTTAGCCAAACTGTTATGAGGCCTCCTCCTTTCGGCCAGGCCTAGAAATATTATACTAACAATTGACAGAAAGTTGTCTTCTAGTTATTTGGAAATGGATCTCTCTCCTTGATTGCTTGGATCCAAAAACCAGTACAGGAATGGTTTCTAGTGTTTGAGATTGAGGGAGTAACTTTCTAAAATGAATATGGTAAGTACTATGATTCAAACCTATAGTTTCTAATAAGTTGTATAGATCCAAGTGAAAGAGTAACCTTGCAATTCACACTTTTCACTTGGAGAGCTTGGAATATAAACAAAATATTGTCAGTGTTTGAGGAGGAGTTACAAAGTAGACATTGTTTCTAGAAAGAAAGTGTAATCTTATTTGATCAAAAGTGTAGGCAGAGTTTAAGGAAGTTTTTTCAGGTCTTTACTCTTCATTTTGGTCTCAATCTTTTCTCTTCCAGTTAGCCAAAAGAACAATATTCTTTTAGATGTATTCCAATGGTGCGTTGCCTTTGCTTCAAGAAAATGGAAAGTGTGGAGGATGATAACTTCTTATTTCCTCCATTGTCTACTCTGCTGGAGGATGAGGGAGTTCCGAGCAGACTTCCTTTACATTTCTCTCCCTTCCCATCTAGGGATTTAAGATCCATATGGCCTTGCATGTATACCAGCCCAAATGGGCCAAAGACAGATATTGCTACTCTACTACCAAATTCTTTTTAAAAAAGTATGTTTCTTATAATTTTAAAATTATTATCCTGAACTATCTTCATTATACATGTCAATTGCAATAAAATAATAACTTTAATAACATAATAATTATTATAATAGCTAATTTAAAGAACTAACATTTACAATCTGTTTTACCTTTATTATCTCATTTGATCCTTTCAATAACCCTGCGAGAAAAAAAGCTATTATTAGTCTCATTTTCCAATGAAAGAAATTGAGAACAAAACAAGTTAAGTAATTTGTCCATGGCCTCACAGCAAGAAACTATGTGTCAAGATTTAAACACCAATCTTCATAAACTCCAAATGTCTTTCTATTTATCACAAATAGATGTGCAAGTTTATTCTAAGCTAGGAATTTGCCCTGAGAGTCCTGGTGCTTAAAGTTCTCAGTAAAGCTCATACTCTCTTGAGTCAAATTGCATTTTTGTTGTTAAATGTATTTTATGTTATTTTGCCACAAGGTGTTCTTTTATCCAATGACTAGAAGATGTGAAATACATCGCCCTTGTACAGATTTGGGGTATTATGAAGCTAGAGATGGCAATTATACTAAGAATGGTAAGGATTTCAAGGGTTATCTTATCAAAGGAATCCACCTTCTAATGGACTCAGAAAAAAAAGGTACTTTTCAAATATCAATTATAGCTATAAACTAATCAGAGGCAGAGGAGAGTATTAGTTCTAGATACATGTAGTGTGGAAAAGTCTAAAAGAATTCTTTTTACTCACCATATCTTAGGACTAAATTTTGTCCAAATATTGAAAATGAACTTTATCTTTCACATCCATTTTGCCACCATTCTCTTCCTTTTTTTAAGATTTGATTTTTTTTTCTAGATTACATGTTGGTAAAATTTTCAATGATCATTTCTGACATTTAGCAATTCATGTCATGCTCTTTCCAAGGTTTTTATCTCCTTCTTTATATATCTCCATTTTTTAAGGTACAAAGTATCCCAATACAATCATATAACACAACTTGCTTGACTATTCCCCAAATGATGAACATCCTAGGTTTCCTTCAGTTTTCAATTTTTTTGCTATGGCAAAAAGAGCTCAAATAAATATTTTGGCACAAGCAGCTTCTTTCCCACTATCTTTAATATCATTGGGATATACACTTTGGGCATGATTCCAAATTACTCTCCAGAATAGTTGTATTAGTCCACAGATCTACCAACATTGTATTAGTATCCAAATTTTTCCACATGGACTCAAATATTTCCTTTTTTGTCATGTTAGCCATTCTAATAGTTTTGAAGTGGTTCCGTATAGTTGCTTTATTTGCATTTCTCTAATTGAGAGTGATTTGGACCATTTCTACATATGACTAGTGATAGTTTTAATTTCTTCATCTGACTATCTGTCAATTGGGGAATGGTTTGTATTCTTATAAATTCAATTTGATTCTCCATACATTTGAGAAGTGAGGCCTTTGAGAGAGATACTTGGCTATAAAAATTTTCCCCCATTTGTTGTTTTCCTTTTTATGGTGATTGCACTGGCTTTGCTTGTGCAAAAACTTTTTAATTTTATATAGTCAGTTAACTAATTTATATCTTATAATGTTCTCTATGTCTTTTTTAGACATAAATTCTTCCCTTATCCATAGATCTGACAGAAAAACTATTTGTGCACCACTAATTTATTTACACATTAGCCTCCATTTCTAAATCATATATCCATTTTGATTTTACTTTAGTTTATGATATATGGTATGGGTCTGTGCCTGGTTTCTGTTTTTCTGTTTTCCAATTTTCCTAGCAATTTTTGTCAAATAATGAGTTCTTCCAAAAGCTTGGGTCTTTGGGTTTGTCAAACACTAGGTTAATATGGTCATTTACTTCTGCATATTGGCTACCTGATCTATTCCATTGATTCAATACTCTATTTCTTAGTCAGTACCACATTGTTTTGATGATTACCACTTTATAACACAGTTTGAGTACATCTAAATCATCTTCCATCATATTTTTTTTCACTAATTCCCTTGATATTGTTGGCCTTTTGTTCTTCCAGATAGATTTTATTTTTATTTTGTCTAGCCCTTTGAAATAATTTTTGAGTAGTTTGATTGCCACGGCACTAAATAGATTAATTTAGGTATAATTGTCATTTTATTATTTTGGCTCAGCCTACCCATGACAATATTTTTCCAATTGTTTTAACATGACTTCATTTGTGTGAAAAATGTTTTGTTCATGTGATCACATAGTTCCTGATTTGTCTTGACAAGTGGACTCTTGGGTATTTTATATTGTATACTATTATTTTAAGTGGGATTTCTGTTTCTATCTCCTACTATTGGACTTTATTGGTAGTATAAAAATGCTGATGATATAGATGTATTTATTTCATATCCTGTAACTTTGCTAAACTTGTTAATTGACAATCATTTCTTTCTTCCACATAGTGGCACAATAGCCTAGAGCTTAGAAGAATTGAGTTCAAATCAAGCTTGATATATACTTTGTTACCTTGGGTAAGTCACTTAGCCTTTCTTGCCTTAGTTTCCTCAATTTCTCTGGAGTCATAAGGAAAATGCTCTAGATTTGGGAGAAAGAATAGAAGGAGAGAAAAGAATACAGATTTGTATAGCACCAACTATTTGTCAGGCACTATGGTAAATGATTTATAAAGATTTCATTTGATAGAAAATCTTTGTGAGATAGGTACTTTTATTTTCCTCATTTTACTGCTCAGAAAACTGAGGCAAGCAGAGATTGAGTTACTTGCCCAAGGTCACATAACTGGTGATTGAGTTACATATATTTCTATACATTTATTCATTTACATTATTTGGAGTGGTAACTTGGCATAGTTGATAGATAACTGACCCTGGAATCAGAAAAACCTAAGTTAGAGTCTGAATTGATACGAAGTGTTGTTATGACCCTAGGAAAGTCATTTGACCTCTAGAGCTCTAGAAAACTCTCTAACTATAAATTGTAAACAAGATGCTAACCTGCATCTGTAGGTGGTCTTTACTTATTCTAATGGAATTAAAGATCCAGTCATTATCCCCATTCCTAAGACAATACTTGTGAGGAGGAAGCATGATAGAATCTTGAGAACCATAGGGACAGGAAAATCTGCCTTCAAATCCATCCTTTGATTCACAATGACTGTATTATTTAGAAAAGTCATTTCATCTTTTGGTGCTCCCATACAATAAGATTCTATGTTGCAGAACAAGTTCTAGTCTACATTGGTAGAAGGCATTTCCTTACATGAATAGAGTTTACTATATAAATAAAGTCATAGATCTGGCCCTACCAAAAAAAGAAAAAATGTTCCATTTCCATTACAAGGTGATGTATGGACTTTGTTCTTGGTCATCTTTAAAAAACAAGATCTGACAGCACTTGGATGGTGCCTAATACCTTCTTTTCATACACTCTAGTAGAATTAAAATGCATTCACTGTGTGACTGGGAAGATATCAGCTAGTTTAAGCTTTTAGTTATCTAAAGGCAGAAAGGTGGACTAAATGACCTCCTTAAATTCCATCCAATACATTTACATTCTGTGATTCGGTATTGACTGTGGGACTGAAGCCTGAAGGTAACAACAAACTACTCCCTTTAATGCAAAATATGTCTGGCTCCTGGCAAGCTGTTCATAGAACTCACAGTTGGCAACGGTTGGGCTTTATGTGTTTGGGAGTTTCCCAATGTGATTGATTAAAATGAAACTGCCACTGAAAATAGGGTTGGCTACAGATTCCCTGGTGCTCAGGAAGAGCTCCTCCTACTGCAGCCAGCCAAGCTGTATGACAGTTTGGAAGAAGTTTTGGGAGAAGTGCCAAGCAAAAATGTAATTTCAATGAATATATGGCCAACTTAGTAATTAGAGAAAGTGGGGACTGGGGATTCACCATGCAAAAAAACCCCAAACAACCCTTTTGTCCTCTGGATAACTCAAATCATTGAGATAAATGAGTGCAAAGCTCAACTGTCCATTGCAGAAACAGTGCACACTTCATGATTGGATCCAAGCATCCATGATGCCAGGAGATTGACCAAACACTGCTGAGGATTACTAGAAAATTTTAGCTATTTGAGGGTTTCCTGTGGGCCTGCTTAGCCTTGACTGTTTCAGGCAAAGGAAACATTGTCCCACATTGTCCCACAGGCAAAGCTCATTGGACTATGATCACAGACCCAAATCCAAGGCCACCAAGCTCCAAATCTCTGTTTTTGCTTCTCTGTGACTCACTATTGAAAGAAAGAATGGTTCTAGGCCACTAACTAAAGGTAATGCATTAAGTAAACTGGCCATGCCTTCTAGAGAAAATAATGATAATCTATAGCCTACAATCATCCTCTATGGCTTGTTTTAATTGAAACTGATAGTCATGGAGCCAATGGAGCTTTGCATAAATCACCATGGGTAATACTTTTTCCAAGGGTAATCACAACATTAATATACCAGGCAGGAAGTAGAATAATTAAAATTTAGCACATTCCAATAATAAGGTTTCCAAAATTGATCTAAAGCACCCTCTGCTAGCATAGATGAGCAATTACTTTAATCCATAGAATGAACATTTTAAAAAGTACTGTATTGGACAGACTCTCAACATTCTTCACCCTCCATTCCCATTCTGGAAATTCTTTCCTATGGCAATTCATCTCCTGACAATTACCCTTCTCTCTTCTCCTTATGGCACCTTGCTGTTTTGTATCTTATATTCAACTATCATTAAGTACCTTTCCCTATTTTTGCCTATACACTAAACACAAAGAACGTAAGAAAAGAAGATAGGAAGGTGGGGTTGGGAGTTTCAGCAACAAAGAGTTCCCATATGACCCTCAGAAAAACAAATCCAGCCTAGAGAGAAAGAAAATATGAATGCACACACTGGGAAGAAGCCTGTGGTGATGAGCATCTTGGCTCAATATATCTATATTTGAAGCTTAATGAAATATCCATGCTGGATGCTAGGGTGAACCACAGGGAGTAATATAATTTCTGGCACCAAACTGCTCACTCACTCTGAAGAAGTAAAGAACTTTAATGTTTGGTCCCTGGCAAGAGGTAATAAGTAAAACATTTTCTTGAAACTCTTAATATGAAATCTTCCATTCAAACCACTTTCTAAGAATTTTCCTCAAGGGTTAGGCACATAATTCACAAATTTAAATTCTATTCAACATAATTGTAGTGTATTTGCCCTTATTAGGGGCTTTCAGAGAAACAGATGCCCTAAACATCATCCGCATATAGCTGTTGCCAGTAGGTAAGGTTGCAGGCCTAGAGTCAACAAAAGGAAAAACTGTAAAGAGAACAGGATGCTCCCAGTTTTACTTTTTATGGTTTTTCTCTCCAATTTCATCACCCTTCTCCCATTAACAACTTAAAGGCTTTGTTCTTGCCTTATGGTAGTAAAGAAGAAAGAGGATCCAGGAAGTCACTAAGATTTAGTTTTATGTTTTATCTTTCCCAGTCATTTTTGCATGATTCACCAGGAGATAAACCCAAAAGAATTTCTCTATATATATCTGAGCATAAATGGCTCACTCATCAAATCTTCACAAAGCTGGGACAATCAATATTAACACACCAATTGACAGAGTCAGTAACCAAAAAATATTGACAGGTAGAGAATTAGACTGAATCTAGGACGGTAAAATTCAATAGAAATATAAGCAAAGCCTTACACTTGAGTAAAAAATAAATCTTCACAAATACAAGATGAGGAAGGCTAGATTATATCTCCATTTGACCGAAAATAGATCTGAGGATTTTAGTGAACTGCAAGCTCAATATGAGTCAATAGTATGATGCCCTAACCAAAAAAGCCATTGACGTCTTAGACTGCATTATGGGAAGCAGAGCTTACAGTAACAAGAAGATAATGATTCCAATGGGCCCTGCTAGAGTCAGACCTGATCTCTAATGCTGGGGATCATAGTTTAGGAAAAATTTCAAGAAGCTGAAGAGTACCCAGAGAACAATAACAAGGATAGTGAAGGGTCTTAAGTTCATGGTATATGAAGATCAGATAAATAAACTTGGAATAATTAAAGATGGGGAAGACTGGCTAGAGTTAATTAAATTCCCCAAAATGTCTTTGAAGTATTAGGGATTAAATACAACTCCAAATTCATAGAATCACAATCAACCAATAAACACAGCTTTATTAAGTGTCTGCTATATGCTAAGCATGAATCTAGATACTAGAGCTATAAAGACCAAATCCCCCCCCAAATCTCTGCTTTCAAGAAATTTACATTCTATTGATAATATATATACACACACACACACACACACACACACACATATATATATATATATACATATATATATATATACAGGATAAAAACAAAAAATATAAAGCAAAGTGGCTAAAGATATGGTGGTTAGTGAATAAAGGCAGTAGCAACTGAAGGATCAAGAAAGGCTTTATTTAGAAAGTGGTACTTAACCTGAGTCTTAGAAGAAAAAAGGAAGAAAGGGAACACCCATTTATTAAGCAGTTCTTGTATTCCAGAGACTATGCTAAGTCCTGGGGATACAAAGATAAGCAAAGAGTAAAATAGTACCTGCCTTCATGGAGCTTATAAATTGATAGAAGACAACACATAAAACAGCTTAAAAGTAAGCAGAGATGGGAAAGAATGAAGGTTGACCAGACTCAGTCTCTTTGAAATGGAGAAGGAAAGTAGCCCAACACTACCAGAATTCAAACCAGATTTCAAAGTGTTAATTATGAAATAATATTATACTGACTAAAAAACAAGAGTGGTAGATTAGTGGAATGGATCAGGTACATGATACAGAGTACTAAATGATGATAGCAATCTAGTGTTTGATAAACCTCAAAATCTACTAATTTTGGAGGAGTAAGAACTCATCATTTGAAATAAATTGCTAGGAAAACTGGAAAAGACATTGGAAGAAAGTAGGCATCGACTAACATTTTGTATCATATGCCAAGATAAGGTCAAAAAGGGCATTTAGATTTTTTTCCAAAAAGGGTGATATCATAAGCAAATTGGAAGAGCATGGAAAAATTAAACTGTCAGATTTATGGATGAGGAAAGAGTTTATGACCAAATAAAGTAGAGATTTTCACAGAAAGTAAAATGGGTAATTCTGATTGTCAAAATCTATTTATCATCTCCAGATAGTCTTATAAGGATGGCTTAGTTGATAAGAAAGTAAGGGGACATGGGAGACGATCTTTCTATTAGCTCATAGATGCTTCTCTGAAGTGCCATTGAATCACAAGTTTATTATTTATGAAATTAAAGTTCCCTTTCACCCCAAAAGTACAGAGAGAGTTTTACAGCTTCACAGACATTGCAATTACTTTAGACAAGACACAGAAACCTCAGATACTTCAAAGTGAAGATAAGAGTACTAAGTTGGATTGTAGCTGCCTCATCATCAGTAAGCTAAGTCTGGGAATACTTTCTCAGAGACAGATAGCCCCTCCTGGAGAAATTTTTTGACCTTGAATGTTTGAACTACTTTTGAAACAAAAACAGTTGTATTTCTGACCAAAGGAGAGAATTTTAACCTCTTGACTGCTGATTTGCTAGGAACTTAAAGTTTTCCTATAAGGCTATAATATTTTTCAATAAGAAAAGGTGTGGATCATAAAAGGGGTAAAAAGAGGAGACTCGGATTTTTATCTTCAGATTTTGAGACTCTGTTTCTCTTATTGGCCCTCCCATATCTGAGGACAAGAAATTTAAAAATACATTGCAAGAACAAACCCAAAATAGTCAAAAGTAGAAGAAAAGGAGGAAAAGGAGGAGGGGAAGAAATTACAGTAAACTTCTCTGATATAGCTTTTTTGACTCAGTACCTTATATATTTGAGTAAAGAAATCTATATCTGAGAAGTCATTCTCCAACTATTAAAAATTATAGGATATGAACAGGCAGTTTTCAAAAGAAGAAATTAAAGCTATCAATAATCTTATCAAAAGTGCTCTAAATCGCTATTAGTAGAGAAATGCAAATTTAAATTCTGAGATATCACCTCACACCTATAAGATTGGCTAATATGACAGAAAATGAAAATGACAAATGCTGGAGGAGATGTGGAAAAATTGGGACACTGAGAAGTGGAGTTGTGAATTGGTCCAACTATTTTGGAGATCATTTTATACCCTTTGATCCAGAAATACCACTATGAAGTCCATATTCCAAAGATCAAAGATAAAATAAGAGGACCTATGTGTACAAAAAATATGCATAGCAGCTCTTTGTGTGGTGGCAAAGTATTATAAATTGAGATGATACCCATCAGTTGGGAAGCTGCTGAACAAGTTGTGACTTATGATAGAATACTATTGCATGATAAGAAATGAGAAATGGGATGGTTTCAGATAAATTTGGAAAAAACTTACAAGAACCAGAGCCAATTGAATTAGGTTGAACCAGAAGAACCTTGTACACAGTAGCATCAATATTGTAAGCATGATCCACTTTGAAAGGCTTAGATACTCTAATCAAGACAATAATCCAGGACAATTCCAAAGGACCCATGTTGAAAAATGTTATACATCTCCAGAGAGAAAATTGATTCAGACTGATTTATATGTTTTACTAAATTTTTAGTGCTTTTTTTTGGCAACATGGCTAGTATAAAAGTGTATACATGACATCATGTGTATAATTGATATCATATTGCTTGCCTTCTCAGTGAGTGGGATAATGTCTAGAAGGAGGTAGAAAATGTGGAACTCAATTTTTTTAAATGAATGTTAAAACAAATAAATTAAAATTATATATAAAGAAGGAAAGAAATATAAGCTTCTTTATGGCACTTTGAGATGACTGACAAACATTCAGGGGTCCTGGAGGGGTGAGGAGAATGAGTCATAGTGAGGAGGATGACACATATCAGGAGGGCCACTGAAGCTGGTCAGTCAGAGGCAAAGTTTATTTTATCACAGGTAGCATTTTATAGGGCAATTTTACATAAGCTAAAAGATTAGGCAATCTTTTTACATAGACAATGGTTAGTAATGATTTACAGTTTTAGTACAATGACTTACTTTACCTCACTGAAGCTTAGACAGAGTTTTCTATGGGATAATAATTCAATATGTCAGTGTGTAACCATCTAACAGAGTTTCTCATAGAATTCTTGTACCAGTGATTTCTTGGAAGGAAATTTAGCATTTGGGAAATTATATTAATTTCTCATGCTGGGTGGATAGGTGAGGTTACTACATCTCTGATTAATTCTAGATTATGATTATGATTTTACTGGGGCCTATTCTCACTATTGGGGCTACATGGCACAAACTGTTCTCACCTTTCTTTGTATTTCCCCACTACTTAGTATTGTTTTTTGCATATACTAAGATTAATAAATACTTATTGATTTATTGATGGGTTATCCAGGGAATTCCTGCTCATTTATGAGTAGGTCTAGTGCACAGGTGTCAAACATGAAGCTCCCAACACTCCTAGTTGAGCCAAATTAAAGTGTAATTACAAAATATTAAACAAAATTGATAAAATTTTATAATAAAACATAGAAAACATTACATTGAAAAAACGATGTCAAGGTGCACCCTGCAGGGATCATTAGATACAGATTAGTGATCTCTGTTTCTATTTGATTTGACACTCCTGAGACTTCACAGCAATGGTGATGGTGATAATGATGATAAGCAAAACATATAAAAAGATATGAAAATGTTATACTATAGTATTGTCCAAATCTTTGACTGTTACTCTACAGTAGTTACTTTCCACAGGGTCTTTTTCATAAGTAACACAGTATAGTGACTCAAATATGGTTCTAATTACTCATAAAAATCTCAGATAAAGGGTATTATTGGTAGACTAAAGAGACAGAGGAATCCACAAAAACTTTGTAAATGACTTACATGTGGTAAACACTTAATAAATGCTTATTCATTGACTCTGCTGTCATAGATTGACTCTGTTTTGTGTTTGCTCTCTCTGCTTCCATTTTGATGAGTGTCATCAAGGACAGTTGAGAAAATAATTTAATTATAAGATGCACTGTGGAAAGAAAGCAAAGTAGGGGTGAAACTTCCTTGCCTCTTTAACATCCTTCACAAAAAATAAAAGTAAATCCACAAAATCAGTTCAAAAAGTAACAAAAGCAGATAGGAGTTGAGGGTAAAGCTATTCAAATTGGGACAAATAGGGAGGAAGGTTTTCTTACTTCTCTAACCCAAGTCCCCCAAGATCCATAGTAAGAACAAACAGCTTGAAATCAATAATACAACCCCTGAGGGCAAGATTAGCAATCTCAAGTTGTTTGCAGAGTCTGAGAACCTATAAACAGAAGGTCTGCACTGGAATCCACATCCACCAGAAAGTCCTTAAGGGCTGCTGAGTCAGCAGCAGCAGGAGTAGTGATGTCATAGACTCTGTACCAGGGATCCCCAGCAACTCACAGCTAGGGATCAAGAGAAGATACTATGGTGTCCAGAAGAACCAGACCCTAAAGGCAGGACATTAAGCTTTGTTGTAGACAGGTGGGGAGGTTGGAGGACCTGGGATTGTAGAGTAAATAGATATCTGCTCTGTGCTGGGCTGCTTCTGTGGGAGAGGAGTGGTGAGGAGGAAGTGAGCATTGGTAAATTTGCTTGCTGATGGCCTGGGTTATCATCTCAGGAGGGTCCTGGGTTATCATCTCAGGAGGAAGTGGCTTGTCCGCTTGTAGTCACAGGGGCAGAACTGCCAGCTGACCCTGGTTGGAGCACCTGAGATCAATCACAGATAGGACTTGAACAGGAGACCTAGGGAATACATCAGAACATGGGCTTTATAAACTTGAATACCTAAAAAGGACATGGGAAAAAATAAACAGACAAAAATTCTGAATCCTAAGAAACATACACCAACACCACCTGGGAGCCCAGAAAAGCTAATAGTTCAGTCTATTTACTTGGCCACTAAAATTTTAACTATTAAAACATTTAAAAAAATGAGCAGCCAAAGGAGAAAGGAGTCAATTATGGATAATTATTATGGAGGCAGAGACCTTGGCTAAAACTCAGAGAACAATGAAGTAAAATCACCTAATACAAAAACACTAAAGAAATACAATAAATGGCCACTAGCTCAAAAAAGTCTTTGGATGAACTTAAAAAGGGTCTCAAAAGCCAAATGAGAATGGTTGAATAAAAACTAGAAAAAAATAAGATGCATATATATACATATGTATGTATATATATGCAAGAAAATCAAGAAAATTATGAAAGAAAAATCCAAATGGAGAAAGAGATCCAAAATCTCACAGAAGGAAATAATCTATTAAGAACTATAAGTGGACAAGATGAAGCTAGTGATCTTTTAAGATAAAAAGAAATAATAAAGAAGAAGAAAAAATGAAATAATAGAAGAAAATATGAAACATCTTATCACAAAAACAACTGACCTGGAAAATAGATCAATGAGAAACAATATAAGAATATTTGGATTCCAGGAAAGCTATGATTTTTTTAAAAAGAGATTAGATAACATACTCCAAGAAGTAATCAAGGAAAATTGCCCTGAAATCCTAGAATCACATCATAAAATAAAAATGGAAACAATCTAACAATTACCACCTCAGAGAGACCAAAAGATGAAAATGAACAGGAACATCATTGCTAAATCCCATAGCTCCCATATTATGGAAAAAATACTCAAGCAACAAGAAAAAAATTATTTTAATACTGTGTATCTGGAGTCAAAATAACATGAGATTTATCAGCCTCAACATTAATAGAATGTAGGACATGAAATAAAGCATTTCAAAAAGCAAAAGAACTGGACTTATTACCAAGAATAACATACCCAGAAAAACTAAGCATTATTATAAAGGACAAAAAATGGATATTTAATGAGCCATTCCTTGTGGAGGAAATCCAGAACTCAGTAGAAAATTGAATCTATAAGAAACATAGAAAGGTAATGATGAAATATTAATGAAAAGCAACCCAAAAGGTCAAAATATTTTATTCTTTTTTTGAGAAAAGATTATTAAATACCCCTGGGAAAGACATTAATGTCTGGATAATTTGAAGGGACATATATAGATAGAAAATATGAGGTCAAAGTGATTGGAATGGAATGAACCAAAATGGTAGCTGAGTAGATTGGGAGAAGGTAGGGTGGAATGGCTATCTCATAAAGAAGAGGAATGAGTGCAGGAAGTGCCACAGAAATGGGAGAGCAGGGTAATTGTGTGTAGTGGCAAAACTCTACTCTCATCAGATCTGGGATAAAGCAAGAACATACACAATAAGAAGGACAAAATCTTTACATACAAAGAAACAGGAGGGAAAAGGAAGGGGGTAAGGGAGAAAGTGGAATAGGATAAGAGAGACCAAGCAAAGAAAAACTGCTTAAGGGACTGAAGGACTAAGAGAAGAAAGAGTAGATTAAGACAAAAGAGAGCAAAGGGTTAAAATAAGGGAATGATACTGAGAAGGGAGTATATATCAAGAAATAGGGGGGAAAGATGAGGGGGATAAGAGAGGAACTCGGAATAACACAAGTCTAATGACAGATAGAGCAAAAAAAAAAAGAAATAGAAGAACAAACAGTGAGGAAAAACAGAAGAGAGGGAACTATAACTAGACATCATGACATTGAATACAAATGGGATAAATTTATCCATAAAATAAAAATGGATAGCAGAATGGATCAAAAATCAAAACCTGACATTATGTTCTTTAGAAGAAACACATTTAAAAATAAGAGATTCATATGAAGAAAAAAAAGAACTGGAGCAGAATATTCTATGCATCAGCTAATATAAAGAAAGAAGAGGTAGCGATCATGATCTCTGAAAAAGTCCAAGCTAAAATAGATGTAATCAAAAGAGATAAAAAATGGAAACTGAATTATGTTAGAAGGTACCATAGACAATGAAACATTATCAATTTTAAATATATATGCATCAAATGTTATAGTATCAAACTTTTTAAAGTTAAATGTTACAGATGGAAATAAATAATGAAATAATAATAGCAGGAGACTTTAATCTTCTCCACTAAGAACTAGAAAATTTTAACCAAAAAGATAAATCAGAAAAAAGTCAGTCAAGGAGATTAATAAAATCTTAGGTAAATTAAATGGATAGATATCTAGAGAGAATTGAATGGGAATAGAAAAGTATATACTTTCTTCTCAGCAATACATGTTACCTTCACAAAAAATGATCATATTTTAGGTCACAAAATAGTTATATTTAAATATAGAAAAGCAGAACTATCAAATGCAACCTTCTCTAACCATAACTCAAAAAATAGTAGCATAAGAAGAAGGAGTAGAATTAGGAGAGGATACCAAAATGTTAGGGAATACACAACTGATAATTTTAACTCTGAATGTGAATGGGATGAAATCATCCATAAAACAGAAGCAAATAGCAGAGTGGATTAGAAACCAAAACCTTATCATATGTTGTCTACAAGAAACACATATGAGGTGGGTGGACAGACATAGGTTTAAGGTCAAGGGCTGGAGCAAATTCTTTTGGGCTTCAAATGAGAAAAAAAAAGGCAGGAGTGGCGATCATGATTTCTGACAAAGCCAAAGTAAAAATATATATGATTAAAAGATACAGGGAATGTAATTACATCCTGATAAAAGGCAGCATATACAATGAGGAAATAACAGTACTCAACATGTATGCACCGAATGGTATAGCATTCAAATTCCTAAAGGAGAAACTGGCTGAGCTCAAGAAGGAAATAGATAGTAATACCATACTAGTGGGAGATCTAAATATTCCTCTTCCAGATCTAGATAAATCAAACAAAAAAATAAATAAGAAAGAAAGAAGAGAGGTGAATGAAATCTTAGAAAAATTAGATTTACTAGATAAGTGGAGAAAAATAAATAGGGACTAAAATGAATACACCTTCTTTTCAGCTGCACATGGTACATTCACAAAGATTGACCATGTAATAGGGCATAGAAACATCACAAACAAATGCAAAAGAGCAGAAATAATAAATGTAAACTTCTCAGATCACAATGCAATAAAAATAATAATTATTAAGGGCACATGGACAGGCAAATCAAAAACGATTTGAAAATTAAATAATATGATTCTCCAAAACCAGATAGTTAAAGAAGAAATCATAGAAACAATCAATAATCTCATTGAAGAGCATGACAATGATGAGACATCCTACCAAACTCTGTGGGATGCAGCTAAGGCAGTATTCAGAGGGAAATTTATATCCTTAAGTACATGTATTAACAAATTAGAGAGGACAAGGATAAATGAACTGGGCATACTAATTAAAAAACTAGAAAGGGAACAAATTAAAAATCCCCAGCTAAAGACCAAATTAGAGATTATAAAAATTAAAGGAGAAATCAATAAAATTGAAAGTAAAAGAACTATTGAATTAATAAATAAGACTAGAATCTGGTATTTTGTAAAAACAGATAAAATAGACAAAGTACTGGTCAATCTAATAAAAAAGGAAAGAAGAAAACCAGATGAAAAGGGAGACCTCACCTCTAATGAAGGGGAAATTAAGGCAATCATTAAAAACTATTTTGACCAATTATATGGCAATAAATATAGCAATCTAGGAGATATGGATGAATATTTACAAAAATACAAATTGCCTAGATTAACAGCAGTAGAAATAGAATACCTAAATAATCCCATATCAGAAAAAGAACTTGAACAAGCCATCAAAGAACTCCCTAAGAAAAAATCGCCAGGGCCTGATGGATTCACAAGTGAATTCTATCAGACATTCAAAGAGCAACTCATCCCAATACTATACAAATTATTTGATATGATAAGCAAAGAAGGAGTCCTACCAAATTCCTTTTATGACACAAATATAGTACTGATTCCAAAGCCAGGGAGATCAAAAACAGAGAAAGAAAACTACAGAACAATCTCCCTAATGAACAGATGCAAAAATTTTAAATAGAATATTAGCAAAGAGACTCCAGCAAGTGATCAAGAGGATCATCCTCCATGATCAGATAGGATTTGTACCAGGAATGCAAAGATGATTAAACATTAGGAAAACCATTCACATAATTGACCATATCAACAATCTAACAAACAAAAATCACATGATTATCTCCATAGATGCTGAAAAAACCTTTGACAAAATACAGCATCCATTCCTATTGAAAACCCTGGAAAGTATAGAATAGAAGGACCTTTCCTAAAAACAATAAACATATATACCTAAAACCATCAACAAGCATCATATGCAATAGGGATAAATTAGAAGCCTTTCCAATAAGATCAGGATTGAAACAAGGATGCCCATTATCTCCTCTATTATTTAACATTGTATTAGAAAGACTAGCAGTAGCAATTAGAGAAGAAAAAGAAATTGAGGGTATTAAAATAGGCAATGAGGAGACTAAGCTATCACTCTTTGCAGATGATATGATGGTCTACTTAAAAAATCCTAGAGAATCAACTAAGAAGCTGGTAGAAATAATCAACAACTTTAGCAAAGTTGCAGGATACAAAATAAATGCACATATATCATCAGCATTTCTATATATTTCCAACACATCACAGCAGCAAGAGGTAGAAAGAGAAACACCATTTAAAATCACCCTAGACAATATAAAATATTTAGGAATCTATCTACCAAAACAAACACAGCAATTATACGAAAACAACTACAAAACACTTTCCAAACAAATAAAACTGGGTCGCAACAATTGGAAAGCCATTGATTACTCATGGGTAGGACGAGCTAACATAATAAAAATGACCATTCTACCCAAATTAATTTACTTATTTAGTGCCATACCTATGTGTTGTTTGGAATTCAGGGAGGTGCCATTTAAAAGTGTCTTACAAACTTCCTATGGACATGTGGGGAACTTTGAGACTACATTTCCCGTGATCCAATGGGTCTGTGGTTTCTGACGTGACTACATCAGAGATTGGGAACCAACATTGAGCTCAACTTAAATTCGGAGGTCAGCTTGAGATGCTCTCTCTGGCATGCAAGACTAAGGAAAGATGGGTGGAGAAATGAACTGGCAGCATTTTAAAAGTAGTCAGGCGTGGTCGTCCAAATTATTTTATTAACATGGCTTTAATTAAACTATTAATTTCCCTCATATCTTCAGCCTTTATCATTTTTTATCATTACATTTTTGGCAACCACATTGGAAACCTAGCCCTCAAGTTTTTAGATAGCCTGAGAGTATTTAAAACCCTCTCCTGAGGTAGCGAACTGCTCTTGCCATTTTGGAGTTTTGGGTTCCACTTTTTCTTTTCTCACTGTTCTCCACAGCCTCAAGGCTGCCTTTCAGGGAAAGGGGAGAGAGGTTTTGCTCACCATGTTTTCACTAAAAGACCCTGCCCCAATCCACCTTGGGGGATCAGAGCAGTCGCTTCTGGCTTTTGACTTTAAACCCAAATTGCCAGTGCCCCTCCAGTGCCTCTGCTGCTGCTTCTCCTGATCTCTGCTGAATCCCGAGCTCACCAGTACAGACCTCTGGTCTCCCTTCCTGCATGCCCTACCCTGTCTTGCAGCAATCTTTGGAGACTGCTTCAGCTGCTCCCTCTTGAGATTTGGGAAGTATTGCCCCCCATTCCCCCTGCTCTCTTGGTAATGGCTTTAACCTGAAAAGAAGCTTTTACTCCATTCTTGCCCTCCATGTGGCACCCCCGCACACGTGTTTCTTCTAAAGCCTGACCAAGGCACCCCTGCCCACAATCTCTCCACATGGGTTTTTCTAAAAACTGACCTAAGTTTTTTTCCAGCCCCTTCCCCACATTCCCACCTGGGTGCTAGTGTTTACTCTTCATTGGGCCTCATGGCCTATTTCAAACTTTCCTGCGATTATTTCAAACTTGATACTCAGGGGAACTTTGAACTTTAAAACCCCTTAAGCTCAGAGCAGAACTCAATTGAATTGAACCCAGAGGTGGACTTTTACACCTCAGAACTGAATGGGTTTTATTTCTGTTTTAAAAAACTCTGTATCTTACTGTATTTTGCTGATTAGTTTTGTGAATTAATTTTGTTTATTTCATTGATTTTCCTGTTGTACTGAATCATTTTAAGCTAATGAAGTTTTGGCTGCTAGATTAATTCTGTTTATGATTTTATTGTAATTCCCAAATAAGGTTTTTTGACTGTATACCTTGTTATCTGGTACTCATATTGTATTTCCTAATTTATTTCAGGTTTTATTTTTACTATAACAAAACAATGCGGTTATATATACCATCTATGGACATCTTACTGGATTTATAAAAGCACATGTCTATCTTGGTAATTGTGTACAACCTTGGAGGTTTTGATGCCTTGAGATTTAAATTGTAATTTTGTGAAAGGTCTTTTAAATTTTACTTTAGATCCTAGTCCTTTCTGTATAAATGATAAGGTTTGATATATTTTATTATAAAGAATTGTTGTCTTAAATGGGTAGAAGAAACATGAAAATTTCCTACCCGAGATTTTTTTTTAAAACAGGAAGCCAAGAGAGCTCCTGTATACTTGTGTTAATCTATATGTCTTAGTCTGATTTTCTATCAGAAGGATCTAGAATTTCTGAGCATAATTTAAAACAGAAGGTTTTTTTAATATCAGATTTTGCTATGGAGGCAGTAACAGAGTTTGTTGAGAAAATATCTTAGCCAAGGTTTAAAACTGTAACAAGTATATGATTTTTTAAACATCATGGCAAGTGATTATAATAATGGGTTTTTATTATTGTTTTAAAATGTGATATTAGAAATTATGGTACTCTATTTGAATGTGCATTGTGTATCTGCTATTTTTGTAAAACCCTTCACTAGTTCTAAGCTATTTATTTTTTTGACATTTTTTTCCTTACATTTGCAATGCAATATTTGTTCTTTAAATTTTTTTAATTAGAGCAATTGATTTTTTTCTCATGTGGTACTGGAAGTACATATATAATCATTATTTATCCTTTTTAGACTTTACAGTGATATAAGCTTAATTCAAATATATATTTGCTATATTATTAATGCATACCTAAAAAGTCTGAAACTATGGTAACCTGCCAATTATTGGTAAATATCATGGGACTGTGATTTAATGCCTCTCTGTCTGATTCCAGGATAAGTGCTAAAAAGAGCCACAAGGTCATAGAGACTGACTGAGAATCTGCAAAGTATCCAGGCAAAAAGGCCTTACAGATCATGGATTGCAGAAGCTCTATGCCAATACTGAAGGGCTTGAAAATGGGGTTTGAGTTTCTGGAGGCCCAGTCTTTTCTAACATTTTAGAGGACAAGCATCCCCTTTAACTTAGATTCCTAGTAAAGCACCTACAATTGGCTTTAATTGGCTCATTCCCTGAGAAGATGCAAGGAAAATCAGACCAGAAAGATACATTCCCCTTATTTCTCTTATATAGAGAGAGAATGGCAATTTTCTACAGTCCTGGCCCTGAATGGGTAATTGCAAACTGCTTAAATCACTTTAATTGAGCGTTGATTCAAAGGCGTATTTTATTTTCCTTACAGTTTTTGCACATTTTATAATTCATTTACAAGTTAATTTTTTGCTCCTTTTATTTGAATTTTATTCTTTTTATTTTTTTATTATTTTTTTGCCTATTGATTTCATACAACACCCGTGACTGAGCCATGCATCCTTTGCTGAGAAATGTGTTATTTGGAATTCTCCTCAGGGGGATGTGTGTTAAGTTTTTTAAAAGTCGATAATTTAAATATATACATATATATAAATATAAATATGTATATATATATATATATATATATATATATATATATATATATAACTCTTTTAGGAGTAATTTCAGGGGGAAGTGTGTAATTCTTAGAAGGAAATGTATGTTTTATAATTTATAATGTAAAGTTTAAATTCTTTTGAGAGTAATTTCAGAATAAAGATTATGCCATCTCCCCACACCATGAAGATGCCTAAAGAGCCTTCACTGGATTATGAACATCCAAATTTGAACTTTGGGGTGCAGTTGAATTGAACTATGGGAAGTTGAATGAATTGAATGCATTTGTTTTGAATGTACACTCTTATGCCAATAGGGGACTGCCTCAAATCGGCTTTTGTCAATGTGGCTAGTTTTATCCTTTTCTTTTATCCCCAAATTCCTGCAATTTAGAAGTTGACTATGTTTACAGATCCAGCAAAGAAAAAAGATCAATCTTTTTTTTTGCTGGATCTCAGGGGGAAATGTGTTGTTTGGAATTCAGGGAGGAGCCATTTAAAAGTATCTTACAAACTTCCTGTGGACATGTGGGGAACTTTGAGACTACATTTCCCGTGATCCAATGGATTTCCAGTTTCTGACCTGATTATGTCAGAGAACGGGAACCAACACTGACCTCAACTTAAATTTGGAGGTCGGGCTTGAGATGCTCTCTCTGGTGTGTGAGACTAAGGAAAGATGGGTTGAGATACGGATTGGCGGCATTTTTTAAAGTAGTCAGGCGTGGTCTTCCAAATTATTTTATTAACATGGCTTTAATTAAACTATTAATTTCCCTCATATCTTCAGCCTTTATCATTTTTAATTGTTACACCTATCAAACTACCAAAAAACTTTTTTACTGAATTAGAAAAAACTATAACAAAGTTTATTTGGAAGAACAAAAAATCAAGAATATCAAGGGAAATAATGATAAAAAAACGTGAAGAAAGGTAGCCTAGCTGTACCAGATATTAAACTATACTATAAAGCAGCAGTCATCAAAATAATATGGTACTGGCTAAGAGACAGAAGGGAGGATCAGTGGAATAGACATGGGGTAAGTGACATCAGCAAGACAGTGTATGATAAAGCCAAAGAGCCCAACTTTTGGGACAAAAATCCACTATTTGACAAAAACTGTTGGGAAAATTGGAAAACAATATGGGAGAGATTAGGTTTAGATCAACATCTCACACCCTACACCAAGATAAATTCAGAATGGGTGAATGACTTGAATATAAAGAAGGAAACTATAAGAAAGTTAGGTGAACATAGAATAATATACCTGTCAGATCTACGGGAAAGGGAAAATTTTAAAACTAAGCAAGAGTTAGAAAAAATTACAAAATGTAAAATTAATAATTTTGATTATATTAAATTAAAAAGGTTTTGTACAAACAAAAACAATGCAGCCAAAATAAGAAGGGAAACAACAAACTGGGAAGAAATCTTTGTAACAAAATCTCTGACAGAAGTCTAATTACTCAAATATACAAGGAGCTAAATCAATTGTATAAAAAAATCATTGCCATTTCCCAATTGATAAATGGGCAAGGGATATGAATGGGCAATTTTCAGATAAAGAAATCAAAACTATCAACAAACACATGAAAAAGTGTTCTAAATCTCTAATAATTAGAGAAATGCAAATCAAAACAACTCTGAGTTGCCACCTCACCCCTAGCAGATTGGCTAAAATGAAGGAAGGGAAGAGTAATGAATGTTGGAGGGGATGTGGCAAAATTGGGACATTAATGCATTGCTGGTGGAGTTGTGCACTGATCCAACCTTTCTGGACAGCAATTTGGAACTATGCCCAAAGAGTGCTAAAAGATTGCCTGCCAGAAATCATAATAGCCACTCCTGCCTTCTTTTTCTCATTTGACGCCCAAAAGATTTTACTCAAGCCTTAACCTTAAACTTGTGTATGTCTACCCGCCTCATATGTGTTTCTTGTAGACAACATATGGTAGGATTTTGGTTTCTGATCCACTCTGCTATTTGCTTCAGTTTTATGAGCGAGTTCATCCCATTCACATTCAGAGTTATAATTGTCAGTTGTGCATTCTCTGACATTTTCGTATCCTCCCCTATTACTACCCCTTCTTCTTAAACTATTTCCTTTTAAACCAGTGGTTTGCTATTAAGCCAGTATCCCTTATCCCCGCCCTTGATTAACTTCCCTTTCTACCCCCTCCCTTATTATTCCCCTCTTTTTGTTTTTAAAGGCCTAATAAATTCCCTCCCCCTTCTTCTCCCCTCCCTTTTTTGACCTCCCCACTACCCTGCTCCCCTTGGTTTATCCCTTCTGACTTTATCAGAAGGGTTAGATAAGAGTTTTATATCCCAGTGGATTGTATTAGCTACTCTTCCCTCTCCGGGTTGATTACACTGAGAGTAAGGTTTAAATATTACGTCTTAATGCTCTCTTCCTCTCCTTCCTATAATAGTATTTGTCCCCTCTCCTTCCCATGCCCTCTTTGTGTGTAATAGAATATCCTATTTTTCTTATTCTCTCAAGTTTCTCTTGGTGTCCCCTACTATTCACCCCTGTCTTTCCCACCACCCATATCATGTTAGACCATTTAGTGTTCCACCCTCTCCCTATGAATTATTCTTCTGATTACTATAATAGTGAATACTATAATAGTGAATAGAGTTCACTACAGAGAATTAAACATAGCATTTCTCCACATAGGAATACAGATAATTAGATCTTACTGAGGCCCTTAAAAAGGCAAATTTAAAAATTATGAGTTTTCTTTCTTCCCCTCTGTTTCTTATTTACCTTTTCATGTTTCTCTCGATTTTTGTGGTTGGATATCAAACTTTCCATTTAGTCCTGGTCTTATCTGTGCAAATACTTGGAAATCTTCAATTTTGTTGAATGCCCATACTTTCCCCTGGAAGTATATAGTCAATTTTGATGGGTAGTTGATCCATGGTTGTAGGCCCAGCTCTCTTGCCTTTCTGAATATCATATTCCAAGCCTTGCGGTCTTCCATTCCCCAATTGATAAATGGGCAAGAGACATGAATAGACAATTTTCAGATAAAGAAATCAAAACTATCAATAAGCACATGAGAAATGTTCTAAATCTCTAATAATTACAGAAATGCAAATCAAAACAACTCTGAGGTATCACCTCACACCTAGCAGATTGGCTAAAATGAAAGAAGGGGAGAGTAATGAATGCTGGAGGGGATGTGGCAAAATTGGGACATTAATGCATTGCTGGTGGAGTTGTGAACTGATCCAACCATTCTGGATGGCAATTTGGAACTATGCTCAAAGGACTATAAAAAATGCCTGCCCTTTGATCCAGCCATACCATTGTTGGGTCTGTACTCCAAAGAGATCATAAATAAATAGACTTGTACGAAAAAATTTATAGCTACACTTTTTGTGGTGGCAAAAAACTGGAAAAGGAGGGTATGTCCTTCAGTTGGGGAATGGCTGAACAAATTGTGGTATCTGTTGGTGATGGAATACTATTGTGATCAAAGGAATAAAGAACTTAAAGAACTGGAGGAATTCCATGTGAACTGTAAAGACCTCCAGGAACTGATGCAGAGTGAAAGGAGCAGAGCCAGAAGAACACTGTACACAGAGACTGATATACTATGATAAAATTGAATGTAATGGACTTCTGTA
The DNA here is from genome assembly GCF_016433145.1 of Gracilinanus agilis. Taxonomy (NCBI): domain Eukaryota; kingdom Metazoa; phylum Chordata; class Mammalia; order Didelphimorphia; family Didelphidae; genus Gracilinanus; species Gracilinanus agilis. The sequence goes on along the minus strand of NC_058132.1, from coordinate 132,003,339 downwards.
CCAGCAGCAATGTAATGACACAAGACAGCTCTGAGGGAATTATGGAAAGGAACGCTACCCACATTCAGAGGAAGGACTGCAGGAGAGGAAACATATAAGAAAAACAAATGCATGAACGCATGGGCTGAGGAGGACATGATTGCGGATGTGGACTTGAAACTACCACACCAATGCAACTAACAACAATTTGGAAATTGGTTTTGATCAACAACACATGATAAAACCAGTGGAAATATGCCTTGGCTATGGGGGAGTGCGGGTGGTGAAGGGGGAAAGTAGGAGCATGAATCATGTAACCATGTTAAAAACGAATATTAATAAATGTTAGAAAAAATTAAAAATTAAAAAAAAACTTAAAAAAAAAAGATTGCCTGCCCTTTGATCCAGCCATACCATTACTGGGTTTGTACCCTAAAGAGATCATAGGGAAAAATACATGTACAAAAATATTTATAGCCATGCTCTTTGTGGTGGCAAAAAACTGGAAAACAAAGGAATGCCTGTCAATAGGGGAATGACTGAACAAATTGTGGAATATGCTCATGATGGAATACTATTGTGCTCAAAGGAACAATAAACTGGAGGAATTCCATGTGAACTTGAAAGACCTCCAGGAATTGATGTAAAGTGGAAGCAGCAGAATCAGGAGAACATTGTACTCATGTACTGATGCACTGTGGTAAAATTGAATGTAATAGACTTCTCTACTAGCAGGAATGTAATTACCCAGGACAATTCTGAGGGATTTATTGAAAAGAATGCTACCCACATTCAGAGGAAGAACTACAGGAGTGGAAACACAGAAGAAAAACAACTGCTTGAACACATGGGTTGATGCGGGTATGATTTTGGAAGTAGACTACAAAGGACCACACCAATGCAACTATCAATAATAGGTGGAAATGAGCATCAGCTGGGGTGGGGGGGGGTTGTGTGTGTGTGTGTGTGTGTAGGGGAGAGTAAGAACATGAATCATGTAACCATGGAAAATATTTTTCTAAAAAAATAAAAATTAAAAAAATAAGTGTGTATACATGTACATGATGAACACTTTCTCTAAGAAAAAAGAATCCAAAGGTACTAGACATGGTAAGCACAAAATGACCTCATTGAAAATGAATAAGTTTTGTAGGTATCATGTTAGATAGAGTCCTTGCCTGGAGTTAGGAAGACCTGAGTTCAAACTTGGCTTTAGAAACTTATTAGAAATCTTACCTGCTAATGTAGAGAGAATATGTTTTTGTAGCTCCACCCTTGAACCCCAGTCCTGGGAAGAGAGAGTGTGAGAGCATAGCTTCACAAAACTTATATCCTCCCTACATCAGCACTAAGGTGAGAAGGAACATGGGAAACTGGGAAAAGAGTTTTGGGGAGACAAATTCCAATTATACATCACAAAGATGAGAGATATGGCAGTCAAGAGAAATACTGGTTTAGAATAAAAATGTGTTTTTACAACTTTGAAGGAAAAGGATGGTATAATATTGTGAGCAGTATAAACTTAAAAGACAGAGAAAAGCAATGGATGAGAAAACTACATTAAGGAAAGTTTGGTCATAGAACCAACCATGCAAAATTATCTTGAGAGCACTTTATGGTAAAACTGGAGGAAAGATAAAAAATAGACAAAAGATGGAAAAAATATGCAATTTTATAACAAGTTTTCCATAGACTATTTTTGGTTTATAAATGCACAGCCCAACATATAACATAAAGAATATGGAAATAGTTATGAAGATAGCAAGATGAGAAAAGCAGGTGGGCAAGATCAAATATACATCAAGGTGGAAGATGCTGAATGAAGCACAGTTTTCAAGGCATTGGTGGCTCAATTTTCCAGGTATATGAAAGAAGGGAAAATTCCAAAGGCATGGCAAAATCATAAGTTTTTATTATTAACAAGAAGAAAAATGAAACAACAAAAAATTCAGTTTTTGACCCCTGAACCCAATTTCCCAACATAATTTTTTTCCCTAAGGATAATCTGGACATGCACCAAGGACATGTTTTATGAGGTTATTGGGGAAAAGCAGGCAATACAACACAAGTTATAGACCCCATCTTTGCCATTCTGCATTTGATTATGTAGACACACAAAAATGTGGGTTCAAGGAGAAGGCCACTTGGAATGTTCCACCAGCTTATGCTAGCACACTTGGCACATGTTATATGTATTCATATGATTGAAAGATATCGAGAACATAAGATCACACTGTAATTTTTTGTTAAATACTTTTTTGTTTTGTTTTGTTTTTATAAGATATCTGCCTTTATCTTATATTGATAAATTAAATGTGTGTTAACTACTGTTTAAAAAGCATTTGATTCAGCAGAGCCAAAAACTGCCTTAAAGTCTCTTCTCCAATTCAGCATCATTTAAGAACATATCAGAATAATATAAGATTTCTGAACAGTTATAGCAACAGAAGCAACTTTTTTGGGTGATTACTTGCTCGTTACTATCAAGTGAGACATTGGATGACCAGAAATGTTCACCACCATTGTAAGAGAAATTCCATTGATAGTCCAAGAAAAAAAGTGATTCTCTGTGGATGGTGGGGACCTCCAGATGTTCCTGTATACAAAAGACATTGTGTTAAGCACCTAAACAGCAAAAAATCTCTTAAATGTGTCCTCTACTCACCCAAATTAGCTTGTTCTAACTATTCATGTAAGAAAAACAAAGCAAGCAAGAATGCCTATAGTCTAGAGCAGTGATGGGCAAACTACAGCCCACAGGCCAGATGTGGCTCCCTGAAATGTTCTATCCAGCCCTGGGACATTATTCCTAATCTGACAAATACAATGAGTAGAATACAATACAATGAAACTTCAAAAGATTTGCCTTAGAAACAGACTGACAGATGAGCATTTCCTTTCTTTTGGCCTTCTCTTTGAAAAGTTTGCCCATCACTGATCTTGACTATGACAGGCACTTGGATGGACAAACTCTACAGTATGTGGGCATATATGTATGTATATATATATATTATTTTATAAATGTGTGTACATGTATATATGTACCCTCAAACACACATGTACACATACATATACCTATATATTTATGTGTTACCCAGGAAAAGATTTTCCCTGAAATACAGACTGATATTTTCAATCCATATATTTTTCCATTGATATATTACTGCAGAACATGGAAGATTCTCTGATTCAGAAAAGGTAAGGACCAAAAATAAAATAAATAAAATGAATTTAAAAGTTGCATGGTGGGCAAGAGGAGGCTGCAATATGTTATATAGAAGTAATTAAGAAGGAAAAGAGATGTAAAGGATATCATCAAAGAAATGCACAAATGAAAACCAAGGACATGTCAGATTGCTTGTGTTGGGGATAAATAAGGGAGATACTTTTCTATTGGGTTCCCTTGGAATGTCAGTAGAATTAAGAAAGACTTCCTTGTCCCTACAAAGTGATACATACACATCCTCCTTTCCCCAGAACATTAGATGAATCCCTTGGGTATAACCTAGAGAAAGACCTGCATAATAGTCAAATTTAAGGGTCAAGCAGAAATGGATCACAACTTGAATCCCTGGAGTGAATATTATCCACCATGAGATCACTTGGGGATAGCTAGGTGGTACAATAGATGAGTTCAAATGCAGCTTCAAAAATTTGTCAGTTATGTTACCTATAAAATTAGCTACATAATATATATATATATGTATATATATAATATTACCTTTATTTGCCTCAGTTTCCTATCTGAGATGATAATAATAGCACTTACCTCCCAGGATTATCATGAGTATCAAATGAGGTATTAATTTTAAAATGCTTAGCTCAGTGCCTGGCACTATATATATATATATATGTATATATATATATACACATATATATAATTCTAAATAAATTATAAGCACTATAACATTAAACATTATAAACCTCATATAATAACATTATGTCATCAATATATACACATATACATATGCACATATAGCATATTCATATACAATATATGTTCATATGCTCATTAAAACCAATTATGTAGCTCTATTTGCATATGATAGTATGATATATAATATGATATAAATGCATATATAATTATATTATATATTATGTGATATAAGCACTATATAAATGTTAGCTGCAATTGGAGGCTGGGAGTATTTTAAATTGGTCCTTTGTTACTTGTGGTACAAATAGTCCTCAGTTTATATAAATAACAGATTACAAGAGAAGAAAATAGCACCAGATATTTTTGAAGCATTTGTTGATCTGCTTGTATTTATTAGGAAAGTAATATGTTCTCTCCAGATTTTGTTCATAATTTCACCTAGAAAGGAATATATATTTTTATTTAGCTTGTTTGCATTTACTTACTTTGTAAATATTTAAAAATATTTAAAACAGGATATAATGATGACTCAATCCCTCCCTCAGCAGAAAATAATTAATAATACTTGGCACTTAATAGCACTTTTCATCATTAAAGCTCTTTGTAGACATTAATTAAGGGAAAGATACTTCATCTTTTTAAGGTTGCATTTAAGCTGCTGTCATTTTATTTCATGATTATCAGTTACTCATGATGATAAGTGAATTATGCAACATCCCAAAAGTAATATTTAAGATTTGTTTGATGGATTAAAATTTCCTCATAAGTGTTTCTCTGTTATATATACCTATTTCATTTAAGCTCTTAGATTATTTTTGTGACTTCTCCATTTCTGACTTTACCTTGGAGGTGTTTTCTTAGCTAATTTATAACTACTGCCTTATTTTATTGTAAGAATGGAAGATTTCTTCAATCCATTTGGAATTCTTTATATAAAATATATGTTCCTAAAAAAGGAGAAAAGCTTTTTAAAACAAAAAACAAAAATATATGAGCACACATTTAAGAAAAATCATCTTTAGCATGCCTCACTTTGTGGAATAGATGGATCCTAGTAATGTTGCAAAAGGAAATTTCTATGAATTGAATCATTTTCTTCTTCTGCCATTATAAAGTTGGAAATGTGTTCTTATGAAATAACTTTTTGCCCAAAGATATAATAAAAATCATACTTGAAAAGGTAGCAATTTCCTTCAATATGTATTTAAGGGAAAATGATTATTTTCAGATGAAAAATAATATATGCTATGTTAACACTGGAAATGCTATAGGGGAAACCAGTCTTAGGCTATTTACAAAGTATTTTCTTCCTATTGTTGTGGAGACAAAGGTTATATACCCTACGGAGATCTGAGCCATTAGAAATATTATTTCCTTAGAAGATGGTAGGAAAACAAAACCATTCTATTTCATTTTTAAAATAAACAAGAATACCAATGAAATACTCTTTTTTAAAAAATGCAAGTTCATTTGTTTCCAGAATGTTTGTTCAAAACCAGCTTACCATATGCTAAGCTTTTCCCTACCAATATCCCTTAATTGTTTATTTTTTTATTACATCAAGTGATGTGTTCACATAGGGGCTATTATCCCTTTAAAAGCTATTTGCAATATTAATCTATTTATTGGGTATTCTTCCTAAGTCCTTTATATTAACAAAGATGTCAATGCCCCTGCCATATAGCAAGAAACCAAATGCTTTAAAGGAATCAGCCCCTGACATTATTTCCATAAGTTCTCTCTCTCCTACTGCTTCACTGCTCCTTATTTCTTTGTCCTCAACCTTTTTCTTGCCCTTCCCTAAGTCCCTACTTTATTATCTCTGTTCTTTCCTTAAGACTCTTGACCTTATAATTAACCAGTTTAATATGGCATCATCTCCACACTGGAATCATATGAGCCCTTGTCCTTCTGTTGCTCCCATGCTATTAATCTTCAGTTCTGGAGTGCCCTATCTGTCTTCTCTTTTTCTACTCACAGATGGTCTAATACTATAGGAAGAAATCACAGGGCCACGCAAATTAAATCCTCTCCAAATTCAATTGGCTTCAACTGACTTCTCAGTACTATATGGCCCTTTAAAACTAATCCTTGACTGACACCATATCACAACACCTATAATGGCTTTTCAAATCTACTCTACTTTTATTTCTCAATTTTCTCCACCAATAAGCCATCCTTTCTCAACTCTCACTTTATATCAAATATTGAGAATCGCTTTATACCATCATCCATCCTCCTTCATCCTACTTCATTCTCACAGGATGAAGCAGATATTCTTGATAAACTAACTTCTCAATTAGTGCCATGGATCTCACCTACTGCTGGTTTTCTTTAAGTTTCTCTATTAATTATTACTTGTCTCATTTTCCGTCTCCTTCTCTGTTGTCTCCTTCCTCACTGTCTAATAAAATGCTTATACTTCTTTCATCTTTTACGAATCTTAGCATGACCCTGCAATCCTCTTCAAGCTATCATCCTATATTTCTCTATTTCCCTGGTCAGCAACTAGAAAGAACAATCCATACACTCTACTTACCCTTCCACATCACTGATTTACTTATCATACCCTTACAATGTGACTTCTGATAGAAGTTACTTCTGATAGAATGGAGATTCCTAAAGGACATCTGGGCCTATATAATTTTTGTCTCTATTACTCCTAGCATCTACCACAATGCTTAGCACATTATAGGTACTTAAAAATTGATTAATTGACCCTATCTGTCTAAAGAAATTGCATTCTCAAAGGTCATAAGTAACTTCTCAGTTGAGCTCCAATGACCTTTTCTTGTCCTCCTTGACTTCTCTATAAGATCCTTCACTATTAACCACTCACTCCATTTGGACCCTTTCCCTCTCCTTTGGTTTCTCTGACATTTTTACTGCTCTTAGCTTCCTTAGGTCATTGTCTCCAAACCCCTATAATAAATGCCACACAAAGAGGCTATCTTGGTCTTTCTTTTCCTGGCACATTCTCTTACTCTTTGATTTCTTCTGTGCCTATGAATTAGATAATTACTTCTATAGTGAGGATTCCTAAATCCATTTATCCAGCCCTAATTTCTCAAATAATGGTAAGCCTAAAGTCAGGAACACTCATCTCCCTGAGTTCAAATCTGGCCATCAGGTATATGCGACAACTCTATTTGCCTCTGCTTCTTTATTTCTGTCAAGAAAATCCCCAAACAGGGTCATGACAATTAGGACAGGACTGATAAATCTTTCAAATATACTTTAGATTCATATCTCTACCTTCTGACATAAAGTAGAAACCAAACATTCAATATACCCAAGGCTTACTTCATCTTTCCTCTTTAAATCTTCCTTTCCTCTAAAGCAGTGATTCCCAAAGTGGGTGCTACCACCCCCCTGGTGGGTGCTGCAGTGATCTGGGGGGGGGGTGATGGCCACAGGTGCATTTATCTTTCCTATTAATTGCTATTAAAATTTTTAAAAAATTAATTTCCAGGGGCTAAGTAATATTTTTTCTGGAAAGGGGGCAGAAGGCTAAAAAAGTTTGGGAACCACTGCTCTAAAGACTTCTTCTATATACATTGATAGTTATACCACCTTACAAGTTACTTAGATTCATAGTATAAGAGAAAACTTTGATACTTCCCATCAATAACCCTCATATTCAGTAACAAGAATTATCAACAGTACTCTACTTCTACAATATTATTCCCATGTGTTCCCTTCTCTTTATTCATACTGCTATGATCCTTAACACTTCTTTCATGGAGTATTGTAATAGTTTCTAACAGGTCTTCCCTGCTATCAGCCAATCTGAATTAAGCACTGAGAATAGTGCCTCAACTATATGTGCTTAAAAAGTTGATTATTGATTGATCTATTGATTTATTTATCTCTTGGGGTCCATTCTTAACACAATGATAGAAATTACCTTCATAAGGCATTAATTAGTCTGATCATATACTTGCCATAATGAAAAACCTTTGGTGGCTAACTTTTTACCTTACTATTTGAAAACCTATTCATTTTGGCTCATATGGAGATTCCCTGCCTTATTTCTTAGTTTTGTCCTTCATGCATCTCCTCTAAAGGCAAAATCTACCACTAATTCTTTCCAAAATATGATAATTAGAGGTCATTTGTAGTCTCATGAATACTTCTATTTTATCCTTATATACTTGTAGTATCCTCATTACTTAGAATGTATTCCTTCCTCACCTTTACTTCTTTGAATTTTCTCTTACCTAAAGGCTAAGCTCAGGAACTTTTCCCATCATATGGACCCTATGGGCAGCTACCCAACATAAGAGATAGAGTGTTGATAGAGTCAGGAAGGGCTAAATTTAGAACCTGACACTTACTAGCTAGACAAATCTTTTAAACTTTATCAAACTTACTTTCCTTATTTGTAAAAATAAAGATGATAATAATTAAAAAAAACATTTGCCTTTGCCTTGGAGGGTTGCTACAGAGGACCAAATGAGATAATATATAAATTATTTTGTAGAGTTTAAAATGTTGTATAAAAACTAGGTGTCATTATTGATAATACTGTTATTACTACCACTACTACAGCTACCATCACTACCACCACTGCCACCACCACCATCACCACTAAGAATTCCCCAAATGAAAGTGCCATTCATCTTCCTTAATTTCACTAGAATGCTTCAGCTGGATCTTTCCATTATTTACATCAACCTACTTCATATTATACGTATCTATGGTTCAATGCCATGCTTAAGCATAAACATTGAAGTTCAATGTAAGTCACTCCAAGGAACTAGGAGTAAAGGGTATTAGAGATGCCAGTTTCTAATAAAATTGTAGGAACTATGTCATTTTTCATCTTTTATTCCATCCCTGAGGATAGTATCTAATATGAGGTAGACAGAGTAGAGAGTTGTTAAATTGAATTGAAGCTCAAATTTATATAAAGTTTCCTTTTAAAAAAAGTACACCTACACAAATGAGACTTTCTACACCTACCTAAATTCTCATATTTTAAGGAGTTCAGTCACTTGATAGATGGCAAGTGAAATAGATTAAAAACTTGGCATCTCAGATAATCTACACTTCCACTCCTGCAATGCAGTAATACTGAGGAAAGCATGTGCTCCAACATAACATGTATGCTAACAAGAGCTAAATCATTTATTAAGCACTTACTATGTGCCAGATACTGTGCTAAACATTGAAAATACAAATAAAGCAGAAAAAAGACTCCCACCCTCAAGAAGTTTATAATCTAAAAGGGAAGACAACACACAAATGTAACCTGAAAAAGTAGTAAAGGAATTTGGAGTATGGTGGAGAACATCAGAAGAATGCAGAATTGAGGAGTGAGAATCAAAGAAATAGCTGACTTGGCTGTCTTTCTTAAAAGGAGGTATTGGGAAAGTTCTCTTATTGCCACCCTCTAATCAGAAGAGAACACAAGATCAGAGGGAGTTGACATGGCATGACTTCCAGGGTTAAAACGATCTTGCAGCATGAAGAGGTTAACTGAGACAAAATAAGAAATTCAAAAGAACTTAACCAAATGGAAAATGAAGAGATGACTGACCTGGGTACCCTCTTTAAATGAAAGTTCTGAGAGGAACTCTTCATCCTCCAGTCAAAGAGTAGGGCCCTACTTAGTGGGTATAGATAATTCATAATAGGAAGCAGAAACAATAGGAGGGATGGAAATATATTCCAATATGTCAGTGAAAACTTGCAATATAAGATTACCTTTCAATGTTCATACAGAAAAAAGAAAACCAGATTTGTAAAGCTGGAAATGGAGTCAAAATTTTCATCATGGGTTTGAATCAATTCCACAAGTACTAGTGGCAGGAGGTATAGGAGAATAGGAACTTATCTATAATTCATCTAAAATAACTAGGCTAGGATGGGGGTGGCAATTAGTGTCCTTCCAGTTCAGTATGAGTGATATGATAAAGCCACCAAGAAAGCTAATGATTTTAAATTACATTAAGAAAGGTGTAGATTCCATGAATAAGGTGGTGATAGAAGCACTATACTGTGTTCAAACCAGATATGTAATAGTATTTTTAATTCTTGGACCTACATTTTAATTATGACATTGACAAGTTAGAGAATATACAGTGGGGAATAACCAGCATGGGGGAGGGCATTGATTGAGTTACTATATTTGAGATTAGTTGTAGAAACTAGTGATGCCTAGCCTAGAGGACAATAAACATAAGAGGATATCATAGCTGTCTTCAAGTATTTGAAGGGCTATTACATGGAGGAAAAAAAAAGCTTTATTCTGTTTGGGCCCAGAAGGCACATCCAAACACAGAGAGTAAATAGCAAAGAGGTAGATTTAGACTTTGTTTTAATCATTCAAATCATTTTATATTTATATTTTACATTTTATTTTTAAGTTAAACCCCCAGAAGAGCATTTCTATATACAGAGCATAACACAGAAAGAAGATTGTATATGAAATTGTGATTCTCCATTTCATACTCGTGTTTTTAAAATATATAAATATACATTATTTTCAAAACTGCTTTGCTTTTCTGTGCTTCTTTTGGAATTTCCTTGTGTTCGCTTCTTTGCCCTAGCTTCTATGGTTATTTAAGAACATTGTGGATTGATATTATGTGAAGGGAATCCCCTCTTAGGATCATGCATGGGATGCTATCCTTCCTGCCTCCCTGCATTCCTGGAGCTACATCGCTTACATTACATAGGCTGGTCACCTAGTTATGTAACCTAGTGTAAGTTACATGGCTCTAAACTTGTTCCAGACATGACTGAATTTGAACGGAATATGCAGAGAAGGGATAAAAGGTTCCAACAAAGAAACACTAGCTCTCTGGCTCTGGTGTCGTGCTAAGAAAGTTGCTGCTGGAGGTCACACTGAACTTGCTATGTGGGAGCCAGATTGGGCTACTTTACTCTATCTTTCTACCTATTTCACATCTTTTACCTATCCAAGTAATTCTAGTAAATTTCATTAATTTATAGCCAGTTTCTTAATTTTCATTGTTACAATACTGAATTTGTAATCCACTAAAACCACTCAGAACTATTCTATTTTCTTTCATTTTTTGAAAGCTGTTTTTATATCAAATCATTTTTATAAATCTATCACTTCTCTTCCCCAAAGCAATGCATCTTTCAATGTACTGTATATTTTTAAGAAAAAAAGCCAAGTACATAAAACCAATCAACTGCTTCCAACAACAACAAAAAAGCTATTCTTTCTGTTTATATCATGGTAGATGCATATATTTTTTCTTGGCTTTGCTTTTTTCCCTCTATGTTGATTCATTTTTTGTTTTACCTTGTTTCTCTGTATTCTTCATATTTATTTGTCATATGGTCCAATAACATTTCATTACCCTGATTTAAGGCAAAATACAGTATTACATGTTTATTGATTTTTAGAAGATAGATTTTGTTTCCAGTTCTTTGGAACTATAAAATTGCTGCTATCAACCAATAGATATGCTATTCAAAAATGATATGGGCTTCCCCAAGAGATGGTGAATCACTTCTCACGGGAGAACTTCCAGGGGAGGCTAGATCCCCTCTTGTCATGTTTGTGATAGAAAGGATCCCTTTCAGGCATAGGTTGGACTAGATGCCTTCAGAAGTACTTTTAATCCTAGCATTCCACTTAATTCTATGTGTCTGATTCTGCCACACAGCCAGTTAGTGGTAAAGCACATAAGACTCAGTTAAAAAGGAGATGATTGAGACAAAAACTTTTAAGTCATTCCTCTCCTCCAGGTAAACATTTGACTCTCTGGACTTTGCCACTGTGACTTGTCATTATGGAATATACCTCAGTGCTTAAGACATTCTCTAGAACAGGGGTCGGCAACATATGGCTCTCGAGCCATATATGGCTCTTTTGAGGGTCAGATATGACTCTTTCTGCAGGAGCCATAAAGTCCATTTTTTTTCAGGCACTGTTACAGGAGCATGCACTGTGAGCACTGACAGAAGAAAAGTGGCACAGATAATCAAATGAATAAAAGGTATGCCTCTGTTGGCAAAAACTGTTCACAATCATATGATAATGATGGCAAATAAAATTGAGGAAACACAACTGAAGGACATAAATGCAGCACTATTTTTTTCTCTCACTGTAAATGAGTCAACAGAAATAAGCCAGTGAAGCATGATTGCAAGGTATGCTGTTGGTGACACACTACGTAAGGAAAGTCTTGTTGTTTTGCCTTTGAAAGGGACAATAAGAGGGAAGGATTTATTCAAGTCTTTCACTGAGATCGCTAATGAAAAAATCTACAAATGGATAAACTTATTTCAGTGTGTACTGATGGTGCTCTGTGCATGGTGGGGAAAAACAGAGGATTCATAGCACTTCTTCATGAAGATGAAAAGAGACCCATCCTAAGTTTTCACTGCATCCTACATCAGGAGGCTCTTTGTGCTCAGATGTGTGGCAAGCAGCTTGGTGAGGTGATGTTGCTGGTCATTCAGGTGGTCAATTTTATTGTTACCGAATTTTAAATGATCACCAGTTTAAAACACTGCTGGAAGAAGTTGGGAATAATTATCCTGGTCTGCTTCTGCACAGCAATGTGCATTGGTTGTCAAGAGGGAAGGTGCTCAACCATTTCGCAGCTTGTCTGAGCAAAATCCAGACTTTTCTTGAAATGAAAACCAACACTGAGTGGCTCCTGAAGTTCTACTATTTTGCAGACATAACTCAACATCTGAACCAGCTCAGTGTGAAAATTGCAAGGTGTTGGAAATACAGTCTTATCCCTTTAACAAGCAGTGTTTGCATTTGAAAATAAGCTAGAACTCTCCATCACTGACATTGAAAGAGGTTGTTTACTACACTGAAAAACTGGGAGAGTTTAAAGATACATACACAACAAATGACCCTGCTCAACATCTTGATCTTCAGCAGCTAGCGGGCTTCACATCTAATCTCCTGCAGTCATTCAAAGCGCGCTTTGGAGAATTTTGTGAGCGCACTCATCTTTTTAAGTTTATAACCCATCCACACAAGTGTGCAGTGGACAGTGCTGACCTGAGTTACATTCCCGGTGTCTCCATCAGAGATTTTGAGCTTCAAGCTGCTGATATGAAGGCCTCAGACATGTGGGTGAATAAGTTCAAGTCACTGAATGGAGATTTGGAAAGACTTGCTCAACAGCAAGCAGAGTTGGCGAACAATCACAAGTGGGGAGAAATGAAAAATCTTCAACCCGCGGATCAGCTGATTGTCAAAACTTGGAACACCCTTCCTGTCACATACCACACACTGCAGCATGTGAGTATTGCTGTACTGACAATGTTTCGCTCTACATATGCATGTGAGCAGTCTTTCTCACATCTAAAGAACATTAAGACCAACTTAAGATCATGTTTAACAGATGGAAGTCTCTATGCCTACATGAAGCTTAATCTCACCACATATCAACCAGACTACAAATCCATCAGCAAAACCATGCAGCATCAGAAGTCACATTAATGGTAAGAAGTACTTTATTCATCATTGGTTAGCACAAAATAACTTTATTAAAAATAGTTCAGAGACTTATTGAACTTTAAAAGTGTTGTTCTTACATAAAATGCACATATTTACTTGTATTCAGTGTTAAACATATTGTATAGCTGTCATGAAATTACGTTTTAAAAAATGTGGCGTTTATGGCTCTCACGGCCAAAAATATTGCAGACCCCTGCTCTAGAACATCCTTCCGCAACGCTGGCCCCTTTCTTTATTATGGGTTCTTTTTTAGGATGGATCCAAACAAGTCCTGTTTCACTTACTACTCACACCCCTCCATAGTTACCTCTCTTCACCTCTTTTCAGTTCCCATTTATGTGTTGCCTTACTCCACAAAAGTATAAGTTTTAATGTCAAGAACTGTCTTTTTGTTTGTATTTATATCCTGAGCACTTACCACTGTGTCTTTTACATAGTAAACACTTATTAAATAAATGCTTGTTGCCTTCTGTGATGCTTATTGCTTGATTCTCTTAACTGATCCCCCTTACTCAGTGTAGGGACAAGGACAATAGTGAAGAAAAATTACTAGAATAATTGGGTAGTCAATTAAGTACAATTCTTGACACAAAACAATTCCTACAAATTTGTGTGTTTATTTTGATCTAGTTTTCTAAAGATTAGCATATTTAAAGGCTCAGGTTCGCCTATTCTGAATTAGGGCATTTATAAAGGGTTATAGTTCCCTTTGTCTACTTCATTATAAACCCCAAGTCTTTAAAATCTTGACTCAGGGTGTCCTGGCAAAGGTTTAGATACCAGCTTTCAAAAAAACAGTATACATGATGCACTTTGAATTTGGATTGGAGGCAGCTCAGTAATTCAGTGTATTGAGAGCCAGGCCCAGAGACTAGAGGTTCCTGGGTTCAAATTTGACTTCGGATACTTCAAAGCTGTTTGACTTTGGGTAAGTCACTTAACCCCATTACCTAGTCATTATTGCTCTTCTGCCTTAGAACCAATATGCGATACTGATTCTAAACTGGAAGATAAAAAGTTTAATTTGCCTTATTAATACTTTATGCCATCACTTTCTTAAGTATAGAGACAATTTAAAAAATCAAGCCCTAATTTGTATTTATTTCTCAGGTATAGATGCCTACATTCAAAATGTTTAAAATAGGCTGTCTCCCTGGTCACAAGAAAGTGGTTTCAGCACACCTTTATACCTTAGTTCACTAAAGAATTTAGACTACAAAATTCTGGGAGCAAAAATCTGCTGGTTAAATGAGATTATTGTATTTGGTGTTTCATGTTTCAGAGTACGAACAAATATGGCGACCCAGACTAGTAGTAAAGTGGTCTTACTACATACATCTTCTATATTCTAGATTGACTTGCCTCCTTTCAACAATTCAGTGGGGGGGAAATTTATTGTGCAAAGATGGAAGAATAGGACAGATTACCTCACCCTTCAAATTCTAATGTAGCCAGGATTAGAAGGAAAACAGTAAGCTGGGGGAAAAAAACTTCATAGCTAATTTCTCAATAGGATATTCATATCTTAAATATATAGAGAACTTTCATGAATTTATAAGACTATAAGCTATTCCCCAATTGATAAACGGTCAAAAGATATGAACAGTTTCTGGATAAAGAAAACAAAACTAAATAGAACTCTATGAAAAACTGTTCTAAATCATTACTGATTAGAGAAATGCACATCAAAACAACTCTGAGATACCAACTTTCCCCTATGAGACTGACTAAAATGAAAAAAAGGACAAAATGACAAATTCCAGAGGATATGTGGAAATATGAGGATACATACTATTAGTGGAAAAGTGAGGTGGTTGAACCATTTTGGAGAGTAATTTGGAATTATGCTCAAAGAGTTATAAATCTGCATACCTCTTTTGAACCAGCAATGGCACTATTAGATTCATTTCCTAAGGTGATCAGGTAAAAAAACAAAAGCAAAAAAACCCTAGTTGTTCTAACCTATTTATGGCGGCTCTCTTTGTGGTGGCAAAAAAATTGGAAATTGAAGGAATGCTCATTAGTTAGGGAAGCATTAAACAAGTTGTGGTATATGAGTGTGATGGAACACTATTGCACTATAAGAAATGATAAACAGGTTAATTTTGGAAAAATATGGAAAGAACTACATGAAATTATAAACAGTAAAATGAGAAAAAAACAAGAGAATATTATATACAACAGAAATATTGCTTGAAGAATGATTTGTGTATGTGTATCCCCCAGAGAAACACCTGACAAATAAAAATGACAATTTCATATATACATAAATTGTTTTGTCAAAAGATGCCTTCTCTAATTGAGGAAGAGAAGGGGGAGAGGGAGTTAACAGGTGTTTTGATATGACAAACTAATTAATTAATTTTTAAAGTGTTATTCCTGTAGGCTCACCTTAGTGTGAGTCTTCATAACTTGTATTCCAAAGCTGAAATTTTCAGTACCCATTTCACAGCATGATTGTGGGAAAAAAGCTTTAGAAAGTCAAAATATTATACAGTAAAATATAAATTATTTATAGCATTATGTAACAAAATTAAGAAACTTTGCTTTTGCCTTATTAATATATTACTCAGAAACCCGTGGTTCTCTTTGAGCTTCTCTTTTGCCAACCTCAACAAAGCAAACTTAGTCAAATAGATTTTCTCAAGTTGGACTGTGACAATGAAGCTAATCAGGATACTTAATATTCCAGACATCTCTTTATGAATATATCATTTGTTTTGTAATCTGACTGGTTTCTTGGGTTCTGTTTTTAAAGTTACCATCAAACAAATGAAGAAAGATTAAAGACATCACTTTAAGGCTCCCTGCTCCGACTGAGATCCTACAATTACTTCCTGATGCAAAGTGACATTTGTAAAATTTGTAGGGACAGTATAGAAACATATCTCATTTCCAAAAATTAAACAGCTTCTAAAAAGCACCTGAGATAAATTCCCAACACCTTTTTATAACCATCTACTGTCACTTACTGGGGTCTAAAGTCCACCACTATGACTGAAACCTTTTTTTCCTATGATGCACTGAGATCTTTCCTCAAATTTTCATTACTCCCCTGACTTCCCACAAAAGTAGATTGAAAATTGAAATGATAGATTATGATCTTCTAAATCCTGGTCCAGGGAATGCATTATAGCATCATAAATGACAATGCTGTAAATAACTATTTATTTAACAGCCAAATTCTAGCCATGGAAATTTGAATGATGTACATGCTGTGATTTATTCTGAAAAATTGAAATATATGAAGTCATTTTTTAGTGAAAATGTTTAGAGAGACAGTGACAGCTATGTTTTCTGAAGAATTTTAAAGGTGATCTTTAATCTGTGCCTTGCACTAGTTTCTGTTCCTGGATGAGTTGTTGAGAGTAGGGGCTGACCCATCTTTGAAAACGAAAACAACCAAGGATTCTTGCATAAAATTAGAGTTAGAGTTACACACAAGTAAAGGTTTATTATGAGTCTTAGACCTCAAAATGCCTTTTGTGTCAGAAATACTGTTCTCTCAGGATGTAGCAGTCAGTCGTGATATTCCTAGCAATGTCATCTCATCTCAGGAAGGGTAAATGTTGCAATAGAAAGAAGACAGGAATTGGGAGCTGGACGCCTCCAGTTCAAATCCTAGCTCTGCTTCAGTTCAGTTAGCCACTGTTTCCTCATCTACACAATAGAGATAATCATAATTAACATGCCTACATGGCATATTTCTTGCATTATTTTTATGAGTTATAGAAGGTGCTACATGCAAAAATTCCTAGTCACTACTTCATAGGGCAAAGAACTAATTATTTATTGCCAGATACTATGTGCCAGGCATTGTGCTAAGTGCTTTCCAAATATTATCTTCAGCTAAATTTGCATCAAGTAATGCAGCCTGTGTTACCCTGGGCTAGTCATTCAAACTACCATTTAAGTAACATCTCAGAGAATATGGCAGGCTGCATTAATAGAGGGCATTTCCTCTCCCATTAGTAAGTTCCCATGCCAATGAAATCATAGGTCCAGTCCTTATCTCTGCTTGTATTCTGATGCAGTTTTATATCTGAGTGAAAAATAAGGCTTTGAACTGCTTCTAAGTGTCTGATATTAGGGAAAACATTGACAGATGATGCTAGGAGATCTTGGTTCTTCTCATGACATAGTTGCTAAGCAGCTAAGCAAATAATTTGGCTTTTCCTAGATTTCCTCATCTGTCTAAAATGAAAATTAATAGATTTTAGTATCTAAAGATAGAGGAATCCTTAGAAATTATCTAGTTCAGAGATATCAAAAATGCCAGGTTGAGTCAGGCAACACTTTTCAGAAACAGTTTAAAATATAATAAGGAAATTCTTAGCAAACTAAATAAAAATAAACAAAAAAGCAACAGGGGGATGCAGAACAAAATTTCATTTATTATAACAATAGATTATATAAAATACTTTGCGGTCTATCTGCAAAGACAACCCCAGGGACTATATGAGCATAACTAGAAATTATTTTTCACACATATAAATACAGAAACAGTGATTAGAGAAATATCCATCGTATTTAGGGTCATACCAATAAAATTGCCAAAGAGTTATTTCATATATAAATAAATAATAATAATAAATTAATCTGGGAAAAAAGATAAAAAATATCAAGTGAATCAGTTAAATTAAAGCAAAGGGAAGTGGCCTAATAGTATCAAATTTCAAACTATATGATACCACAGTAATCAACGAACAGTCTAGTATAGGCCTATGAATCATGCATCAGTGGAATAGATTAAGTATGCAATATATAATAGTAAATGACTATAATAATCAAGTGTTTTATAAACCAAAAAAACAAAGTTGGGGACAAGGACTTATCATCTGACAAATTCTTCTAGGAAAACTGGAAAGCAATTTGGCATTAATTAGGCATAGACCAATATCTCACACTATATATATGAAGATGAGATCAAAATGGGTACATAATTTATATATAAAGAATGATATGATAAGTAAGTTAGAGGAAGATGGAAAAATTTATGTCAGATTTACAAATAAAGGAAGTATTTATGACTAAAAAAGAGATAGTGAGGATCAGGGGAGGTAAAATAGGTTGCTTTGATTATATGGAATTTAAATTTTTGGACAAATAAAACTAATGTAGCCAAAATGGGAAGAAAAAAACAGAAATCTAGAGCACATTTTAAAGCAAGTTTCTCTAATTGAGGACTCAATTCTCAAATATGTAGAGAACTAAGACAAAGGTAAAAAATATTAGTCATCCTTTAATTGAAAAATAGCCAAAGTATATGAATAGGTAGTTTTCAGAAGAACAAATCAAAACTATCAACACACATGAAAAATGCTCTAACCCACTATTGATTAAAGAAATGCAAGATGAGATTTTACCTCATGCTTATCAGATTGGTTAATATGACAGAAAAGGAAAATGACGAGTGCTGTATTAAGTGTTGAAAAATTGGGACACTACTGCACTCCTGGTGGAGTTGTGAAATGGTCTAACCATTACAGAGAGAGGAATTAGAAACTATGACTATAAAACTGCATATACTTTTTGTCCCAGAAATATCACTGCCAGGTCTATATCTCAAGGATATCAAAGAAAAGGGAAAAGGATCTATATACACAAAATATTTATAGCAGTTCTTTCTGTGGGGGCAAAAGATTGGAAATTGGGAAATGCTCAGCAATTGGGAAAGAGTGAACAAGTTGTTTTTTATTATGATGGAATACTACTGTGCTATAAAAAATGAGGAGTAGGATGGTTTCAGGAAAACCTGGGAAGCCATATAAACTGATGCAAAGTGAAGTGAGCAGAACCAGGGGGAAAAAACATTGTATACAGTAAAAGACATTTTGTAATGATGATCAACTGTGAAAGATTTAGCTATTTTACTTAAAACAATGATCTAAGAAAATTCCAAAGACTTATGATCAAAACTGCTATCCACATCCAGAGAGTATAGATTGAAGCATCCTTTTTTCACTTTATTTTTCTTGCTTTTTTGATGTTGTTGGTTGTTTTGTTTCTTTTTTTTCAACATGGCTGATATGGAATATGTTTCTAAGACATCACATGTATAATTAATATCATATTGCTTAGCTCCTAACAATGGGGGGGAATTAAAGGAAATTAGAGAATTTGGAATTCAAACATTTAAAAAATGAATGTTGAAAATGATTATAAAGATAAATAAAATTCAATAGTACATAATTAATTTTAAAATGTGATTTTCTAAGTCAAAATGCAGCCCAGAAGGATCCTTTTGTATAGTTTAATGACCCCTTCCTTTCTCTATGATTGATATCACTGATCTCTTCTAATCTCTTCACTAAAATCAATAAATAAGGTTAATTTCTTCATCGGTGACACATAAGTAATATAGTCAATCTAAAATTTGAAGCCTGATCATTTTACTCTACTATTAGGGCTTATAGGATAGAAGATAGTATTACATAATGGAAAAAGCACTGGATTTGAGATCAGGAGTGTTGAAGTTTAGTCCTGAGCCTTCTATGAAGTATTTTACTAAATAAGTAAATTAACTGGCATTTAATTCTCCTGAGCTGTGAAATGAAAATATTAGACTAGATTATGCCATAGATATACCTTCCTTTGTTGCTTTTTAACTTATTTCTTGAAGTCTCAAAGCATCATTATCTTCCACTTTCCCTGATTCTAATTTTTAGGAAAATATTTTCTTCTTTGAGTTTTTTACCTCTTTTATTATTTGGTGAATTCTGTTCTCTAAGATATTCTTTTCTTCAGCATATTTTGTGACTCTTTTACCTTGCTTTTTGGAATTATATGATATCACAATTCTTTTCCCAATTTTTTCCCTATTTTTTATTTGATTTTTGAAATCATTTTTTGTTCTTTCTTTAGCTAGCTCAGGAATTCTTGTTAAGCTTGTGTCCAATTTGCATTTTCTCTTTGAGACTTTGCTTATAACTCTTTTCATATCATTGTCTTCTTCTGAGTTTGTGTCTTTATCTTCCCTTTTAAAATAATAGCATTTTTTATGTTCAGAGCTTTTTATCATTTGACCATTTTCCATTTTATTTCCTTACTTTGAACTTTATATTAAAATTGTGCTCTGATTACTGAGGGGAGGGAGGGGAAGAGGGTTATAGGGTACTTCCCCAAGCTTCAGGCTTTTTTATGACACTGTTTTCACAGTTCTGGAAGTTTGTAAGTTTCTGGTGGTTCAAAGGTGAGGTGATCCAGGAAGAGGTGTAATCTCTGTTCTCCCTGTTGGTGTTCTGATCTTTATCCTAGGAGGGTCCCTGCTCATTTCCCATTGCAAGTACTCTTCTTTGCCCTTGAACTGTAATTAGGAATTGTGTATGAGCAATGGAGTTGTCAAACAGTGCCCAGTCCTGCTGCTAGTGCTAGCACAAGGGTCCCCCATAATCTCTGACTAATTGTTCCATCCTCTTACTGTCTCTGGTCTGGGAGCTCCCAAAACAGCTTCTACTACTGTTAAAGCTGCCTACAAGACCCACAGTTGCTGTTACTACTATATGTGCTCTGGGTCAGCCCCAATACAAGTGTCCCAAACTTCTCCTTTCTAAGTATTCTTGGGCAAGAAAAATCTCACTCTAACCTGCTATTGAGTGGGCTACTCTGGAATTCACATTTTTAAAAGTAATTTAGAATGGAATGTCAGGAGAGCTAGTCTTTAGTGTCCCCACTATCTACTCCACCATATTGGTTCCACTTACTTCATAGTTTAAATAACTTCCATCACTTACAGGTTTAAATTCCAAGAGTCATAGATACATAGAAGTGGAAAGGATTTTGGATGTAATCTAAATAGACCTACAAAAATGTATATCCTATTGACAACACTCCTCATATTTAATTAGTTACTCAGTCTCTAACTGAAGACCCTATAACTGTGATGGTAAACCTATGGCACACATGCCAAAGATGGCACACAGAGACCTCTCTGTGGGCATGTGTGCAATTGCTCACCAGAGTTAGTTACTAGAAAGCCAGAAGGACTTGGGCAGAGCTTCTCCCTTCCCCTTCTCCATCATGCCCCACAATACCTCTGCCTAGCAGCTCAATGGAAGTACTTACTTCCTCCCTAGAGCAGAACATTCAGGCCACTCTCCCTCCCCCCCCCTCCACATGTTTCTCATCACCTGCCCTTCTGCCCAGCAACCCAAGAGAAGTGCTTATTCCTTCCCCTGAGTGGAGCACTGGGGCCAATCCCCTCTCTTTCTCCATGGCACATGGTCTCTAAAAGGTTCACCATCACTACCCTACAATGTACCCTATAATATACACTGTACTCAGAGGTAGCCCATTATAACTCTGGATAGTTCTAAGTGTCATGAAACTTTTCTTTTTATTGAGCTCAAATATGTTTCCTTTCTTCTTCCCAAAGCAGTTCTAGTTTTGTCTTGTGGGACCAAATAGATTTAAGTTTAATTCTTAGTATATAAGCTTTCAAATATTTGAAGGTTATAAGATCATGCCCCCTTAAGTCTTCTCATCTCCAGAAAACCTGCCCTCCCTACCTTACAAGAAATATATAAGGATAAAATAAAATGACAGATAGGAAAGAGCTTCAAAAGAGTCAAAGGTGCTATATGAATATTTGGTTTTAATGTACATTTGGATAGTATCGCCCATCTATCTCTAAATTACACATATAGCTAAAGGTAAATTGCCCAGTCATTTCCAAACCTGAAGGAAAGACAATATATGTCTCTATAAAATGGCCACTTTAAGGGATATTTTTCATCAGGCAGTATCATTATTTCTAACAGCTACTCAACTAAGCGTGGAAAATGTTACACACAAATTCCAAACTTCATTGGAACACATCCACACTCGGCTAGCTGCCCTCTGTTCTATGGATACTAATGTCCAATCACTGAGTCAAATGAATTACCCTAGAAATCCTAAAGAGCAACAGAAATATATTTAATTTTGGATGGGTGGGGAGGTTGAATTTTTTTGAGAGCCAAGTTTTCTTTTTAAAAATTGTAATATTTGTTTTTGCCTCAATTTCATGTAAAAACATTTTAACATTCATTTTGTAAAATTTTGTGTTCCAAATTCTCTTTCACCCATCCTGTCCTGCCATTTCTCTTAGATAGTAAGTAATCTGATACAGACTTGGCATATGTAGTCATGTAAAACATTTTTCCATATTACTACTTTTGTGGCAGACATGATGCAATTTTTCTGATACAATCCAAGGAGAAAATCTCCTCCTCATTGTTTACTGATTGCCAAGCATTTATTTCACTGTTGGAGAATGTTCTTGCATTGAACAATCCTAGCAGATCCTAGGATACTTTATTAACATACATCAGTCATGAGATATCTCTTTCTCTCTTCCTAGTTCCTGGCCAAAGGATTCAACTCTAACTCTCCGGAAGGACAGGTCCAAAAAGACTAGGATGGGAGGGCACCTTGGCCATGCTTAATCTGATAATTTAGTGGAGATAAAAGGAAAATTGGAACACATTGCTAGCATTTGAGAGATCTTATTTTTAAAATATTCAGTGCAAACATTAATACCTCAGAAATAAGCAATACAAATAAAGTCTTGATTGGTTGTTTTGTTAATTATTTAGATTTAAGAAAATGTTGAAAATGCAGATTAAACTTAAAAGTGTATTACATACATTTTCCTTACAAAAAGGTTGTTCCACAATAACAATTAATAATAACAATAGTTGGCATCGATATGGCACTTTAGAGCAGTTACATAGTGCAGTGAATAGAGTACCAGACTTGGAATCAAGAGGACTCATCTTCCTGAGTTTAAATCTGTACTCAGACTCTTACTACCTTTGTGATCCTGGACCCTGTTTGCCTCAGTTTCTTCATCTACAAAATGAGTGACAAAAAGGAAATGGTTAAGAACTCTAATACCTTTGACAAAAAAAGATAATAAAGTCATAGGGAGCTAGATACAACTGAAAATTACTGAAAAACAGTTGCACTTTAAGATTTTCAAATGCTTTACATACATTTGAGCCCCACAAATACCTTAGTACTTGTACCACCTGCATTGAGTGTGAATTTAAAATTCCAAGTTATAGATCTGAGAACAGACCTCAGTGTTTTGACTGAAACAATTAGAGGTGTTTACTAAGGTTAAGCCACAGTTGATTTAGCTCCATTCTTTAAGTCTAGCTTCATTCTTGCTTTCCCCAATTTTACATCAGCAAGCACAGATCAATCAAATAAACAATAAGCATCTATTAAGTACCTATTATGTGACAGGCACTGTCACTAAAATTCTTGGACCACTGAAATGGACATTGAAATGTGAACCAAAGGTAACATAGATTTGTAATTGTTCATATTTATTCTGTATTTTTCTAATAGCCCTTAAGTACTATATTATTATCCTCATTTCATTCCAACCACAACCCCATAAGGTGAGTGCTACTATTATGCCCATTTTAGAGATGATAAAATTCAACCTCAAAGAAATTAAATGACGTGTCCAAGAGCTAAAAAATGTTGGTGTCAGTATGTCAAGTCAGTTCATCTGCTGTTGAGTTCCATGATCATTTTGCTACAAATTGACCAGAGAAGATATTTACCTGATTACTTAGAAACATGGTGAAGAAAAATTAATACTGCATGTTGTCAAAAATGAATCTACACTGGGTGTAAGGAGTGGGTGCCTTCCAAAATTGATGTATGGTTTTTTTTTCCTTCATCAGGAGGAAAAAAACTCCAAAATCAGTGCTAAGCTTTGGGTATCATTTTTCTTTTTATTTCTTGGCTCCTTGTCAAGGGACCTTCTCTAATCTGGTTGTGTCAGGACAAGTCCAAAGGGTTTCTGGGAAAGGGAAAAAGAGGTGAGAAAAAAACACTAGTATATCTTTCTGTTTTAGGCTGGCAATGCTTTCTACATCCTGGCATAACTCTTAGAATCCAGGCAAAGCAACATGGAAATTTAAGGACAAGGAGACAACTGACTAGTTGATTGATTTATCCTTTGGAGTTGAGTGGTCTCCTCTGCCAAAAGGAAACCATAGGTCTTACGTCTGTCACATTAAACTCTATTTATAATAAAATGAGGAGAATTAATTGAAATGCTTGAATTATTGGGGAATTTCTAAAGTTACTTAAACTGTCTCTTTTTGTGCTGGGCCTGGAGTTAGTAAGACTAATCTTCCTGAGTTCAAATCAGGTTTCAGACATTTACTACCTGTGTGACCTTGGGCAAGTCACTTAACTCTGTTTGCTTTAGTTTCTTCATCCATAAGATGAGCTAGAGAAATAAATGGCCAACCACTCCAGTATCTTTGCCAAGAAACCCTGCTGGGTTCATGAGGAGTCACATATGCCTGTAAAGACTGAACAACAACAATCAGTCTAGAGAGAGATGGCATATTATAGAGCAATGATGGCAAACCTTTTAAAAACTACATACCATGCCCCTCTTACTCCAAACAGGGAAGGAAATATTCCCTTTGGGCTACTGGGCAGAGTGATGGGTGAAGTGAAAAAATGTCCTCAGCATAGTGAGAGGGTGAAGGGAGAAGCTCCTTCTAGTCCCTCTGCCTTTCTAGTAATGAACTCTGGCGAGGGACAGCTCGTGTACCCACAGAGAGGGATATGTGTGCCCTTTTTGGCATATGTGCCATAGGTTTGCTATCATAGTTATAGAGGATAGAGAGCTGGCATCAAAGTCAGGAAGATCTAAGTTCAGACACATATTGTCAATGTGATCTTGTCAAAGTCACTTAGTGCTTCAGTGTCTCAGGAAACTCCTTAAGAATATAAATTTTATGAGAGGTACCTACCTGTTTTGTTAAAGAAATCTATCTTACTGGAAGTTCCATGGATCAATAAGGTCATTGGTTTATCCCCATCCCTACCCCAAAATCAGTCTAAACATGCAACATTCACTGTTGTTCTTTCCCAAATTTCTAGGTAGTGCTGTTGATGAAATGTTAGATTTGAAATAAAGGAGACCTGAGTTCAAATTCTGTCACAGAAAATTATTATCTGTAAATCTTGATTAATTTTGTTATTATGAAGATAAAATATGATAACATAAGTAAACATCTTTATTTATATATAAATTATATATATATGTATACATATAATTATTATTTGTTCCTCCCGATCCAAGACTCTCTTGTGTGTCTACCTTACATGTGTCTTGTAGATGCTATTTTTTTACATATTATCTTCTCTGTTAGAATGTAAGTTCCTTTAAATTATCTTAGTAAGCTAGTGTTTGAAAAACCCAAAGATCCAAGCTTTTGAAATAAAATTTTACTATTCAACAACAACTGGGAAAACTGGAAAACAATATGGGAGAATTAGGCCTAAAACAACATCTCATACCATATACTAAAATAAAGTCAAAGTAGATACAAGATTTATAAATAAAGAGTAATACTACAAATGAATCAGGGAAGCACAATATAATGTATTTGCCACACTTATGGATAAGGGAAGAATTTATGATTAAACAGGTCAAAGAGTGAATTACAAAAAGTAAAATACATAACTTAGACTATATTAAATTTAAAAAGTTTTACATAAACAAATCCAAAGCAATCAAGATTAGAAGGGAAACAAAAAATTGAAGGGGGAGGGAAATTTTCAGCAAGTGTCTCTGACAAAAGCTCACATCTCAAAAATACAGAGAACTGAGTCAAATTTATAAGAAAAAAAATCATTCCCCAGCTGATGGTCAAAAGATATAAACAAGCAGTTTTCAGATGAAGAAATTAAAGCTATCTTTAGTCATATAAAAGAAATTCCAAGTGACTATTAATATGAGAAATGCAAATTAAAATAACCCTGAGATATCACCTCATATCTAATAGATTAGCATGTGACAATATGCTAAATATAACAATATGATGAAAAGGAAAAATGACAAATTTTGGAAGGGATGTGGAAAAGTTAGAACGTGAATACACTGTTGGTGGATTTGTCAGCTGAAAAAAGCATTCTGGAGAGTAATTTGGAACCATGTTGAAAGGGATATAAAACTGAGTATATCCTTTGACCCAGCAATACCACTACTAGATCTATATCCCAAAGAGATCAAAGATAGGAGAAAAGGATATATCTATAAAAATATTCATAGCAGCTCTTTTTGTGGTGGCAAAGAATTAGAAGCTTAAAGAATGTCCATTAGTTGGGAAACAGCTGAACAAGGTGTGGTATATGATTGTAATGAAATATTTTTGTGCGGTAAGAAATGACAAATAGTATCTGGAAAGATTTATATGAAGTGATGCAAAGTGAAGTGAGTAAAACCAGGAGTGTTTTACACAGTATCAGATTAAACTTAAAAGTGTATTGCATACATTTTCATTACAAAAAGGTTGTTTCACAATAACACATTTCTAGGTAGTGCTGTTGATGAAATGTTAGATTTGAAATAAAGAAGACCTGAGTTCAAATTCTGTCACAGACAAAGATATATGAGGATCAACTGTGAATGACTTTATTATTAGCACTGAAAAGAACCAAGGCAACTCCAAGAAAGTATTGATGAAAAGGCTTTTCCATCACCACAGAAGAAACTGATGGAATCTGAATGCAGATTGAAGTGTATCGTTCTTTGCTTTATTTCCTTCATGAGTTTTTTTCTTATGTCTTACGTTTTATTTTAAAACATGATAAACATGGAAATATGTATTGTGTGATAATACATATACAATCTATATCATACTAAGTGCTGGCTTAGGGAAGCGGTTGGAGTATGAAGAAAGGGAGAGAATCCAGATCATAAAGTGTCAGAGAACAATTACTAAAATTTGTATTTATATGCAATTGAGAAAAGAAAAATATAGTACAATTTTTAAAAAAGAAAAGCAGTTCCTTAGGCAGAGACTCATCGCTTTTTCTTTGCATGCTCAGCATTTAGCAGAATACTTTACACATAATAAGTACTTAATGAAGAAAATAAAGGAAATACAATGTACCAACCACTAGGGATTCATATTTTTTTAAGGGGCTATCTCTGCACTCAAAGAATTTTCTACTTGTTGGATACATGACATAAAGGGGAGAAGTGAACTAGGAAGAGAGTTTTGTACTAGAAAGATGGAAGAGGGCAAAGAGTGTGCTGATATGAGGTCTCACAGATAATCTGGGCAATGAAACACAGTTAGTTGTTTGGAGCCACACCGTAGATATAGTTGGCTAGGGGGACCAATTTGTACACACTATAGAGCAGGAACAATTTTTGCCTTTCTTTGTATACTTCTAGGGCTTAGCACAGTGCTTGGCACAAAGTCATTTAATAAATGCTAGTTGTCTAGAAGGTTGACTGACTCAGTCATTCCATTGACCAGTATTGGGGAGGGCAAAGTAGTGGGATGTCACCATTTAGTTGGTGTGTCAGCAAGACCCAAAATTAAAATTATGAATCCCTGCCATTTTGGAGCTGCTAGTATCAGCACTCTGATGGACAAACTGGATGGTTATCTCACCAGGCAGCTGCTTATCAGGTTCCCCTTGTTGGTTTGAAAGTGTGACCTGGGTTTCACCTAACCTTCCAGCAGAGATCGGAGGACAGCCCTGAAGTGTTTTTTCTGAAATGATTTGAAGCAGTCACCTTGATAAGTCACAATTGATTTATCTCTATTCTTTAAGCCTAGCTTCATTCTTGCTTTCCTCAGTTTTAGATGGAAAAGCACCAATCAATCAATGAAACAAACAATAAGCATCTATTAAGTTCCTATTCTATGCCAGGAACTATGATAGAAAATGGGATATGAGAATAACAATGAATACCCTAGCTAGCCTTCAAGGAGCTGCCATTCCCTCAGGGGAGAGAACACATTTATAAACTATATTTTTTTAAATTAAGATAATTTTTTCTTGAAAAAGGAATACTGATATGAAGTGGGGGGATCATGGATGATTATATATGGTCAGTATCAAAGACAGTCTTATCAAAAACTTTGGTAGAATTTTAGGAAAATGAATATATTGGTACAAGTTGTCCCTTTCAGGATAACATGTAGCTCCCTATAGTT
Source organism: Gracilinanus agilis (assembly GCF_016433145.1). Lineage (NCBI taxonomy): Eukaryota > Metazoa > Chordata > Mammalia > Didelphimorphia > Didelphidae > Gracilinanus > Gracilinanus agilis. The sequence goes on along the minus strand of NC_058132.1, from coordinate 131,975,042 downwards.
ACTCCCCTGATGAAAAGTAAAAATGCTTCCAGGAAGAGATTCCCCAATACGCATTAGCCTTGAGAACCAGTTCTTCAAGCTTTCCCTGATTTGATAACAAATGAATCAAATGGGAGAGCTCACAAGGAAATGATTCAGACCAAGGCAGATTTATTGAAGGTACCCTTGAGTGTCTCAGAGCTCTGTGAGCACTTGGCTCCCAGTGAATTGTTACAATATTGAAATCAGTGAGCACATAAATTAAAGGCAGTCAGCCACATATTGAAACTATTTTCCTTAGTTTAAGTGAGCAGTTGGTTTATTAGAACTATTTGAAGTGATGGAGGTGCATTCCTTCTCTCAGAAGGATGGATAGACTTGATGACCTCTCAAGGTTCCTTCCTGGTCTGTAATACTGGTTTTTCCTCACTTTGCCATACCAAAGGAATCAAGCACAACCATGGCATGAGGCCATTGACATTACTTTTTTTAAAAAATTGTAATGGAAATGTTATGATGAGATGTAAAGAATATTAGATTTGAAGTCAGATGATTACATTGAAATCCTGACTTTGTAACTTTCGGTGAATCCCTTCACCTCTCTGGGCTTCAGCTTTCTCTTACTTGTAAAATGAAAATCATAGACCAGATGGTCTTTAAGGTAGGTATTGAAAGTTGTTGACTCAGTGATCTGGAGGAAAAGGTATTCTTAACCTTTTTCTATCTGAGACCCATCTGTCTGTCTAGTGAAACCTCTGACTCCGCCCCTTCTCAGAATAACATTACTTTAAATGCATAAAATAAAATACATTGAATTACAAAGGAAACTAATTACATTAAAACAATACAAAAATATTCAAAAACACATTCATGGACTTGAAGTTAGGAACCAATACTATTAGGTACTGTCTAGCTATGTCTATAATCCTGTGTCACACTATTATGACCTCACTAAAGGGAACAGGCTGTTTATATATTTTCAGAACCTATTTGGTAGATTGCCATAGAGTTCCCCTGAAGCCTTAGAAAGGAGCACTCGAGGCCAACACAAGAAAAGAGTGGATGAGGACTATTTTTTCTCTTTCTTTACAAAGATTATTTGAGCATGGGCACAGCTTGCATTATGGCCATTAAGTAATCTTCCTGATGTCATTATAGCCTATATGAGGCATTTTCCTCAATACATGAGCAGCTGTTTTAGAGCTTCTCTAACTGTAGGATAGCCTATGAGTTACAATTCAGGAGGCCTCAGTTGTTTGAGTTATGACATAGAAAAAGTTCCTGGTCCTATTTAATACTTCAGCAAGAACAGTGTTTTAATGAAGCAAATATAAGTTTCCTCCTAATGCATCATCTTTACTTATAAAGCAACAAATTGCTTTAAAAATCTGTAGCTTGGACCGCATTCCCCATTTGCATTTTGATGCCCTTCATCTGCAATATGAAAGATGGAGTCTTTACATTTAAAGAGTACAAGCTTTTAAATGCACCAGTTATATGTATTTTGTTCACAAGTTCTTCCCATTTGTCATCTTTATCATTAATATGTTTCTCTGTACCTTGCCAAGAGGTCTTGGAGCCAGGCTCTACTTTCAGGGCTGTTTTCTTTTGCTAAATGTTATATCTACATCCCTTATTCTCAAATGCAGATTCAGGATACCTTTGATTTGGGACCTTTAAAATTCAATAGACTTTAATTTGTTTGTAGAGTTCCAGGCTTGGAGTGTGCATTATCCTTTGGCGAAGGGTCCAGGGGGAAAGAAGCAGAAAGGAGGCTTAGGAAACCAAATTGGGCTCCTGACACACTGAGTCATTTCCTCAATAGCACTAATTCATGGGCTGGAAATAATATGCATTTCACACAAACGCTTCTCCTGCTGTTGAACAGAAAATGTGTAATTACCAAAGGAAGCATCACTTCCTATGATATACAGTTGATCTGGGTAATAAAGCATTTTCACCCTCAAAAAAAAGAGCCCTCTCCCCAACACATTTCTCAAAAAATGCATGACCTGTTTATACTTCTTTAGATGTGAAAAGGTCTTTGGGTAAGTAGACCTTCTCCTAGGAGTGCCTTCAATGAATCTCACCCCTCTCTCACATTTAGTTTGACTGAATTCAACTTTTCTTGTCAATTAAAAATGATAAATATTGCTTTTTAAAGGGCAGTCATAATATAGACCTGTCTTTCTGAGACAGGACTGAGGCTTCCTAAACCTCAAGAAAACTTATCAGGATTTAGAATAAGGCAGAATCATTCTGAAAAAATCATATATAGCAGAAATGATGAAATTAAAGCTCGCCCACCAGGCTTGATTCAGAGATTTAGAGGGGTTATTTAATTTCCATAAAGCCATTGACCCTAAAGAACATGTTTTATTACTTCTCCTAACTCGATCCCTCAACAGTCCAAGCTATTGGAGCATACAGAAACCATGACTAAATCTGTCTTCTCCCAACCTGAACCACCAAAGACCAAAATCACAAAGGATATTTGCTGTTAAGAGTTTTGTCTTTTACTCTTTTGTCTGACAAGGACATCAAGTCACTGGTTCTACATTTGTTCATTGCTTGAGGGCTCTTAGAATGCAGTAGAAATCTGAATAATTGATTCCCTTCAATAGTACACATTGGGCATCTATCTTTGGAGTCCCAGTATGTACTATATCCTCTAGGCAGGTGAAAGCTATGGATTCCACATGGAAATAATTTTCAGATTTCGGATTACTCTGAGGCTCCCAAAAAAGTAAGAGAAATGACTATTTCTCATTTAGGGTCAATGCCTGACTATCCTCACTCGTCCCTGATTTAAATTAAAGCTCTGACATCATTTGGGTGTCTCTACATGCCAGTTTTATCCCATAATAAACAGATTGTTTTGTGAGAAGAATTTGCACTAAGCTGTCTCAAACTAATCATGGAAAGAATGTAAAGAGGGAAAAAAATCTTTAATCCTTATGGAAAAAAACTGAAATAGGGTGATTTTGTATATTTCTTTGGCTACTGCTCTATTTCGTTATGATTTGAAAAATAATTGGGTGTAGGTCCACAAGGAGGGAGAATAAATCAGTTTGATATTTTCTAAGAAATGACATGTTCTGTTGGTTTACAACCAGTATGTGAAGTTTCTTAACCACCTATTTTTCACCCAGTAAGTAATGAAAAACAGCTACAATACAGTACAAATGAGTATAGATAAACTTTCTTTTGCACCACACTGAACTCTTTCTGCTTTTAATTTCTAAAGAACATATTATTAATCAGAAGTGCCCAAATTAATATGTTTATTGCTTCTTTTCTCTGTATATACTTGTACTTTTGGTAATATAATCAGTTACCATGGATTTAATTATCATTCCTATGGTGCTCCTGTCCTATATCTCTAACGACTTGGTCTTTAGCATAAAGAGATCTGAGCTCAAATTTGATCTCTGCCACTTCCTCCTTATGAAATTTCAGGCAATTGACTCTGTCATCTTCTTCATTAGTAAAACTCAGGCATTGTACCATATGATTTCTACTATCTAAGGTCCCTTCTAGGTCAATAAGTCTAGCCTTGTCTGTGGTAAGAATGGTACCTATTTTATGCAGGTTAATCTGGTTTCCCCATAAGGGTATAGGGAAGTCATTTTCAGTGCTTTGCTTTCCTTTCCACCTAAGGTATTAAACGACCCAGCTTCAGGGGACTTGGTGCTAGAGATTTAGCAAGATTTCCACTGGCCTACCATGACCATTGACATGGCAAATGTGGATATGAAGAAAAGCAGCACCTTCTCTGAATTATATCCTTTTGAATTTCATGTGGCTAATAAGTGTGTGTATGCATGAGCTAGAAACCTACTAAGAGAGAAGGGGAGGGAGAGAGAGAGAGAGAGAGAGAGAGAGAGAGAGAGAGAGAGAGAGAGAGAGAGCTGTCTC
>NC_058132.1:131872504-131970747 GCF_016433145.1 Gracilinanus agilis | reverse complement strand
GAAGAAGAAGAAGAAGAAGAAGAAGAAGAAGAAGAAGAAGAAGAAGACAGAAAGAAAGAGAGATGGAAGGGATGTTGATACTCAATCAACAGCCTGATGGAGAGATGGCCAGGGAGTGGAGTAGAAGCCTGGTTCCTAGCAAGATAAGGCAAAAGCTCACCAATCAGAGGTAGGATTGGGAGGTAGAAAGAACAATAAGGATGATGACCACAATGCTGGCAGCATATTAAAGAGATGTTCAAGAAATTATCTTAAGTAAAATTATTTTTATTATATTTTACAGGCTACAAGTTCTTCACTGAATTCTAATCTAGAACCTGAATCATTGAACTGGACTGAGATTGGCCTCTCATAGAATATCTTCTCTATCCAGATTAGGGGTTCTTAACCTCAGGTCCAAACTTGTGGATAGATTTTAGTTGATCTGTGAACTTGGTTGGACAATAAATAACATCTTTATTGTCACTAATCTCTAATTGAAATTTATAACCAGTCATTTAAAATATTTTGAGAAGGGAATCATAAGTTTCAGCAGGCTGCCAAAAGGAGTCCCTGATACCAAAAAAAGTTTAAGACCCCCCTTCTTTACATCCTGTTTCAGAGATTTCACCAAATCCCTTAGATAGAAATAGTTGGAAAAAAAACAGATGGTTAAGAAACTTCACAAATGTGTGGTAAATACAATGGAATGTATCATTTCTTTGGAAAGATCAGAATGATTTATTACCCCTTCTTTTGGATTAATAGCCAATTATTTTTCTAATCAAAATAAAATAGAGCAGTATTCAAGAAAATATTTTTAAAATCATCTTGTTTCAGGGTTTTTTTTCCCATGTGGATTAAAGTGACCCAAGTTCACGACCTCAGAGTTTTCCTTCATTCTTCCTTCTATGCAATCCTGCCCTACACTCTCATCCAATCAGTTGCTACACTTTGTTGATTTTAGTTCAATAAGATTTCTTGCATTTATTCACATTTCTTAATATTCAGGGCATCCTCTCCTCTCACTTGGCCTATTCAAACAGCTTCCAAATTAAATTCCCAGATTCTAGTGCCTTCCTGTTCTGATATGACTTCCATGAAGCTACCAAAAACACCACTCCTTCAACAGCATATTTGACCTTGTTATTCCTTGCTCCAGAATCTTCTAGAGCTTCTCTTCCTGGTTAAGATGGTGGCTGCGTAAAAAGCAGCTGCTTAACCACTCCTAACCAAAACAGATAGGACTCCTCAAGAAGACATAAAAACAAATCCAGCAGAACAAAGGAATTCCACAACAGGGTGCAGCATTGAAGGTATGTGGAATAGGGGCATTTCCATCCTATGAAGAGGTGAAATAGCTCTCACTAAAACGCAAGTTGAGCAACCCCCTCCCTCACCCCACATCACCTACAGTGCCAAAGCCAGTGCACAAGAGCTAGAGCAAGCTTGGGGCACCCATTAAGTCCTTTGCAGCTACCTGGGGTCACCAGGTCCTGTTCCTGAGAGCAGCAAGACTTAAGACCCCAAGAGGCTAAAGAACACCTGCGGACTGTGAAAGCAGACCCTGAGCTCAGGTGCAGGCTCTTGAGTTCATGTATCTTGAGAGCAGGAGTGGACTCAGATCCTGAGCACAGGAGTGGACCTTGAGTGAGGACCCAGTGCAGAGGGGTGCACGACTGTGGAAACAGCTCCCTGAAACTATTAAAGGAGCCTCAGACAGAGAAACAAACAAGGGGACCACCAGGAGTCTTGACCCTGAGAACAACGAGATCTGAGACTTCAAGAGCCTAGAGAGCACAAACAGACTCTGAGTGTGAGGAAAAACCTGAGAGGGCACAGGGCTAACAATGGCAAGCCATTCTCAAGAACCCCAAAAGAGAAAGATCATCAAGAAGAAATCTGTAACACTGGAGAACTTTTACACAGAGAAAGTCCAGACCACAGAGCAAACAGCAGAGGAGAACAAACAAGTAATCATATCCAAACCTTCCCAAAATAATGAAAACTGGTCACAAGCTATTGAAGAGTTCAAATCTTAGATGTTGAGAAAGATGTGTTATAATTAAAAATGATGAGGGCAGAGATCAAAAGGGAGAATAGTATTTTAATAAAAGCCATGCTGATAGAGATAAACTGACCACGCGCCTGTAAGAAACCTCTTCCAACCTCACCTCAGCCATTTACCTTCCTCTTTCCTCCAGCTCAGGTAACTCAAGAGGAAGTTCCAAGTCACTCCCCCCTACTTAAAACAGTCCCTCACCTTTAATACGTCATCCAAAACAGGAAACCCATGAAACCCATTGGACCACGGGAAATGTAGTTTTAAGGACCCCCACAGGTCCACAGAAGTTTGTCAAATACTATATTGAGGTTCAATCCTTCCAAATAGAACCCCAGGTGATTTTAACTAACACAGATGGAAGAGATCTGGCAAGAAAATAACAATTTAAAAGGCAGAATTTCACAATTGGAAAGTGAGGCAAGTCAACTGAAGACCAGAAATGACCAGATTGAAAAGGAAAACCAAAAGATTATAACCAAAAACTAGTCCTGAAAGGCTAGAATTGAGCAATTAGAAGCTAATGATCTCTTAAGACAGCAAGAACAAATAAAACAAAGTAAAAAGACTAATAAAATAGAAGGAAACATGAAATATCTCAATGAGAAATTGACAGATCAAGAAAACAGGGCTAGAAGAGACAATTTAAGAATCATTGGTCTTCCTGAAAAAGCAGAAATTAATAGAAATTTGGACTCCATACTAAAGGAAATTATTCAGCAAAATTGCCCTGAAGTTCTACAACAAGAAGGAAATATAGACATTGAAAGGATCCATAGATCACCCTCTACACTGGACACAGAAAAGTCAACACCAAGGAATATAATAGCCAAATTCAAGAGCTTCCAAGTAAAAGAAAAATCTTACAAGAAGCCAGAAAGAGACAATTCAAATATCAAGGAGCACCAATCAGGATCATACAGGATCTGGCAGCCTCTACTCTAAAAGACTGCAAGGCTTGGAATATGATATTCAGAAAGGCAAGAGAACTGGGCCTTCAACCACGGATCAACTACCCATCAAAATTGACTATATACTTCCAGGGGAAAGTATGGGCATTCAACAAAATTGAAGATTTCCAAGTATTTGCATAGAAAAGACCAGGACTAAATGGAAAGTTTGATATCCAACCACAAAAATCAAGAGAAACATGAAAAGGTAAGTAAGAAACAGAGGGGAAAGAAAGAAAACTCATAATTTTTAAATTTTCCTCTTTAAGGGCTTCAATAAGATTTAATTATCTGTATTCCTATGTGGAGAAATGCTATGTATAATTCTCTGTAATGAACTCTATTCACTATTATAGTATTCATTATTATAGTAATCAGAAGAATAATTCATAGGGAGAGGGTAGAATACTAAATGGCCTAAGATTATATAGGGGGTGAGAAAGAGGGGGGGGAAATAGTAGGGGACACCAAGAGAAACTTGAGTGAATAAGAAAAATAGGATATTCTATTACACACAAAGAGGGCATGGGAAGGGGAGGGGACAAATATTATTATAAGAAGGGGAGGAATAGAACATTAAGAGGTAATATTTAAACCTTACTGTCTGTGTAATCAACCTGGAGAGGGAAGAGTAGCTATATTATCCATTAGGATATAAAACTCTATCTAACCCTACTGATAAAGTCAGAAGGGATAAACCAAGGGGAGCAGGAGAGTGGGGAGGTCAAAAAAGGGAGGGGAGAAGAAGGGGAAGGGAATTCATTAGGCCTATAAAAATAAAAAGAGGGGAATATTAAGGGAGGGGGTAGAAAGGGAAGTTAATCAAGGGAGGGGATAAGGGATACTGGCTTAATAGCAAACCACTGGTTTAAAAGGAAATAGTTTAAGAAGAAGGGGTAGCAATAGGGGAGGACACAAAAATGTCAGCGAATGCACAACTGATAATTATAACACTGAATGTGAATGGGATGAACTCTCACATAAAAAGGAAGCAAATAGTAGAGTGGATGAGAAACCAAAATCCTACCATATGTTGTCTACAAGAAACACATATGAGGCAGGTGGACATACACAATTTTAAGGTTCAGGGCTTGAGCAAAATCTTATGGGCTTCAAATGAGAAAAAGAAGGCAAGAGTAGCAATCGTGATTTCTGACAAAGCCAAAGTAAAAATAGATATGATTTAAAAAGACAGGGAAGGTCATTACATCCTGATTAAGGGCAGTATAAACAATGAGGAAATAATACTGCTCAATATGTATGCACCAAGTGGCATAGCATCCAAATTCATAAAGGAGAAACTGGCAGAGCTCAAGAAGGAAATAGATAGTAAAATCATAATACTGAGAGATCTAAATATTCCTCTTTCAGATCTAGATAAATCAAACCAAAAAATAAATAAGAAAGAGGTAAGAGAGGTGAATGAAGTCCTAGAAAAATTAGAATTAATTAATATGTGGTAAAAAATAAATAGGGACAAAAAGGAATACACCTTCTTTTCAGCTGCACATGGTACATTCACAAAGATTGACCATGTAATAGGGCATAGAAACATTGCAAACAAATGCAAAAGAGCAGGAATAATAAATGTAACCTTCTCAGATCATGATGCAATAAAAATAATAAATAGTAACTGTACCTGGACAATCAAAAACTAATTGGAAATTAAATAATATGATTCTCCAAAACCAATTAGTCAAAGAAAAAATCATAGAAACAATCAACGATTTCATTGAAGAGAATGACAATGATGAGACATCCTACCAAACTCTGTGGGATGCAGCCAAGGCAGTACTCAGGGGGAAATTTATATCCTTGAGTGCATATATTAACAAATTAGAGAGGGCAGAGATTAATGAATTGGGCATGCAACTCAAAAAACTAGAGAGCAAGCAAATTAAAAATCCTCAGATGAAAACTAAATTAGAAATATTAAAAATCAAGGGAGGAATTAATAAAATCAAAAGTAAAAGAAGTATTGAATTAATAAATAAGACTAGAAGCTGGTCTTTTGAAAAAACAGATAAAATAGACAAAGTACTGGTCAATCTAATAAGAAAAAGGAAAGAAGAAAACCAAATTGACAGTATCAAAGATGAAAAGGGAGACATCACCTCTAATGAAGAGAAAATTAAGGCAATCATTAAAAACTATTTTTCCCAATTATATGGCAATAAATATAACAATTTAGAAGATATGGATGAATATTTACAAAAATATGAATTGCCTAGATTAAAAGCAGAAGAAAGAGAATACCTAAATAATCCCATATCAGAAAAAGAAATTGAACAAGCCACCAAAGAACTCCCTAAGAAAAAATCTCCAGGGCCTAATGGATTCATAAGTGAATTCTATCAGACATTCAAAGAGCAACTAATCCCAATAATATACAAATTATTTGATATGATAATCAAAGAAGGAGTCCTACCAAATTCCTTCTAAGACACAAATATGGTACTGATTCCAAAGCCAGGTAGACCAAAAACGGAGAAAGAAAACTATAGACCAATCTCCCTAATGAACATAGATACAAAAATCCTAAATAGAATACTAGCAAAGAGACTCCAGCAAGTGATCAAGAGGACCATCCACCATGATCAGGTAGGATTTATACCAGGAATGCAAGGATGGTTCAACATTAGGAAAACCATCCACATAAGTGACCATATCAACAGTCTAACAAACAAAAATTACAAGATTATCTCAATACATGCTGGAAAAGCCTTTGAAAAAATACAGCATCCATTCCTATTGAAAACACTGAAAAGTATAGGAATAGAAGGACCTTTCCTAAAAATAATAAACAATATATACCTAAAACCATCAACAAACATCATATGCAATGGGAATAAATTAGAAGCCTTCCCAATAAGATCAGGAGTAAAACAAATATGCCCATTATCACCTCTATTATTCAAAATAGTACTAGAAAATCTAGTAGCAATTAGAGAAGAAAAAGAAATTGAAGGTATCAAAATAGGCAATGAGGAGACTAAGCTATCTCTCTTTGCAGATGATATGATGGTCTACTTAAAAAATCCTAGAGAATCAACTAAGAAGGTGGTAGAAATAATCAGCAACTTTAGCAAAGTTGCAGGATACAAAATAAATGCACATAAATCATCAGCACTTCTATATATTGCTAACACATAACAGCAGCAAGAGGTAGAAAGAGAAACACCATTTAAAAATCACCCTAGACAATATAAAATACTTGGGAATCTATCTACCAAAACAAACACAGCAATTATACGAAAACAACTACAAAACACTTTCCAAACAAATAAAACTGGATCTAAACAATTGGAAAGCCATTGATTGCTCATGGGTAGGTCAAGCTAACATAATAAAAATGACAATTCTACCCAAATTAATTTACCTATTTAGCGCCATATCTATCAAACTACCAAAAAACTCCTTTACTGAATTAGGAAAAACTATAACAAATTTCATTTGGAATAACAAAAGGTGAAGAATATCATGGGAAATAATGAAAAAAATGTGAAGGAAGGGGGCCTAGCAGTACCAGATATTAAACTATACTATAAAGCAGCAATCATCAAAACAATATGGTACTGGCTAAGAGACAGAAGGGAGGATCAGTGGAATAGACTTGGGGTAAATGACATCAGCAAGACAGTGTATGATAAACCCAAAGAGCCCAACTTTTGGGACATGAATGCATTATTTGACAAAAACTGCTGGCAAATTTGGAAAACAATATGGGAGAGATTAGGTTTAGATCAACATCTCACACCCTACACCAAGATAAATTCAGAATGGGTGAATGACTTGAATATAAAGAGGGAAACTATAAATGAGTTAAGTGAACACAGAATAGTATACTTGTCAGATCTCTGGGAAAGGAAAGATTTTAAAACCAAGCAATAGTTAGAGAAAATTACAAAATGTAAATTAAGTGGTTTTGATTATATTAAACTAAAATGCTTTTGTACAAACAAAAACAATGTAGTCAAAATCAAAAGGGAAACAACAAGTTGGAAAAAAATCTTCATAACAAAAAACTCTGACAGGGGTTTAATTACTCAAATGTACAAGTAGTTAAAACAATTGTATAAAAAATCAAGTCATTCCCCAATTGAAAAATGGGCAAGAGACATGAATAGGCAATTTTCAGGTAAAGAAATCAAAACTATCAATAAGCACATGAGAAAGTGTTCTAAATCTCTAATAATTAGAGAAATGCAAATCAAAACAACTCTGAGGTATCACCTCACACCTAGCAGATTGGCTAAAATGAAAGAAGGGGAGAGTAATGAATGCTGGAGGGGATGTGGCAAAACTGGTACATTAATGAATTGCTGGTGGAGTTGTGAACTTATCCAACCATTCTGGCTGGCAATTTGGAACTATGATCAAAGGGCTCTAAAAGAATGCCTGCCCTTTGATCCAGCCATACCATTGTTGGGTTTGTACCCCAAAGAGATCATTAATAAACAGAGTTTTATGAAAAAATTTATAGCTGAGCTTTTCGTGGTGGCAAAGAACTGGAAAAGGAGGGCATGTCCTTCAATTGGGGAATGGCTGAACAAATTGTGGTATATGCTGTTGATGGAATACTATTGTACTCAAAGGAATAATAAACTAGAGGAGTTCCATGTGAACTGGAAAGACCTCCAGGAACTGATGCAGAGCAAAAGGAGCAGAGCCAGAAGTACATTGTACACAGAGACTGATGTACTATGGTAAAATCGAACGTAATGAACTTCTGTACCAGCAGCATTGCAATGACACAGGACAGCTGTGAGGGATTTATGGTATAGAATGCTACCCACATTCAGAGGAAGGACTGCAGGAGAGGAAACATAGAAGAAAAACAATTGCTTGAACACATGGGTTGAGGTGGACATGATAGGGGATCGAAACTACCACACCAATTCAACTATCAACAATTTGGAAATAGGTCTTGATCAATGACACATGTTAAAACCAGTGGAAATGTGCATCGGCCATGGGTAGCGGGAGTGCGGGGGTTGGGAGGGGTGAAAGGGAAAGTAGGAGCATGAATCATGTAACCCTGTTAAAAATGAATATTAATAAATGTTTTAAAAAACAAAATCTTCTAGAGCTTCCTATTACATCTAGGTAAACATTTTTTTTTAATTTCTCATTTTAGCATTTTAAGTCTTTTACAATCTAGCTTCAGCCTACCTTTTTAGGTTTATTTCATATTCCTCCTCTTTTGTAAACTATATGTTCTAACCAAACTGGCCTGCTTCCCATTCTTACATGCCATTTAATTGACATTTTCTCTCCCACCTTTGGACCTCTGCTAGGGTTGGCTTCATGGACTTTCTCCTCACCCCTACCTTTTAGCAACCTCAGTTTTCTTCAATATTAAGTTCATGCATTGGACATTTTTCCTTGTCTATTTAGTGATCTATCATTTTAATTATCATGTGCATGCTTGTCTCTTGATATATTGTTGACTGTAGAGATTGTTTGGTTTGTATTTTTACCTCCTTTTAACCTTTGTACTTCTACCACCTAGGATAATCTTCTTAAATTAGATTGTTCTCTAAATGGGTTATATGCATGAATATTTTCTTACTAAAAATTGATCGTACAATGTCTGAAGGTAGGTAACAAACTTGTGCTCAGTCTGCTGAGGAAGCTATTTGCTGACATGATAGTAACCATGAAGAGGTCTTTTGTCTTCCCATGTACCAAGATAGAACAAGACATGAAACACTATCATACTTTCCCCAATTTTTATTCCTCCTTAAAAATCCTTACAACATATGTCTATCATCATATATATATGCAATGTATGTATAATCTTTGCAAATCCTTGCATCATAGACACTTAATAAATGTTGACTTGAATTGGATAATGAATGCTCAATAAATATATATGGTGGATTTTTTGATTATACATCTCATATATGAGGCTTAATAATAGTTTGAATTTTAGTTAAGTGGAGGGAATTTTAGGACATAGTTTAGCCCAACCACTTAACTGAGGCATATATCCTTTTATAACACCCAGTCTTTGCTCTGATTAGCCCAAGAATCTAAAAGATTATGTTCAGTTTGGGGAACAATACTTTAAGTGGGACAATGAGAATGCCAAACCAGTACTCCTCACCCTCCAGACTGAGTGCCATACCCCTCCTCCTCACTGAGTTCTCAGCACACCCCATCCTATCTTTACCCCACACAGGGGTGGGATAAAGTGCTCCCATTGGGCTTCTTGGGCAGAGGGGCAGGTAAAGAGAGGAATGTGCTCAGCAAGAATAGAGAGGGGGTGGAGAATGGCTCAAACATTCTGCTCCCCTCTAGCTCTGCCACCTGTGAGGTGCCCACCTTACCCCCTGGGTTCTCCATTTGGGCTGCTAGGCAGAGGGGTGGGGGATGTGAAAAAACATCTTTAGGTGGTGGAGATGGGGAGGAGAACTCCTCTGTCTGCATCCCTCTGCCTTTTTAGTAACAAACTCTGGGGTAGGGATAGGGGATGGCCATGTGCCCATAGAGAGGGCTCTGTGTGCCATCTTTGGCACCTGTGCCATAGGCTCACCATCATTGTACTATACCGGTCTTTGGAATATAAGTAGCTACTTCCTGCTCAGAGCTATCAACTCCCTTCTCTTTGGGAAATGCCTCAATATTCTCTAAATGTGTACTTCTCCTTTCCTTCCTTTCCTCATTTTTCTACTATCTGACTTTCTGACAATAGTCATTTCCCCCCCTCAGCTTCAGATTGTTTTTTTTTTCTCTTTTCCTTTGAAGTCCAGAATTTTGTTCTTTTCTGCTTTCTTTCTTTTATGAATAATTCAATATTCTATTTTCCCTAGTGATGGACAATACCTAGAAGTATTTCTAAAGAAGGTACTTTAGCCCCTTTACCTTCTTTTCTACAGAGGAGACCCACCTATACTTAGAAGACAGATAGCAATCACTTGGCTGAGACAAAATCATAACAAGTTTTTTTTGTGTGTGTGTTTTTCAGTGAAGTCACTGTAAAATTAACCGTACTCTGTAAATTGATTGAGATTTTTGAATCTTTTTTTTCCCCTTGGACTACAATGAGATGTTTATGCTGTACTTCTAGGCATTTGAATTTAGGCTTTTATATTGCAGTAACTTGATAACCCAACACAATTTCTTTTCCTTAGTCTTCATAAAAACTCCACATTGTTTCCACCCTTACTCAAGCACCAACCTCCTAGCATTTTCATTCATTCTTCTTATGCAACAATGTACTCTATAAACTTTCTTTATCCACCAATTTGATCCAATTTACCTTTCCTTAGGTGCCTTGCCTTGCCAATGACCTTTTTCTTCTCCTTAAGTTCCTTTCTTTGAGTACTTCTCTTCAGGGTACTACTCCTTAATCCCTTTTCATCTTCATTTTCTCTCACAGAAACTGAAATTAGAATCTTGATCTGGAGATTGCTCTTCAAATATTTCTCAGTTTCTCCAAATTCAATCTCTATCATTTGTCAAAAGTCTTAAAATTATAGTGACATCTTTTCCCTCTTATTCATTTCTTATTCTCCTCCTTCTCCAACAATGAACACTAGAGGTATATTCTGGCACCATTACTCCTCCCTTTTGGACTCAGTTTCCTCATTTGTAAAATGATAGGATTAGAGTAGGTGACATCTGACGTGCTTTTGAACTGTAAATCTATAATCCTATGATTTAATACATATATATTGACCTTTCTGCATCCCACCCCAACTCCTATAAGAATTCTTTGTGCATAGGGTTCAATAACAGAACTGAATCTAGAGATTCCAAAGGTTTTCCAAAACTTAAAAATAGATGCTGAGTTTTTGGTTTTTATGTTTATAAAATACATTCTTCGAGAATGCAAGTTGTAATTGCTAGTCTTAATTTAAGATATATGCAAATGAAATGACTGACATATAAAAATCTCACTGAATCATCTCCCCAGCTTGCTAAGGCTTGTTTAGGCACAATGAATCCTAAGCAATTTAAACCTGAGTCTGAGGACATAGTAGTATAATAATGGCCAGCATTTGTAGAACATTATTTAATGTTTGTAAAGAACTTCACAAATATGATCTCATGTTATCTTCACAGCAACCCTGAGAGGTAGGTGTTATTAAGTTCTCCATTTTTCCATACAAGAAATCTAAACAGAAGAGATTAAGGGATTTGCTCCCTTAATCTTAATTTGCTTTTAATTAGTAAATATCTGAGCCAGATTTGAATTCAGGTCTTCTGGAATCCAGAAACACTGTATCACTTTGCTGCAGCTAACCTCTACATGATATGGGACCAAAAATGCTCCTATGAACTCCTATAAATTCTTTCATTTTCCGGCTTCAGATAGTGGGAGTGACTCACCAATATTCTCCCTTTCCTCTCTCATCCTCCTTTAGGTGATGATCCTGGTGAGCCACTCTCTAAAAGTCAATATGCCCAGCTTTAGAGCATAAACAAATCAATATCTTTGCATTTGAAAATGAATATAAGTTCAATTATTAGAATTCTTAACTCATTTTTCTCTATCAGTCTATTAAACAGTAAATGTGGAAGAAAATTCCTCAAAGGCAAAACTGATTTACCAATCACTTTGCCAAGTTCTGAGGATACAAAAAGAAAGGTTTTCCTTGCTCTCAAGGAGTTCATATTCCAAGAATAAAATAAAGTCCAGCTATAGGGCATATGAAAAATTCCAGAAGTCCTAAAAGTATTGTGGTGGGTCAGAAGGCTAGCTTAAGAGGTTCTTACATCACAAAAGTAAGAAAGGTGCCTCCATTCTTAGTCATCCTGCAATTCTTTCATTCCAAACAAGCTCTAAGATTGTCCTGAACTGTTCCTTCCATCTCTTAAATTTGTTTACTTATGATTTTAGGGTTACAGCTTATCTTCATGATTTAGCTCTAATTACTCCACATCCAGCACATAATTCCTTTATTTGAAAGTGAATGGCAGCAGAGATTTGCTGAGTGACTAATCAGCCATCTTACTGGTCACAATGACTTTAGTAGTATTTAAAGTCATTTGTTTCACTGAATGGAATTCAATCAATCAACTAGCATTTTTTGAATTATTACTAAATTTCAGAACTGAGGTAAGCACTAAAGGATACAAAGAAAAAACAAATTCTGCTCTTGCAGGGTTTTCATTCTAATGGGCGAAAAAAATATACATAGATATACACATAATACAGAGAACATAGGAAAGGATATAAATGGGACTACCAGAAGAGATGGTGAAAGGAGCTGAATATGGAAGAAGCCAGGAATTCTAAAGGGAAATGCAAGGAAGGAGAGCATTCTAGGCATGGAGGAAAGACAGGAGATGGAAGTATATTTAAGGAAAAGCAAAGAGGTAGCAATAGCATCCATGAATGGATAAGAAGGAAGGGTTATTGGATGCTGAATGTTTGTGTAGATTTTTCTTGGAGTGTGGCTGTTTCCAGCAATGTGGGTTTCTGGAGCCCTTAACAAGATATCAGGGGCATGAATAATGACCAGAGAACAATCTGTATTTCAGGTGATTTTCTATTCATCTCAGGATGAAGCTGAGAAGGTGTGAGAGCCAAGGAGGGAACAGGAAGCTTGAGAAGCTGCCAGGCACAAAGTCATATGACCACAACTTGGCTGCTAGAGGCTCTCTCAGAATAAGAAAATCACCAGTTTTTAAAGCAGGATGTAAATTCTAAAACATCTTTCTGGACAGTTCTGGATACTCATCCTTCCCTTTCTGCATCACTGCTGCTGGATTTGGTCAAGAAACTAAATGTCACATGTAAAACCCAGTGGAATTGCTCCTTGGCTACAGGAGAGGGGTGGGAGGTGGGGAGGGAAAGAACATGAATCATGGAATCATGGAAAAATATTCTAAATTAATTAATGAAATAAAAATTTTCAAATAAAAAAAGAAGAAACTAAATGTCAGTAAATAGGTGGTAGGCAGTGAATTTAAGGCTATCAGTCCTATGATAGTCACCCAACAGAGCCCAGACCAGTCTAATTCCTTCTGTCCTTCTGATAACTTTGCCACCATATTCCAACAAAGGTACCCTTCTTGTCCCTGTTATTTTAGTACCCTTTTATAGGTTAACTTCACTATTAAAACATAACCGTCTTGAGAGCAGTATCTGATATTTCTTTCTGCTCATATTTGTATCCCCAGCATTTAATTCATTGTAAGTGAACAAGCAACAAATATTTATAGTGCTGGGGATGCAAAAAGAGGCAAAAAGCAGTCCCTGCCTTCAAGGAACTTACAGTCTCATGGGGGAGATGATGCAAACAAATATACTCAAAGCAATCTATGGTATTCAGGATAAATAGAAAATAATGAAAGAAGGGGGAAATTAAGAAAGTTTGGAAAGGCTTCCTCTCGGAGGTGGGATTTTAGTTGGGGCTTAAAAGAAGCCAGGGAGTTCATTACTAGGGCAGGGAAGTCAACAAGTAGGCCTGCAGGAATCCAAAAGTAAGACCTTTGGTTCTATTTGAGTTAGACATCACTGATCTTAACAACATATTTCATAGTCTTAATACATTAAGTAATGAATTCCTTGGTATGAAGAGAGCACATTTCCTAAAAGGGTAAGTCCAAAAAGTAGGGGTGTTTTGGTGGGAGAGGAAGGAAAGACAGGTAACCGCACACACACACACACACACACACACACACACACACACACAGAAGAATTAGGGAATAACAAAAATCAACTTTAGGAACTTCATAGGTGAAGGTCCAGTCTTGCCTCTCAAACAAGTATACTCAGAATATACTCCTATATCCAGTCTTTAGAATATTGTCAAGTTCTTTGTTTTCAGGCCAAAATAATCTGTTTGCTTGGTGGCATTTTGAATGCAAATCTTATGGTTTGCTATTTTTAGAAGGTCATGACTTGTATCACATGTAGTCCTGTAGAAAGCCAGAATGTGATAGCTCTACATCCTGAACCAGGGAATGCAGCCACCTAAGCAGATCTGTGAAACCCTCCTAGAGAGCCACCACATTCTCATTTGATTAGTTTCTGGCAGGCAACAAAGCAGAGTCAGGAATAATTGTTAGTTAGAATCAGAAGGAATGCAATATGCACTAGAGTGAAAAAAATTTCATCTTGCCAACTCAGCTACAATATAGGCCAGAGAACTTAAGTGCTTGGGTGCCTTACTTGAGAAACCACACTAAGAGCCACACTCCCTGTGTTGAGGGGGTGAGTGAGAAAAGGGACAGATTCCTATCTCTCTTGGAGTGATTCAGCCCCCAACCATTCCACCTGTCATTTTCTAGGTTGCCTGTATAAATATAGCACAGTCTGTACTTCCTGGAAGGCAGTATTGCCCTCAAGAATAGGCAAAGACACAAGTCTATCCATGAAGAAATCCATTTGGCCCTGTGCTCTTCATAATCTCTTCTCTTCTTCCTTATTCCATCTTTTTATCCTTTACTTTGACACAATTTCCCACCTAGCTATATTGGCCTATTTGACATTCTTTCCATATGTTGCCCTCATCACCCAACTTCCTTCCTTTTCATTGACTGTTCCTAATGCATGCATGAAATTCTTTTCCTTTTCACCTCCAAATCTTGGTTTAAGTAGCTTCCTTTCAGAATCAAATCAACTCCATCTTCTGGAGGAAGCCTTTCTGGATTCCTCCACATCCTCCAATGCCTTCCCTTATCGGAATATTTTTCATCTGTTCTGTATAAATCTTATGTGAACCCAATTATGTATATGTTGTCTCCTGATTAGAATGTCAGAGGGGGTATCATTCTTTGTGCCCCAGTGTCTTTCTTTCCATTCCCATTGTTTGGTACAATACCTGGCATTTAATGATGGGGATGATGATAATACCTAACATTTACATAACTGTTTAAGATTTGCAAAGTACTCTTCAGGAATTGTCTCATTTATAACTGTGACAACAACCCTGGGAGGCAGATGCTAGTATTATCCTTATTTTGTAAATAAGAAAATTGAGGTAGATAGAGACTGGTTGACTTGCCAGAATAATGCAAGTAAGAAGTGTTTGAAGCTGAATATGAATTAAGGTCTTCCTGGCTCCAGGTACAGCACCCATCCATTGGGTCACCTAGATGTTAATACTTAATAAATGCTAAATGACTGACTATGCCTACCAATCAAAGTTCTTATGATGATAACAGCCTGAGTTATAATGCCCCATAAATTTCCAGAGTTCCTTTACATTCAGCCCAGATGTATGGTAGATCCTACATTGAAGTTTCAGTTAGGATATACTGCAGAATAGCCTCTTTTTTGGCTATCTTCTTGAGAGTATGTTACTCTTGTGAACTGATACAACCATTCTGGAGAGCAATTTGGAAACATGTTCAAAGGTCCATGCACATAAAACTGTGCATATACCCTTTAATTCAGCAATAATACTATACTATTAGGTCTGAATTACAAAGAGATCAAAGATAGGATGAAAGGACCTCTTTTTACAAAAATATTTAAAACAGCTCTTTTGGTGGTGGCAAAGAGCCAAAAACTGAAGGGATGTTCTACAATTGGGAAATGGCTTAACAAATTGTGGTATATGATTGTCATATAATACTATTGTGCCATAAGAAATGACAAACAACAGGATCACATACAAAAAAACCTGGAAAGATAAGTAATATATATGTATATATAAAGGGATACAAAGTGAAGTAAGCAGAACCAGGAGAATGTTGTCTGCAGTAACAGCAATAATGTATGATGACCAACTGTGAATGACTTAACTATTATCAGCAATTCAAAGACGCAGGACAATTCCATGGGACTCATGACAAAAAAGGCTACCCACCTCCACAGAAGAACTGATGGAGTCTGAATGCAGATTAATGTATACAATTCTTCATTTTAATTTCTCCATTAATTTTTCTCTAGTGTAAGCAATGTGTTTTTGTTTTACAACATAACAAACATGGAAAGATGCATGATAACAAATGTATAATCTCTATCAAATTATCTGTCATTTTGGATAGAGGAGAGCAACGTCATAGAAGGAGAGAACATTGGTTGTAAAATGTCAGAAAATGATTATTAATAATTGTATTGACATGCCATCTAGAAAAATAATTTTTAAAAATCAAGTATGTTACCCAAAAGCCTCTTACTTATTAGAAGCACAGGATCATTGATATAAGAATTAGAAGGGACCTTAGAGTCCATGTAGTCTAATCTCTCCCTATTAAATAGACATCAGTCACTAGGATCTATTAAGTGCTATATGGGAAACTCTGTGCTTGGAAAGATATATTCTATAAGAGAATATAACAGGTATACTTCTGTTGTAGAAGAATTTTTTCCTGTATTGTCTTTATGATTACTGTCTCCTTAAGACAATCACAACACTAGCTAGAGCTTATAGAATTTAGCTGGGCACCAAGGTTTACTTCAGACTGGTTAATAATAATAGAATTTCAGGGTCAGCTTTATTATTTCTTTTTATTTACAAGAAGTATATTCAGTAACAAGATATAGCTCTGGTATCAATATTTAGTTAACAAATTCTAGTTTTATCCCTAGTGATTACTGATAGCTTTATAATTTTGCTGGATACAACTTTTCCCCATCTACTATCTGTTCTTTGATTTTAAATCTTTAATTTTCCCTCATGTCCATTGTAACCAGCCTATTTTATAATTAAAAGCTATATAAGCTTGTTGAAAATGGCTGCCTTGGTTTAGGTACCATAGGACTTTGCTCTAGACCAGTAATGGCAAACCTATGACACATGTGTCAGCACTGACCCACGTAGCCATTTTCAATGACACGCAGCTGCATGCGGTTGCATACAGAGGAGTGTAGGGCCACATGCAAGAATAAAATATTTGCTGTAGTGTGGCAAAGACACTCTGTGCACTATAGATGACAATTCTACCTATATTAATTTATCTACTTTGGTTTACTAAATACAGTTATATATAATAATTATACATTTTTGTTTTTTAAACTGTGAATATCATGAAAATATGTTTTTTTTTTCCTCAAAGTGACACACCACTCAAGTTATGCTCAGTTTTCTGGGGAATTTTGACACACCAAGCTCAAAAGGTTGCCCATCACTGCATATAATAAAGGGGTCATTAAAACATCTTTGCCTATTAATAAATAAGATTGGCAGCAGTACCTAACAATAAAAAAAATGTTACTTGGAAATAAACACAAGGAATATACACAATTGTCAACAGAACTACCAAAATAGTCATCATAAGGGTCTTTAATCAAGGTAGGAAGATTAATCTGAGAAGGGGCATAGAATCTCAGTCCTAGTACTTCCAATATAGAGTTTTAGAGAGAGGTAAGGGTATATTCCAAGCTACCCAAATGAGAATGAGAAGCACTAGCCAGTCCAAAATGTCTGGGAAGAGCTTAGATGCAATAGCCCTTTAGGGTACTTTGGAATAGACTAGACACAAAAGGTGAAACTAAAACAAAGGTGTACTTAAGATATAATTATATCTGCTAATCCTTTCTAGGGTGATCAAGAACTGCTTGCATATTTAGTATTCAATCTGGGACCAGGTTCAGTCATAGGGTTTCAAGAAAATAGGTCAGTGATGCTAAACCTTTTAGAGATGGAATGGAGACTCTGCTCCCAGACCAAAGATCAAGCACTGTGCCTCACCCCTCATATCTCCCCCCTCTCCCCAGCACCTTACCCACAACAGGGGAGGGAGGAATGTCCTCAGGCACATGGAGAGCAGGGAGAGAAACGGCCCTACCTTGATTCTCTCTGGCTTTCTAGCAATGAACTCTGGTGGGTGACTGCATGCATGCCCACAGAGAGGGCCCTGTGTGCCCTTTTGGCATGTGTCCCATAGATTCACCATCACTGAGATAGGTTATTAAAGGCAAGGGCCAATTTAGGGTTTCATAAAACAAGGATGTCCACAATAAATTCAGATTAAATGGGGTTGGCCTAGAATCTGGAGATAATAGGAAAATCCCCTTGCAGGTGAATGAACTTAAGTTGAGCGTTAAAAGAAGCTAAGTATTCTATAAATAAGGTAAAAGAGAACATCTTAGGTGAAACCACTTATTGTGTGAACAGAAAGAGCTTACTTGAGGCTAGTGCTTGAAGTGTAAAGATATTATTAAAGTCTAAGATTATTTCTGGGCTCATAATCTTCCTCTCCTCCTCCACACCACCTTTCTCTTGTACTTTGTCATTTGCTACCTATTTCCTTATAGCAAACACTCAGAATACAATGAAAATCTACTTAACTTTAACTCATAGTAAAGAAACAATTTAAACAGACCCCCAAACTCCTGAGTGTAAGCAATATTGTCTTATCAGGCATCAAACATATAGGGGCAATAGGGTACAAGTAATGAGTGATAAATAAGGAGATAAAATTCACCAGGTCTCTGAAGCAAAAAGAAGCAGGATGTATTCAAACAAACAGCAAGAGTTCCCAGGAAGATGATTCCTTCAGCAGGTCCATGAGCCAGACAAAGTTAAAGTGCTCATGATTATACTCAATTTGGGGTAACAGCACCCTTCTTTTTAAAAAAAGGCTCATAGCTGCTCCTTGTATTCACTTTTTTCATCAAAAAGTTCAAAAATCTCTGGGCTTCCTTACAGCTTTTGCTTCTCACTTTCCTTTAGTCTCCCTTTTCAACTGGAAAAATTATGTTTCCCATGATGCCCTACTATTGATCTGCATTTATTTAAGCATGAAAATCAGATGAGGAAACTGAGGCCCAGGGAGGTTAGGCCATATCAATCCTGAAATAAATCAAACACATACAGAGAAAAAGATATCTTTAATAGAAATCAAAAGGATTGGGAGCTTGGACAAAGCATTTTACGATAGATACATCAGTGTCAGAAAATTCACAGCAAGGATTTTTATACACTTAGGGCAGGGGAGGAGGTCAGGAAACACAAGTTATTCATCACAAGTATTATACTGTTTCTAATGGCTCTGTGTTGTTAATATTGTCTTATTTTCTAGATTTTGATAAAGATTGCCAGGATTAACCTGATAGAACAATGGCAACATGCCTTGAAAGTGACCCTGTGGATGTTCCTTGTCACAAATCACCATCAAACCAGCCCTGAGTTGAACAGATAACTCCTAGGCTGTCTCCTGCTATCTTATCATGATTCACATCCTGGTTCTAACATTCTAAACTGTTGATGAAGGACCCCTGTTACCAAGTAGAAATTTCCACCCTTTATTGTCCAGCCACAAAACCCTTCCTTATTTTGGAATACTATAAAACCTGTTGTTTGCTTTCCCTTCCTGAACTTAGTCTTTCTTCCAAGTCCTGACACATGTCTACCTTTATCTAAAAGGAATAAACAATCTTTGCTCAGAAATACTGTTGCTCTCAGGTTCTTAAGATAATAGCACTTTACTGGAAAAAGCCACAGGATAGATTAAAACTGCCTCTAGCCAACAGAGAAAGGCCACTAACCTGGCCCCAAGAGGCCAAGGAGGCACTTGTTAGGATAAATAGCCTGGTTGGAATTTTCTCTGTTGAGGAACCTGGGTAATTAGAAATTGCTGAGTCTTCTTGAGGGCAGTTAGAAACTGGTCTCCGCAGAGATTCCCCAAGAGTTTACTTTAGAAACTACTAGGCAGAAGATGGTAGGGGTCCAGAGTTCTCCAGAGGCTGTCATGGCACTCTTGACAGTCAATTTTGTTTCCAGGTTCACACAGAATTTATAGTCTTCCCACCTTTGTATTCTAGGTTTGAGGAGAAATACATTTCCCCCAATTGTTAGGGCTACCAGTCTAATTCAAAATTACTTCATATTTATCTTGTATTGACTCTCTGTGTGAACACTGTTTTCTTTACAAAATATAAGCTCCTTAAGGGCAGTGTCAGATTTGTGTCTGTTTTTTTTTTTTAATTTTCCCAGGGCTCAGCATTGGATTTGTTGAATCAGATCATTTTTGCAGTACCTATTACCTGTTATGTCTAAAAACCAAATGCTGCCTGGTTTCTTCAGAAAGGGAAAATGGTTAACAAATTAGATGATTGTGTTTCTTTTTCAACTTTTCATTTGAAAACTATTTAGTTTTCAATTAACAAATGTATTTCTTTTGGCATTTCTGTAGGATTTTTTAAATTTCCTATTTCTTTCATTTCATACCCATGAGTCAAACTCAGCTTACACTTTCATGTTACTGCCTCATCTAATCAAGGTACAAGGCTATATTTAAAGCACAAAACTAATCTTGACAATTGAATTCTGAATAGAGCCAAAATTAATGAATTTGTTCATTGTTCTTTCATACTGCTCTGAACATTAATCTTCATTTGGTTTTTACCTATAGCATATGAATTCCTATCTTCAAAAATAGAATGAGAAATTGATGCACAAAAAATGGTGTATAAAGAAACAAAAGAAAATAGGGCTTAATTAGAGATAGAAAATGTTTCATCACATCAGCTAAGTCAGGGGCACCTGAACTTCATTGTTTTTTAATGAAGGAATCTTAGTCAATAAAATGATGACATCCTTAATTCCTTGCAAATACTTAGGAAATACTCTCTTGAAAGAAGTGCCTTCTGAATATTTAAATAGTATAATGGCCTTTAAGCCAAGCAAAGATTCATTCTCAGGGGCATTAAACTTATTTTATCTGCTCTAAAGATTTAATTAATGTCTTATCTGATTTCCGCAAACTTTTACAATTGGTGTCCTTACAAGGGGCTACATTACCAACTTACACTGATAACTGCAATTGGAATCAACAGACAAAGCCCTAAGAATATGCCACCCAAAAAGGCAGATCAGTGCCTGAGGGCTGTAAACAGAATTAACTGGGACACCAGGAAATAACTGTGAAAAACTACTGGCACTTCCCATTGACTTCTGGTTTAGCCTGATAATGGATTCAATACCACATATTTCTGTCTATGTTTTTCAGTGTCAATGAATATTTCTCTTTGGAAGCAAAGAAAAAATGGGATGGGATAGCTCTCAGCTTGAAATTCAACAAATACTTAGTAAGATACTCCTATTTGCAAAGATCAATTTTACCCATTGGGGTAAAGCCAAGAAAGGAATGGCCTTTGTCATTTCATGGAATCTTGAAAGGTGTTAATAATCTTAAGAGTGACTCAAAATCACAGAATAAAACTGAAAAGATGCCTTCTAAATATAGTAAACATCAGAAGACCCATGGCCAAATATTTATCCATCAGAGAATTACCATGGAACATTTATGAGGATAATAAATATGGAAAGGCTTTTGTTTGGACATTGAATCTTATTGTATATCAGAAATTTTGTATTAGAAATAGAGGTTATACAGCCATACTACTGTTGGTTTTGTACCCCAAAGAGATAATAAAGAAAAATACTTATACAAAAATATTTATTGCCATGCTGTTGTGGTGGCAAAAACTTGGAAAATGAGGGGGTATCCCTCAATTGTGGAATGGCTGAACAAATTGTGGTATCTGATGGTGATGGAATACTGTTGGGCTAACAGGAATGATGAACTAGAGGAATTCCATGTGAACTGGAAAGACTTCCAGGAATTGATACAGAGTGAAAGAAGCAGAACCAGGAGAACATTGTACACAGAGACTGATACACTGTGGTACAATCGAGTATAATGGACTTCTCTACTAGCAGCAATGCAATAATCCAGGACAATTCTGAGGGATTTATGAGAAAGAATGCTATCCACATCCAGAGAAAGAACTGTGGGAGTAGAAACACAGAAGAAAAAATATGATCAATCACGTGGTTTGATGGGGATATGATTAGGTTTTTGATGTTAAAGAATCACTCTACTGCAAATATGAATAACATGAAAATATGTTTTGAACAATAATACATGTATAACCCAGTGGAACTGCTTGTCAGTGCCAGAAAGGGGGAGAGAAGAGGGGAGGAAAAGAACATGAATCATGTAACCATGAATATTCTAAATAAATTTTAAAAATTAAAAAGAAAAGAAATAGAGGTTATTTATATATGAGGTGTGTTTTGTGTGGATGATGTTTTAGTTCTCTCAACTAGGTGGTGCCAAGAATAGAACACTGGGCCTGAAGTCAGGAAGTTCATATCCAGCTCAGACATTTATCAGCTGTGAGTGATCAAAGACAAGTCATTTAACTACTTTCTGCCTCAGTTTACTAAACTGTAAAATTGGGATAATAATAGCATCACCTGTATATGATATAATCTTTCAGTAAAAGTTGGTTAAAAAAGAACCAGGAATGTTAAATATAAAAGCAAATAAATGTTTAACAAAGAAGTGCTGATTTCCAGGGCCACTGCTTCAACAGTTCAGGATCTAGTAAAAAGGCAAAGGTGTCTCTTATGCAAAAAGGAAATTCCCCAAAATCTCAAATGTACCAAGATGGGCATAAGGACATGCTAGAGATTGTTAGCTCCTCTATATGTGAATTTCTTCCCAGAAATCTTCTCCCTTCAGAATCCTGAAAAGAGGTTGAAATGGCAAAATAATATCAGAAGACTCAAATATTCTAGATCTCTCTCTTCTCTCCCACTCTCCCAATGCCACAGATTCCAAGCAAATGAGATCACTGTCCCAGGTAACATATAAAGACTTCACTGAAGAAAAGCTCAAAATTCTTAAAGCAAATAATGAAAAAAAAATGGAGGAATGAAAGGGGCTAGAACTCCTTAGGTCTTAAATTGTTCTATAGAACAATAACCACCCAAAATACCTGAAACAAGATAAAAAGTTGATCAATGGTATCAACTAGTTGAATAAATAAGGAAACAACTGAAAAATCTTAGTATTAGATAAAGGCAAGGACACCCACTACTGAGTGAGAACTACCTATTTGACATAAATTGCTAGAAAAACTGGAAAGCAATTTAAAAGAATTTAAGTTAAGATCAATTTTTTAGGTCATGTCACAATAATCTCCAAATGGATAGACAAAGTAAAATTCACATTGTTTTAAAAATTAAAGTAGGATGGAAGGCAACAGCTTGAATATTTAACTAGTCTATAGAAGGAGAAACATATATTTATATATAATTTTATTTACATAGATATATAGTTTAATATATAATTTATTAATGTATTTTGTTTCTGGCATGGAACCCTGGGTTTCCCTTGGACACCTCAAGCCTTAGAAGTGTTTCAGGTCAAAAAGAAAGTATGAAAATTCCTTCCTTGCATTCTTGAAGTGCTGGGGAAAATGTGACCTGGGCATCAGAGACCCATGAAAAGGGAAGACCCCTGAGAGAAATATTCATCTTGGATTCTCCCCTAGATTTTGAGATGGACACAGATATACATCTTCTGTTTATACCATCCGATTGTATCTAGGACATTTACTTGTCCCCTAAACTATTCTTTGGACCCTTAGGACACAAAACTTCACTCTAGCCCAGACCAGATAACAAACATCCCACACTTATGGCAAACCTTGTTCCATTCCTTCATCCCTTGTCATGGCGCCCCTACTGTCAAAAGGGCATATAAAGCCCAGCATTCATCTCCTCTAGGAGGCAGTGTACCACCTGCACTATCCTCCCAGACAATTCAACATGAATTCTAAATTAATAAATTTATTTTTTTTATTTCTATTTTTTTATTTTTATTTCTAAGTTTTGGAGTCTTGCATTCTTGCAAAGGGTACCTGCCACCAACCTGGGGTTCACCTCAAGTTTCCCCCACAACATTTCTATAACATCACTATATTCAAAACATAACCTTTCTCTTTCCTTCCCCTTTTTAAAAATAACCTCTTGTAAGAAAAAGTGAAAAGAGTGAGAAAAAGTTATCAAAACTTATCACTACCAACTGAGTCTGACAACATATCCATAGTATGGTACATCCACAAAGGAAAAAAAAAGAATAATTTTCTCCTCTCTTCTTTAGATCAAGTTTAATCATAATAATTACATACTTAGCATTGCATTTTATTTTATTGCTCTTTTCCCCCCATTTATACTGTTGAAATCACATTGTTTTTCTAGTTTCAGTTGCTTCACTTAAAGAGAAAAACTCCTTAAAAAGCAGAACTGACCCAGTGGAAAAAGAGGTACATAAGCTCACTTAAGAAAATCATGCATTAAAAATTAGAATTGGGCAAGTAGAACTTAATGATTCCATAAGACATCAAGAAAAAATCAGTCAAAAGAATGAAAAAATAGAAGAAAATGTGAATTTTTTTAGTACAACCTTTGATTTTTACTTATTTTTAAGAATTTTTCTATGGTTACCTGATTCATGTTCTTTCCCCTTTTCCCTCCTGCCTCCCAGAGTCAACAAGAAATTCCACTGCATTATACATGTATAAGTACTCAATATTTATTTCCATATTATTCATTTTTGTAATAGAGTATCCCTTTAAAAAACAAAACCTCATATCCTATATTCATATAAATAAGTAATAAATCATGTTTTTTCTTCTGAGTTTCTACTCCTGCAATTCTTTCTCTCAATATGGATAGCATTCTTTCTCCTAAGTCCCTTGGGATTGTCTTATATCATTGCATTGCTGTTAGTAGCAAAGTCAGTTACATTTGATCATCCCATAATGTTTCACTTTCTGTGTACAATGTTCTACTGGTTCTGCTCATTTCACTCTGCATCAGTTCATTGAGGTGTTTCCAGTTCATATAGAAATCAAGCAGTTCATCATTCCTCATAACAAAATAGTATTTCATAACCATGATATACCACAAGCTATTCCCCAATTGAGGGACATCCTTTCATTTTCATTTTCCAGTTTGAAAATCTTATAGGAAAGAAATTTTATAGAAAAAAAACAACTGATCTGGAAATTAAATCCAGGAGAGAAAATATAAGAATTATTGGACTACCTTAAAGACATGATCAAAAGATCTTAGACATTATCATTCAAGAAATCAAGGAAAACTGCTCTGATATTGTAGAAACAGAGAGCAAAATAGAAATAGAAAAAACCCACTCACCACTTCTTGAAAAACATCCCAAAAGGATAATACCCAGAAATATTATAGCTAAATTCCAGGACTCTCAGGTCAAGGAGGAAATATTATAAACAGCCAGATTCAAATATCACAGAAGCACAGTCAGAATTTAGTTTCTACATTAAAGCATCAGAGGGTCTGGAATGTGATATTCCAGAGGGCAAAAGAGCTAGGACTTCAAACAAGAATCACTTAGCAAAACTGTGAATCAACGTTTAAGAGAAAAAATGAGTATTAAATGAAATAGAGGATTTTCAAACATTGCTGATGAGAAGACCGGAGCTTAATAGAAAATCTGACTTTCAAATACAAGACTTAAGAGAAGCATGAAAAGATAAATAGGAATGAGAAATTTTTAAAAATTCAATAAGATTAAATTGTTTATGTACCTAGATAGGAAGATGATTCTTATAACTCCTAAGAAGTCTATCATTATTATAACAGTTAGGACTAGGACACATAGACAGAGGGCAAAGGTGTGTTTTTAATGTGATGGGATAATATCTAAAAATAAATAAAATTAAAATGTGAGAAAGATGAATGCACTGGAAGAAGGGGAAAGGAAAAACAGAATTGGGTAAATGATCTCACATAAAAAAAGACATAACGATTTTTTAAAAAGATAAAAGATGCCATCTGTTTCCAGAGGGAAAAAACTAATGGGGTATGAATACAGTCCAAAAGTAAACTTTTTTCACTTTCTTTCTTGTACAAGTTTCCTTCCACAAAAGGATTGATATGGAAAATGTTTTATATGATTGCACATGTAAAATTTATATGATAGCTTAGCATCTCAATGGGAGAAAGAGGAAGAGCACAAGAGAGGACAGGAGAGAATGCAAGACACAAAATTCTTTTTAATGTGTTGGAAAGCAGGGGACAGTGCCAAGATGGAGAAGCAGAGGCTAGGAAAACTCATACTTCTCTGAGAATCCTTTCCAACCAGCCTCAAAATAATGCTTCAAAATGAATAGTGGAGTAACAGAACCCGTAAGGGGATGAGTAAAGCAATTTTCCTTCAGAAAATAACATAGAAGATAGCCAGAGAATGTCTGTATCACTGGGTCATGAGGGGAGCACTGCCTTCAGTAAGACCACACCAAGAAACACCAGAGTGAGTCAATAGTAAGCCCCTTCCATGGCCCCTAAACCTGTGCCCAATCCATCATTAAGATTCCAAGACTCTGTCTAAGCCAAAAGGAGAACACCCCTACACTGACCCCTGTGAGTTCCTAGCCCCAGCAAAAGGAAGTCTGCATTGTGCTTGACCAGTGCAAGCCTAAAGTGAGGCTCCAAGCCCCTGCCTAAGCCTGCAGTTTGGTCCTAAGCCCAAGTACAAAGGCAGTACACAACATGCCTTACCAGTGTAAGCCTAGAATGAAGTCCAAAGCCCCCACCCAAGCCTGAAGTGAGGATACATGCTCCAGCACAAAGGAAGCTCAAAGTGCTCTGGATGTGCCAACTATTAGCATGGTCTAGAGGAGACTGAATCATCAGTATCATGTGTCTTTCAGAGCTCCCAACCCACAGGACATTTGATGTGTCTTTCAGAGCTCTATCCTGAGAAGAGAGCCCATCTTTAAGATAAAAATAAAAGTCAAGAAAAAGGATAGGAAAATGAACAAACATTTAAAAAAAACCTAAGTATAGAAAATTATATAGAGTCAAAGAAGATCAAGGCACAAACACAGAAGGGAATACTGCGATCGCAGGGGCTAGAAATAAAACTTCAAAGAAAAACAGGAATTAGTGATTAGTCTCGGGCTTTGGAAGAACTCAAAAAGAATTTCAAAAATCAAATAAGAGGCAGAGGGAAAATGGGAAAGAGAAATAACGGAAATATAGAAACAAAATGGTACCTTAAAAAGAATTGGCCAAATGGAAAAAGAAGGTCAAAACCCCACTAAATTAAATAATCCTTCAAAAATTAGAATTAGAGCAGTGAAAGTTAATGACTTCATGAGACATAGAGAAACAATAAAACTAAATCAAAAGAATTAAAAAATAGAAAATATGAGGGGCAGCTGGGTAGCTCAGTGGATTGAGAGCCAGGCCTAGAGACAGGAGGTCCTAGGTTCAAATCCGGCCTCAGACATTTCCCAGCTGTGTGACCCTGGGCAAGTCACTTGACCCCCATTGCCTACCCTTACCACTCTTCCACCTATAAGTCAATACACAGAAGTTAAGGGTTTAAAATAAAAAAAATTAAAAATAGAAAATATGAAATATCTCAATTGAAAAACAATCTACATGAACAGATCAGCAGAGATAATTTAAAAATCATTGGACTACTTGAAAGCCATAATTAGAAAAAATTCTGGACATCATGTTACAAGAAATTATTAAAGAAAACTGTCCTGCTATTCTTGAAAAAGAGAATAAAATAGAAGTTGAAAAAATTTGCCAATCACCTCTTAAAATAATTTCCCATATGACATCTCCCAGTAATATTATAGTCAAATTCCAGAACTCCCAGATTAAGGAGAAAATGCTACAAGCAGTTAGAAAGAAACAATTCAAATATCGTACAGCCACAGACAGGCTTACACAAGACTTAGCAGCTTCTGCATGAAAGGATCCGAAGGCTTGAAATATGACATTCTAAAAGGCAAATGAACTGGGTTTACATCCAAGTAATCATCTGTCCAGCAAAACTGAGCATATTGTTTCAGGGGGGAAATGACCACTTTATAAAATAAAATATTTCCAAGCATTCTTGATTAAAAGACCAGTCCTAAATATAAAATTTGATGTTCATATAAAATACAGGAGAGAAGCTTAAAAAATTAAATAGAAAAGGGAGAATTTAAGAGATTAAATAAGGTTGAACTATTTATGTTCCTATCTGGAAAAATGATATTTGTAACTCTTAAAAGTTTTATTATTATACAGCAATTAGAAAGAATGCATATAGACAGAGGGTAGGGGAGTAAGTTGACTAGGATAACATGATATCCAAAATAAAAATCAAGGAATTAAAAAGAGAATAGCACTGAGAAAAAAGAGAAGAGAGAAGTAGAGTGGTATAACATCTCACCTAAAGAGAAGAAATAAAAATTAATTTGGTGGAGGGCAGGATGAGGGTGAGGGCAGGTAATGCTTAAACTTTTCTGTCATTGAAATTGATAGAAACCTATTTTACCCTACTGAGAAGTAGGAGGAGAAGAAAGAAAGAGAAGGGTTAATAGAAGGGATGGTAAAGTGGAGGAGGCAGTGATTAAAAACAAAACATTTGTGAGGAGGGACTGAGTGAAATGAGAGAAAAAAAACAGGATCAAAGGGGGAAAATAAGATGGAGGGGCATACACAGTTAGTAATAATAACTGTGAACATGAATGGAAATATAAAAAGAAAATCACTGCTCTCAAACCTTATCTACAAATGGATAATTATTATGAAATTTAAAGAGATTCCTGGCTAAAAAGTTGAGCTACTTTTCAACAATTGCATAACAAGTATATATCAGAGATAGAACTTGAAATGAAGCTTTCCTGACCCTAGGATTATCCTTATCTCCCAATAATAGTTATAAAAATATATATACTACCTTCCATTCTACTTATTCTTTTTAAAATTCATATAATCTTTCATACTTGTTATATATATGCATATATGAACATAATATATAGTATTGTAACATATGGCATAAGAAATTGTTCTAAACTTAATTTCTTCCAAACTATTTTCCATTTTACCCAGCATGTTTTGTTGAAAGAAATGTCTTTATTCCAGTAGTTGGTGTCCTTGGGTCTTGATCATAGAAAAACAAAATAGACAATTTCAATTAAATGAAAAAGCTTTTGCCCAAGACTTATTAAAACACAGAGGAAAAATCAAATTGCTGAAACAAAAATTGAACAAGCTAAAATCATAACAACATAGAAGAAATAAAAAATTATCAGAACCTACTATACATAATTATATGCTAACAAAATTGAGAAAGAAATGCATGATTACCCACAAAAATATAAAATGCCTCAAATTAACAGTACAAGAGAGATCTTTAATGATACACCCTCAGAAAATGAAATTTTAAAAGTCATAAAGGAACTGTCATAAAGGAAGAAAAAATAAAAACTAAATGGACCCAAAGTGACTTACAGGTGAATTCTATCAAACTTAAGTCTTGAAGCTGACAGAGAGCACTAAACTTAGAATCAGGAAAACCTGAGTTTAAACGTGGCCTCAGTTACTTACAAATCCATTAGTTTCTGGGAAAATCCCTTAACTTCTGTCTGCCTCTGTTTCCATTAGAGCAGTGTCAGCAAATCTTTTAAAGATCCAGTGCCTAAACTGCACTTTCTAGCTACCTGTGAGCTCCCCATATTACCCCAGACAGTGGAAGGAGGAAGTGTTTGTATTGGGCTGCTGAGTAGAGGGATGGGGCATGTGTAAAATGTCCTCTGGCACCTGTGAAGAGGCGGAATGGAGCAGTTCCCTTCTGCACTCTGGGGCATGTGCACCGCGACTTTGACAATATGTTTTTAGAATATTATAGAGATAAAAATTGTATTTTCCTCCCAGGTTATTGTGTGGTTCAAATTAAATAATATTTTAAAGCTCTTTGCAAAACTTAAAGTTCAATGTTCATATACTATTTACTTATACATAAACTACTAGTAGTAGTTGAAGAGGTAGTAATTGTTTAAGTAACAATTAATACCTATAGTAATTAATGATTCTTTAGAGGATGAAAATATATCACCAAATTCATTTTAACAGATAAACATGGGACTAATATCAAATTTTGCTTGATTGTATTTATTTGTTTCAAAGGTGAGGGGGTAATTGGAAATTGATAGCAATATTAGGAACATTTAAAATATAAAGAAATAGGGTTAGTTCTGAGGTTAAGAATTCTGGGTAGGGGTAGCTAGTGGCTCAGTGGCTTGATAGCCAGACCTACAGACAAGACATCCTGGTTTCAAATATGGCCTCAGACATTTCCCAGCTATGTGACCCTGGTAAAGTCACTTAAACCCTCCTGCTTAGCCCTACCTACTCTTTGGCCTTGGAAGCAATACATACTATTATGTATTGGTAAAGTAAAGGTTTTTAAAAAAAGAATTCTGAGAACCTAGGGTAAGGAAGGTTACCCTGGATAGCAATTAACTCAACAAAAACAGAAAAGAATGGAAAATAGGAGGTTTAAGTATAAAGGTAATGAATTCATTTTGGAGATGTTGAATTTCAAATGCAAATGAAACTTCTAGGTAGATATCCAATATTTAGTTAGCAGTGAAAGAGCAGAGTTCAAGAAAAAGAGAGTAAGATAATAAGGTTTGGAAATGGTAGCATTAAAATGATCATTCAATCTATGGAAATAAATAAAAATTGCTAAGTGAGAGAATCTTGAAGAGAAAGAAAAAATGGCCCAGGACTGAATCTTGGAAGGAACCTTCTTACACTTAGAGGACAGGAGACAAATCAAAGAAAAGTATGCAAGAATATAATAGAACCTTCAGACAGGTAAGTGGAAAAGCTAGAGAGAAGTATCACAAAAGCCAAGAGAAAAGAGTTTAACTAAGAGATTGACCAGAAGTATTAAAAGCCATAGAAAATTGAGGACTGAGGCAAAGCCCTCTGATGTAACATTTAAAACAGAGAAGGGGATGGTCTTTAACATTTTTTGTGTCATTCATTCTTTTGGCAGTCTAGTGAAGTCTAAGGACTACTACTTAGGAAAACTTTTTAAATAGATAAAACAAAATATATAACATCACCAAGGAAACTAAAAGTCAGTGAAAATAAAGATATTGTTTGAAAGTATAGTTTCAAAAGAGTATGGATGCCAGATTGCAAGAAGTTTAAAAGTGAGTGAGATAGTGGAGCAAAAGAGGTAGTGGAGCAAATGAACTGAGATGTTTATTGGTATGAGGAAGAAATGATATAGAGCAATAACTTGAGAGAATGTCGTGGTCAATCAACAGTTGTTGTGTTTTCATTTTTAAAATGATAAAGTAGAACTGGATTTTTTGTATTCAAGAGAGAAGGAGCTAATAGATATGAACATTTATTTTTTATTCCTATATAGCATTATGGATTAAAGAGGCTACAATTAGTCTGTTGACTTTTATATTTCCTTTGTTCTTAGAAACTCCAAGGAATTCTTCCCCCCATAAAACTTGATTAATAGATAAGGGTCTTCAGTGACTGGCCCAATCATATATGGGCATGGGGAGGGAGATTGAGAGTTTTGATGGGCAAACTCTTCATTAATTATTCACAAATCAGAGATATCTTGGGAGGTCCAAGGAAGCAACTGAATAATGAACTCCTAAATTGTATTTTATACACTTACATGAAGGAACTTCCTTGTCTTTCATCATGGAGAAGATCATTGACTTATTAATTTATTGGCTAAATGATAACCTAACAAGTAAATTGATTTTCTTAACTAGAAATCAGCCTCTTAAATATTTTAATATTAAAAGATTGACAATGCATAAAACAAAAGAAATGATGACCTAGACGTGATATTGAAAGAGAGCTTAGTCTTAGACTGGAGAAAATGAAGTTTAAATGTTTTTGACTCTTGATGTCGGGAGAGATGAGGAAACTCACCACAGAAAGCTTTCATTTTATTGGTACTGTGAGAAGCAAGGTTGTCTACTGCCAAACTTGGGTTTATGAAATTGCAGCAACAATTCAAAGAGAGAAGACTTGAAAGCTGCTGTTAGTAGCAAGGAACCAGTGAATTTGGATAACATGACTTTATTGTGGATTTATTATAAATATTTTTGTGATTTTATCCAGTAAGATTAAATGGCTTTTAGGAATAGGCACAAAGAAACCAAATAATTATGGTAATTCAGAGTTGTCAGGACCCAGATGGTTTATGTACAAGGAAATAAGGGCTTGGAGAAGATTTTTGCTTTTCTTTGAATGCCTAGTTCTTAGCATTGTGCCTAATAGTTTATTGAGGGGCAGCTAGGTGACTCTTTGGATAGAGAACCAGGATTGGAGATGTGAGATGCTAGATTCAAGTTTGGCCTTAGACAATTCCTAGGTATGTGACCCTGGGTAAATCCTTTAACCCCAACTGCCTAGGAAAGGATATTTGCTGTCAACTATCAATTCTAAGATGGAAAGTGTAAGATTTAAATTAATGTTCAAAACTCTAAGTATTATATTTTATAAAGTTTATTAATATTCACTTGAAGTAAAGGGAATAAAAACCTTATTATCTAACAAAAATAAGACCATATGAGTAAGTTCTCTTGCCTCTCCCAAAAAGCCCGCTTCAGTCAGCCACAATCACAAAAAGAGAGAGTTAGAGGTAGGACTACATAAAACTTATATCCTCCCTACAGCAGCATGTAACATGAGAAGGAAAGGGGGATGCTGGGAATTGAAGTCCAGGGGAGCAGTTTCTAATTACACAAAAGTAAGGGTTTAAAAAATATAATGCTTTTTGACTAACTCAATCATTAACTATAGGGTTAAGATTGTCAAGGAAAGAAAGTAAGACCAAAATCAGGATTCATGTCCTGAGAGAACAAAGAAGGGACTGAGTGAAGAATAAGAACAGAGGATTGGATGTAAAGATACAGTGAAACTTGTAAAGGAGATAGAAAAAGAAATGGAAAGACTGATTATCATCAGAGAAAGGAATGTCAGAGTTTAAAATCTTGGAGATAGCAATTTGAAGTGACAGTGAGATTTAATTGTCATTTGCTCCGTTGGATAAATTGGCAGACCAAGTATTTTCAAAAGGCATATTGATTCAAATCTGACCTATACTTCCTAGTTGTGTGACCCTGGGCTAGTCACTTAACTCCCTTTGCCTAACCCTTGTTCTTTTGTCTTGGAGTTATTACTGAGACAAAAAGTAAAGGTTTAAAATTTTGAAAAATAAACAAAAAGGCATATTGAAATTGAAGTTCCAAGTATAAGGATAGAGGTTAGCATTGAAAGAGAGATAGTAATCTGGGTTTCAATTTCCTTGGGAAAAAACAAAACAAAACAAAACAAAACAGAGACCATGACAGAGTGGCTGAGAGACCAGTGAATCACACAGTCAACAAATATTTATTAAACACTTTCTATAGGCCAGCACTGTGCTAAGTGCTGAGAAAACAAACAAAAGTGAAACATGGTTCCTGACTTCAAGGAGCTCAAATTCTAAAGGGGAAAGAATGTGCAAAATAACTATGTAAATACCAGATATTTACAATGTAAATGGAAGATATTCTCTGAGAGAAGGCACTGGGAGATGTTGAGGTGTGGGAACCAGTCAAATCCTCTTGCACAAGGTGAAATTTCAGCTGTCTTGAAGGAGATAGGGGAAACCAAGAGATGGAAGTGATAAACAGGGTCCTGTTAAAAGAACAGTAATAACAGCATACCTGGATTATAGAATTTGTGCAGGGGGAAGCTAGAAAGTTAAGAACGGCTGAGTTGTAGAGTACATTAACAACCCCAGAGACTTTGTATTCACTCTTAGAGGAAAATGAGAGCCATTGGACAAGGAAAATTATTTTTAATACTGAATCATTTGATTTCTAATATTAATCTAAAAAATTGTCTTTCATGCCCAAACCTCTCCCTTCTTCTTTGTCCCAGCAGTCCTGGAAATGGCCTTGCATTCCTTGTCACAGAGCAGCTTCTAAAACTGGGATAATTGGGATAGAGAATTTGAGTTCTATTGTCTCTGTAAAAAGAACTGATCTGAACCAGATCATTCCCAGGCTGGATGCCTGGGATTCTTGAGTTCCCCATTACCTTGAGGTTCATAAAGTAGAAAAATTAACCAGACTGAGGTAGATATTGCTGTCTAGATCTCCAAAGACTATTAGCATCTTATGACATTATCTGACTTCTTGGGAAGAGGAAAGGGGAAGGGGATGGGGGGAAGAGAATGAGATATAGATTTTTGGGCATAGCTAATATGAGGAATGATTTCTCTCTGATAAGCATATTTGTTATAATTTATTGTTATAAATCAAACATTATTTAAATACCATATTATACTTTATATATATATATATGTATATAAATTGTAACTCAAAAAAATATTATGACTAGGCATACGATCCTACTACCACCACCACCACTATGAAGAGATGGGGAGCAACTGGGAAATATTAGCCTACTTCCTTATTAGGTATCCACCAATTAGAGATGTCTCTTGCTGTGTAGGGGAGGGCTGAATAATTAGCTTTCAAAACTGTATTTAAATAATTCAGGCCCCAGCATGTCTTGCCTTTGATCATTGAGAGAGATCACTTACCATTAATTTTTTTTTCTATTATTGCCATCCTAGTCATAGCGTGATTTCCATTCCAAAGGATGTCTAAGTCTATCATTTGAAGTCAGAATAACAGTAGGCATGTGTGGAGTTATTAATCCATCTATAAAAATAATATAGATATAGGTGCCAGTGAATTAAGCTGAACTCCAAAGACAAAGGGATGTATCGTTCTTTGAAACCATAATCTTGGGAAAAGAGTAGAGGTGGAAAGACAAGAACAATGAATGCTGTATATTCTGAGAGATGAGTTGCTTACTCTTGATGGTCTGTTTTTCTTTGTT
This sequence comes from Gracilinanus agilis, assembly GCF_016433145.1. Classification (NCBI taxonomy): domain Eukaryota; kingdom Metazoa; phylum Chordata; class Mammalia; order Didelphimorphia; family Didelphidae; genus Gracilinanus; species Gracilinanus agilis. The sequence continues at coordinate 131,936,341 of NC_058132.1, read as the reverse complement.
ACAGAAGGGTCCTATTTGTAGGGAGTGAGGGAAGTGTAGTATGTTTGGAACAACTGCTATGGAGAATACTAATAAGGAAATTGGGAAAAAGATTACTGCATAGGAAATTATTTTGTTTTTTTTTAAAGACCTTAATACAGCTTTTTAAAAAAAATAGCAATAAAAGAAACTCCCACCTGCTAACACTCCTTATTGCTGCCCATGAGAAAAATTTTATGTGGGTGTAGGAGGTGTGGAGAGTGTAAGTAGAGGGGAAGAAAAAGATTGTAGAGAATAAGAAAAGGGAAAAAAAGTGCGAAGGGAAAGCTAGAACAGTTCTCTGGCAAGGAATTGAAATTTCAATCTAATTTAAGCAATTTTCATACTGCCTCACTTCATTCCCCATTCCTTCCTACTTTGTTAATATTAAAAATGTGTAGGGAGAACCGTGTGTACCTGGAGTAACTATGAGGAGATATCGCAAGAGAAAAGTAGTGTCCACAATCAAAAGACATGGTAACTAAGAAGTGCAATAACAGAGAGAATCAAGAAGTGGGCTAAATGGGTGAAACAACTGCAGAAGGTATAACAGACTTTGTGGGAGTTGTTCTCATCAATATAAATCTTTTGCATTAAAAGATAAATCATCCAAAAACTGTTAATGACATGGAGGAATATATGTTGAGATATTATTGTGAATGTGGGCATTTAAGGATTAGAATGTAAGTCCTTGAGGCCAAGAGCTGTCCTACTGTTGTCTTTTTACATCCTGCATTTGTGGATCAAATGAGACAAGACGTGTGAAGGATACAGCTTGGTGGTAGGCACTTAATCAACTTCTCTTCCCCTTTTTCATAGATTTGCTTATTGATACTGGTACTGGTATGAATAGTTAAGATTCATTCATCTTTATAGTGAAGAGTTTTCTCTAATGATTCTGGTTAGAGATTAGACCTAATAATGGCATATTAGCCCTTAACAATAATCCAGGTCCTTTGTTGCTAATGCAAAATCTGGTAGTGATTACTGACAGGAAGCCACTCCAAGCAGCCTCCTGAAGTAGATATTAAAAGTGAATCTCTTTGAGGCACTATTTTTTCACTGTAGACTGAGCAGTAAAGTATTATGTTTGCTGGCCAAAATTCCATATCTTTTTGATTATTTTAGAAATAAGGGAGAGAAGGGAACTTGCATTTATTAAGTGTCTACCATCTGCCAGGAACAGTGTTGAGACATTTACAAATACTATGTCATTTAATCCTCACAACTACCTGGCCCTATTATTATGCCCATTTTACAGATGAGCATAGGGAGGCAGGCAGATGTTAAGGAATTTGCCCAGGGTCAAGCAGCTAGGAACTATATGGGATAGGATTTGTTCTTAGTTCTTCTTGATTTTAGCTCCAAGCATTCTCTTTATTCTAAAAAATGTAAAAATCATAAAAATTTCAAGGGAGGAAGATAAGGCAGAAAGAGCAGAAAGTCCCCAACTAACAAAAGAACAAAGGAGGTGACCAGGCAGTTATCAGATGAAACAATTAAGTCTCTTTAGTCATATGAAAAAATAGTCCATTTCATTTCCCAGCATCCTACTTTCATTCTCATGTTACATCCTTACATTTTGTAGATAAAAGTTTCTGTAACTCCACCCTCTCACTGTCTTCTCCTGCTAACATGGTCCTAGAAATTGCTCTTTACTCAGGCTATTATTTTCCTCTACTTCAAGTGATTATTAATAAATCTTATAAAATATTTTTAAAATGGTCCAAATCACTATTAGAGAAATGCAAATTACAACTCACCTGAGGTCCCACTTCATACTTCTCAGAGTGTTTAATGTGACCAAAAAGGAAAATGATAAATGTTAGAAGGGATGTGGTAAAATTGAGACATTAATATAGTGCTGGTGCAGTTGTAAACTGATACAGCTATTCTGAAAGAAGAATATGGAACCATGCCCAAAGGGATATCAAATTGCACATACCCTTTGACCCAGTAATACTACAAGTAGGTCTGTATCCCAAATATATTAACGATAGGGGGAAAAGAACTTACTTGAAAAAAATATTTATAGCAGCTATTTTTTTGGTGGCAAAGAACTGGAAATCGAAGAGATGTCCATCAAATGGGGCATGGCTAAAGATGATGAACAAGATAATTACCATAAATACTTGGAAAGACTTAGATAAAGTGATGCAAAGTTTAGTGAGCAGAACCAGGAAAATATTGTACACAGTATCATCAATAACATATGATGGTCAAATGTGATTAATCTAAATATTACCAGCAATGCAAAGGTCCAGGACAGCTCCAAGAGACTCATGAGGAAAAGGTTATCCACTTCTTAGAAAGAACTGATAGAATTTTAATGTGAATTGAATCATACCATTCTTCATTTTATTTCCTCCAAGAATTTTTCTCTAGTATAAACACTATGTATCTTCTTTTACAACTTTCATGGAATTAGGTATCACATGATGGCACACATACAATTTATATGCTATTACCTGATGTCTAACGGGGGAGGGAGTGGTGGGAGAGAGGAAGAAAACATGGATCATAAAAAGTCAGAAACTGATTTTTAAAATTTAAACTACATGGCAAAAAATTGAAAAATGAAAGGATGCCCTTCGAATGGGGAATGGCTGAACAAATTGTGGTATCTGTTGGTGATGGAATACTATTTTGCTAAAAGGAATGAACTGGAGGAATTCCATGTGAACTAGAATGACCTCCAGAAATTGATGCAGAGTGAAAGGAGCAGAACCAGGAGAACATTATACACAGAGACTGATACTCTGTAGTAAAATAGAATGTAACAGACTTCTGTACTAGCTTCAATGCAATGACCCAGGACAATTCTGAGGAATTTATGAGAAAGAAAACTAGCCACATTCAGAGGAAGAACTGTGGGAGGAGAGACACAAAAGAAGAACAATTGTTTGATCACATTGGTCGATGGGGACATGACTGGGGATGTAGACTATGAGCGATCATCCTAATGCAAATATTAATAATATGGAAATAGGTCTTGATCAATGACATATGTAAAACCCAGTGGAATTGCTTGTTGGCTATAGGAGGGATGGGAGCTTGTTGGGCAGGAGGGGAGGAAAAGAATATGAATACTGTAACCATGGAAAATATTCTAAATCAATTAATTAAATAAAATTTTTCAAAAAAAACTTTAAACTGCATTTAATCTAGGGGAAAAAAAGAATAAAAAAGATCAAAGGACTTCCTGAAGTCTGTGTGACCTTAGACAAATCTCTTGCCTCTAGTTTTGAAGAATTGATTAGTTTTTATCTTTATTTTTATTAAATGTACTTTTTATTCTTTGTTAATAGGGATGGCATTCTTAGGGATGAAGAGTATATTGGGAAATATAGCAATGTAAAGTATAATATAGGGTCAGCTAAATGGTGCAGTGAATAGAGCTCTGGGTCTGGAGTCAGGAAAACTTGAGTTCAAATCCACCTGCAGATATTTACTAGCTGGTGACTCTGGGCAATTCACTTAACTATGTTTGTCTCAATTTCCTCACCTGTAAAAACATCTAGAGAAAGAAATGGCAAAACACTCCAGTGCTTTTGTCAAGAAAACCTCAAGTAGGGTCATGAAGATATGGACATGATTGAAATGACTAAACAACAAATAAGAAATATAAATAATTAAAAACAAAAACAAAGTAAAGAAAATTTCAACTAAAAAGGATTCTAGGTCCCTTCCAACTTTAAAACCTCTATCCCATGATGTTTTCCTTTCTCCTATTTAAAGTAAGATTAAGTTAATAAGGACTTTTAAGAGTTTACTATTCAAATACTTTTTTATTCAAGCTTTCAATTCCTTATTCCCATATTTGCTATGTCGCAAATTCTTCAGATCAAAAGAAAACAAAAGGAAGTGTAAGAATAGATGAAAAAGATATCTAGAAGACTGTGTACATTGGCATTTAGACTGTGCTGGGGCTAATAACAACTGGGAAGCATTTTATTAGAAAATTCCATGAATTAATTCACTTACTATTGACTCAGACTTTTTTTATTGTTATGACTGAGTAGGGGTTTTTCAATTAGCTTTTAGGGAAAGGTATAAACTCCCCTGAGCTATATTTCCATGATTTTATAGCTTTATTCCCATTTAGTCTCTCTAAAATGAACTTTCACATTCACCATGGTTAAGAAGAACCAAGCTCATTAAATCCAATTAGCAAATATTTGTTAAGCATGGACTATGTGCAAAGCACCATTATGAGATCAATCTCCCCTAATCTTTAAGCATGTTCAGGGTCAGTCACATGGGACTTTTGGGGTAGAAAATGACATAAATTAAAACACCGTAAGTATTTGAATGATTTTATTAAAACTTAGTTATGACATTCCATAAAGCTGAATATATGTATCCTTCAAAAATACTAGAGAATGAGACTCAATGCCTTTTATCCATGAAACAATAACCAATGTACTGAGTTAATCATGAATGCAAAAGTATTTTAGTTGATTTTTATATCATTTTAATTGTTTAGAACATTATATACAGCAGCAGAAATATTGTTTGAAAAATAACTTGCATATGTCCAGCTCCAGAGAAAGAATTGATAGATAGAATTAAGTAAGACATAGTTTTATATACGTACATATCTGTTTGCCAAATGATGCCTTCTCTTATGAGGAAGGGAAAGAAGGGAGGGAGTTAACTGGGTATTTTAATATAACAAACAAATTAATTACAATATATTTAATGATTTGTTTATAAAAATTTTCCTCATTTTATAATTCACGCATACATACATTAAGGTATGTGATTTGGGTATAGACTAGGGCTTTTAAACTTTCTTTGTGTCATGGTCTCCTTTCATAGTCTGGTGAAACCAACAGATCCCTTTTCAGAATAATGTTAAGTGCTTAAAATAAAATACAAATTATAAAGATAAGCAATTATATTAAAATACTGTTATAAAAGTATTTTTTAAACACAGTCACCCTAGGTCAAGAACACCTGGCCTAGGCTCAAGCATAATGAAGACAAAGAAATATTACAATAGGATAAACATTGTCTGGAGTCAATGAAACAGAAAGATCATGTTAATTCCTTAAAATCATTTATCATCAAATCTCAACTAGCAAGGTCAATAAAAAAATACAGCAAACACCTCATGCCATAAAAACCTAACATTATGACAACATGTCACCTTACAAACCCACCACACAGAGAAGCTAGGCAGTTTCTATCTTGCCAGATGTCAGGAAAGGAGCTTTTTTGAGGAAGTCTGCCTTGGGGAATTCCTAATTAACTGTGAAGATTCTCACCACAAGATTAGAATCACCTTACATTCTACCCTAGAGAAAAAGTGGTTGAAAGCCATTAACCACAGGAAACCAGAGGCTGAGTGTGAGGCCAGGTCCTCTGGCACAGAAGTCTGCATTCTCCAGGGCTATAATTAGAATTATCACCCTCTGCAGAAAGGTGAAGAGGAAAAATAGCAAAACCTCCCGAGGGGAAATCAGGTTTCACTTCCAAAGCACTGTCCAGACATCTTTTCTCTAAGCCTCATAACAGGTCTGGGAAGCAAAGTGAAATACATTGTACTATGTTGATGAGAAAAGTTGTAAAAATGAAAGTATTCTTTCTGCCCAGTGCACTATGTCACACAGTCTTAATGGTATATCAGAAATGCCTGAATTTGATTTTTCTCTCTTTCCTCAGCTGTGGTCATCATAATTAATTATCTGACTAATTTGGACATTAGTTAGTGGACAACCATGGCCCTAATTATTTGGCTTGGCTAGCACCATTTAGCAAACTCAAATTTTCAAATGGCCTGGTGATCTCTTTGGGAAGTTCTTGTCAATGATTCAGATTCCAACACATCCATGCCTGCCTAGCCACAAGAAAACTGTATTACTTTAATCTCAGCTGGTCCCAACTTTTGCTCGTTATTAATTTCTAGGTAATCATCTCCATAGCACCTCTTCTGAATGGGCAAATGATCCCTGCCTATTTCTTCCCATAATATGCCATGGGGCTCTAGGGAGCAGAATCCACCCAAATATGATTGAGATCTTCTTCCAACTCTCCTGGAATTGAAAATGGAATACTCTGACACTTTGCTGTCATCACCAACCCATTTTCTTCTGTATTATATAACTTCCTGATATCCTCTATATTTCTGAGAGAAAAAAATGACCATACAACAACCCAAAGTCTATTCCTTTAGTACTATGTAGACAGAGTAAAGAAATATATTTATCTTATTAGAAAAAATGTCATTAGCCCATCTTCTTTTCCTATCATACAATTCCAAGATGAGATATTTTATTTATGATTTACTTCTGATTTTTTAAATTATCATATAGATTATAATAGAACACTATTATGTCATAAAAATGGCATTCAGAAAATCCTGGAAAGACCTATGAAGTGATGCATAGTAAAGTGAGCAGAAACAGGAGCACATTATACACAGTAGCAATACCATACCATGATCTACTGGGAACAACCTAACTATTATCAGCAATGTAATGTTTCATAAGAACACCAAAAGACTCATGAAAAATAGTATTCATCATTATAGAAGGAACTGATGAAGTCTGAATGCAGATCAAACATGCCATTTTTAACTTCATTTCCTTTCATTATATTTTTATTGTTTGTATAATATATACCTTCTTTTATGACACAACAAATATGGAAATATGTATTGCATGATAGCTCAGTTATAACATCAGTTTAATTGCCTTCCTGGGGAAGGAGAAGATGAAGAAGGAAGAGAGAGAATGTGGATTGTAAAATGTCAGAAAACAAATGTTAAAAATTGTTTCCACATGTAATTGGTAAAAACAATAAAAAATACTAGAAAAAATGATCATTTAACTCAATAATATTGCAAACTCTACTCCAGGGACTCTTAACTTTTTTTGAATCATGGTCTGCTTGGGCAGCCTGGTCAAGTCATTGGAACCCATCTCAGAACAATATTTTAAACGCACAAAATAAAATATATTGGAGTAAAAAGGAAAGTAATTGTATCAGAATATTAAAAAGTAAAACAAATCCATCAGACTGCAGGTTAAGAGCCTTTTCATATGATTTCTTCAGTACTTTATGGACAAGATTCAATTCATATATTTGCCTAGTTAGAAAAATCAATCTACCTACAGTGAATATCAATGGTCATATTATATAGGCCATTATAATGGAGAAGGGACTGTGGTATCCTATGGAAGAGGACAAGGTTTAGTGTCAGGGACCTTGGGTTCAAGTCCCAGTTATTTACCAGTTGTCTGACTTTCATTTCTCTAAAATCCCAGTTACTTTCTTCAGAAACAGAATATTTGGACTAGATGATTTCTAAAGTCCCTTACGGGGGACCTTAATAAATCTTACAGGGGAACAGAAACTCGAAGAGAAATCCACAGATAATCCTGGAATACATTGGAGCCAATCTTTTTGGTTTTTTCCCTCTCCAAATCTCTTATCAAAGCTGCTAACAGACTGATTTGGATTTTCCTCCCTTTTCATCCTTTCTTAGAAGTGCTAATAAACAAGAAAATGGCTACAACACAGTCCACTGGAGGGATAAACAGGCTAAACAAGGGCATTGACAATCCATAAACCTCAAAATCCCTTTTAGGATAAGCAAGAGTGTTTAGGCCCTTGTCTCCCCAGGAGCTTTCTCTAGTTTCTATATCAGAGCTGAGGAAACCTCCCTGTTCCACTTGAACTTGTGCTGAGATTTCTTCAGGCTGCACCCTGAGGATAAATAAAAGCAAAGCGAGTTTCCCTGGTGGTGTTATGTATCTTTAAAATAGGTTTCCGTGGCAACTAGTTTAAGAACATATTTGAATATAGAAACTCTTCTGTTAGCAAGCCAGAAAATCCAGGTGGCCCTTCTTGTTTGAGCTTTCCCAAGGCAGGGGTGAACATTCTAAAGAGGATGGAGAGCAGCAATGGGCTAAGAAGCAACCAAAGCAGGAAGGAGGGGTCAGATGTGAGTGTCCCTGACTTACAGCAAGGATTCTTAACCTTTTGGGGACGGTCATGGAACACTCTGGTAATCTGGTGAAGTTGACAGACCCCCTTCCTAGTACAATTTTTTAATATATAGAATTATAAAGGAAACCAATTAAACTGAAATACATTTTTCATTTTTTTAAGTCCCTGTTCTCCAGGTTAAGGACACATTCTCTGCAATCATGATCACTTTCCAGGGTAGAGATACTTTCCTTGTACCTTTTTCTCTGCTTCCTCAAATATCAACTCTGTTGCCACTGTAAATATATACAGCGGAAGAAATGTATATATAAAAATATATACAGTGTAAATGAAAGACAATCTCAGGGGGAAGTCACAAGTTGTAATCTTGTCTTTGTCCAACCTCCTGCTTCCATTCCCCTTCAGCTGCTAAGGAGGGTTGTGTTATGATCACTTCATGAGTTCCAGGGCACAGCACCATCTACTCTGTGAAATAAAAACAACCAGTTTATTTCCTGGTTCCTTGCAACTGTCAGAATATTCATATGGTCACTAAGGGTTGAGAATCAAGTATGTTTATGTAATTATTAATATGTACACTTAATTAGTACAATTATTAAATATTTATTTTTTGCTTTGTGTCAAATGATAAAAAGAGAAAAAAGAAAAGAAAAACCTTGTTACACGTGCAAAGTCATGCAAAACAAATTCTTTTATTGGTCATGACAAAAATAAATGTGTATCTCATTCCGTAAGCTGAGTTCATTAACTCTGAGTCAGAATATGGGTAGCATTTTCTTTATCATCCATCCTCTGGGACTGTGGTTGGTCAATTTTTGTTGACCAGAGTTTTTAAGCTCTTCAAATTTCTCTTTACAATGTTGTTACAGTATAAATTGTTCTCCAGACTTCAATCTGAATCAGCTTGAGTAGATTTCCTAGAGCTTCTATGAAACCATCTCTCATAATTTCATGCAGTAAAATGGTATCGTATTGCATTAAGATATAATTTATTCAGGTCACAATACAATAAAACCATGGAATCACAGAATAAAATCAATTGGAGATTAAATAACTTAATTTTAAAGAATGAGTGGGTTAAAGAAGAAAACATAGAAAAAATAAATAATTTTATTAATGAAATGGTAATAATGAGGACATACAAAATGTATCAGCAAAAGCAGTATTTAGAAGGAAATATATATTTCTAAATGCTAATATCAATAAAAGAGAGAAAGAACCAGATCATCGAGTTGGCTATATAGTTTTTCATAACATGATGAATAGGGAAATATATATGTATATATAATATATGTACAACCTATAACATATTACTTGCCTTCTTGGGAAGGAGGAAGGAGAGAAGGGATGGGGAATGAAAGAAGTGATGAAAGGAAGGGAGAAAAAAAATGAGAAAGTTTTGGACGTTGCTATAATGTGAGAATTTGTTTCTCTTAGGTAAGCATATTTATTATAATTCATTGTATATTTATAACAAATATTTTATGTTAGTTATATTACATAGTATATCATTTTACATATAAGAAAGAAATATAAATGCTACCTAGCAATTCACCAATTGATGAGCATATTTGAGGCTGAGAATTAACCCCTAAAATTCTGAATTTCCAGAAAAGGGATAGAACCTTTGTACATAGATTTTATGTTTGAACATCTTTATTAATTACTCTTGCCAGCTACTGTGATAAGCAATGGGGATACAAAGAAATGCAAAACATTATTTCTATCCTAGAGGGCCTTACATACTAATTAGGAAGATGACATGCAAAAAATTGTACATACAAGATATATGCATTCTAAATGGAAAGTAATCTACTAAGGAATATAGTAAGATATAGAAATGAATTTGTGTTTTATAAATCCATTTGTTTTTATGAATTTTCCATATGTTCATTGATGTGTTTGGGAGTGAGGAAGGGATGTTTAGATATATGATTTCTTAGATATTGGGGAATTCCCATGAGAAAAATCTCTTTACCAATGAAGATCTATAATTATTCCATTACTTAGGAATCTTTGAGTCCCGTAGAACACTGAGAAGTTATAGTAAATTGCCCAGTATCACACAGCCAATTTTTGTCAGAAGCAGGACTTTAATTAAGTCCTGCCTCCAACGCTTAGGCAAACTCTCTATCCAAATATGTCCAGAAGACTCTTGGAAATAGGAGACTAAGGCTTGGAATAAGGATTAGGTTATAGGCTAAAACCACATATTTGGGAGTCATTTGTGCAAAGATGATACAAGTCCTGGGAGTAGAGCTTACCAAGGGGAGAGGGTGTAGAAAAGAAATAGGAAGAGGTTCTCAGAGAGAGCCTTGGGAAAACAAATAAACAAAAGAAAATACAAACTTAGGGAGTCAGAGGTTGCTGATGGTATAGCAAAGGAGACTAATAAAAAGAAATTAGAGAAACAGAGGAAGAAACAAAACTGAGCATTGTCAAGGGAGCCAAGGCAGGAGAAAGTCTCCAGCAGGAGGTTGTGTCTGACAATATCAAAAAACAGGAGAAAGGTCAGGGAAGACGAGGAATGAGAAAAGGTCAATAGTTTTAGCAGTTAAGAAGGTCTTATTAACCTTTGAGGGAATAGTTTCAGTAGAATGATCAGGCCAAAAGCCAGGCTGTAAAAGGTGATAAAGCGGATGAAGGCAGCAAGTATAGATGACTCTCTTACTACTCTGGGACACCATTATCACATCTGTAAAATGAGGATTGGAAAGTAAATCTCTAAGGTTCCTTTTCACTCTAAAATTTGATGTGAGGTCCTTTTATTTACCATTTCTTCAGGTATAGAGTGAAATAACAATAGTTATATTACCCACCTCTCAATATCGTTATGAGAAAAAGATTTCTTAATCCTTAAGTATTATACAAATATGAGCTTATTAAAGTTGTTAAAATTTTATAAGTATATGGGAAAGGTGTTAAAGGGAAATCTAAGAGGGATTCTGAGTGAGAAGTATCAAAAAAAGAGAGCCTAAAACCAGCTCTACTTGCTTCATAATTGTGCCTAGGGCTGTGCCTGGATGAGGTTTTTAATGTACTCTTACTGTTATATTTCATTCCCATCAATATATGGCAAGTGGCCATTCATTCTGGCCATCATCATGATTGATCACCACAGGCAATTAAATCCCACAGGAAGCTACACTGATCATTAAATGACCAAAACGAATACATTGGTCATTCCAAAGCCTATTTATTTATTTTATGTTTATAGACATGTGAGTCTGTGGGGAAAACAGGCTTCAGTCTCTTACCATTATAATAAATTGTTAATATTCTAGGTAGGTATTTTTTGCCTATGTATATAAAATTGATATACCTAATAGCTACACATGTATATGTTTATGCATATCCATCTAGTATGTGTATGCATAAAAACCAGAAATGAATATATATGCACATACATTCATTTGTAAAAGAGCACATAATAGTTGAGCTAGTCAAGAGATGGCCTTGGATCTAATAGGACCCACATTCAGAATACAGGCTCAGACCCAGACCAACTATATGATCCTAGACAAGTCACTTGATTTTTCTATGCTACAATTTTCTCAAACTACAAAATTTACAGAGAAAGTGTCTACCTCAATTAGTAGGAGAAATTTGTTCATCTGATAGTTCTCTATATAAATATGTATGTTTATATACATTTATAGACATGTATATGTTTATATATATTTATAGACATGTATATGTTTATAAATGCACATGGGTCTGCCCATATTGAGTCACATAATCACATATTGCTATATAACCATAAATATGTGTATATAAATTAAGCAGTATATATAAAACTTCATTTCTGTACTCTAGGATCTGTTTTTTGTCTGCTGTGCTACAGTGCCTCTTACATACATAGCCAACTATCTAAATATCTATCCATCTATCTACCTATCATCTATCTATCTATCTATCTATCTATCTATCTATCTATCTATATGTTTGTGTGTATATCTGTAGATGTATATATGTCCATATGCAAGTGTATTATACATATACATGTGTACAGACATGTACTACATGTACGTTTATTTGTTTTTAGAAGATATATCTATATCTATCTATCTAGAGAGATTGATAGAAACAGATATAATATGTGAGGCCATATGGCACAGCTGAATGCTAAATCTAGAGTCAGAAAGACTTTGCCTTATATTCCTCCTCCCCCATTTACAAATTGAATAGTCATGAACATGTCATTTAATCTTTCTGAGGTTCCATCACCTCATTTGTGAAATCAGGATAACAATGTAGTAATGCAGTAAGGTAGCAGTGTAATAATCTTATAAGGTTGTTGAGGGGTTCCAATACAAAAGGATTTACAAATGTTAAAGAAAGATATGTCATCGTCACATATGTCTGCAAGTAGATACAGAGTATAATATGTAGGGAAAAGGATTGGGTTTGAGATTTCATTGGCTGAAGGAACTTCTAGGTGAGAGAACTTCTTCTACCAATGTAGGTTTGCACTCTGCTTATTGTTCACACTGAAGATTAAGACAAATTAACATTCATGCAAATGGGAGAGGTACTTTACTTAGAAATCTAGAACATCCAAAGTAGAGCATGCAGGTATTCCTGATTTTTGAAATTAAAAAATCAAAACATTAGATGAACTAGATTCCGGGATATAAGCAGATTCAATTGCATGAACATAACTTCTTTATATCACATACAATATATTCTGAATTTCATAGTTTATGGTTTTATAAACACATATATGTACATGGATGTGTGAGAAAAGCAAAATACTTGTATGAATGGATTTGGTGTTGTTAGGTCATTTTCAGTTGTGTCATTTTCAGTTCATGATCCCAACTGGGCTTTTCTTGGCAAAGATATTAGAGTAGTTTTCCATTTCTTCAGCTCATTTTACAAATGAAGAAACTGAGGCAGGGTTAAGTGATTTCCCAGGGCCATATAGCTAGTCTGAGGCCAGATTTGAGCTCAGAAAGATGAGTCTTATCACTCCATCTCTGGCACTCTAGCCACTAAAATACAAATTCTTGTAATGCTCATTTATTTGCATCTGTGTGTGTGTGTGTGTGTGTGTGTCTGTGTGTGTGTGTGTGTGTGTTTCAGGAGGTTATATTTTGTGGATTTTCTGGGATGCCACTCTGCACATGCAATCAAAATTTGTTTTGGTGGGGAGCCATCCCTCAGCTTGTCCACTATCTACACAGAGAACATCTAACTTTCTAGTCTTTCCCACTTGAGTTTAACACTTCAATGGCTTAAAACTTCACTAAGGTTTTTGCAATAAAACACACATACACACATAGAGAGGCACAATGTTCTCCATACATATAACAACTTGGCAGCTTTTGAAATGACATTATCTAACAAGAGATATAAATTTCTTTTCTATTACCCTTTCTGAGAAAGCAAAGATGAAGAATTTGTACTTGGGCATCTATGCAAATTCCTGGGTCATAGAGCTATGAATTCCATATTTCCCCTAGACAAAATCTGAAGAACTAAATTCTAAAAAAATGACCGTGGGTTAAAAAATACATCTCTGATAACTTGTTGGCATGCGTACTCCCTCCACAAAGTCACATTGAAGATCTATATATATCACATTGAACATCTATAGTGCATACTTCCACTATACAATGAAATATTGGTGGAGGGCCTTGTGGGGTGGTCGCATAAATATAAAATATAAAGTCTGTAATATGCTGTTAGTTTACCCATTTAACCCATCTGCCCAAAGACTGGCAAGCAAATAGTTTCAATGCAAGTACTAAGTTTCTCCAGCCCCGCTAGTTCAAGCAGAGCTAGGAAGTTGTTTCTGATTTTCACTTAGAACCCCAGAACAAGTGCTTTCTTATAATACTTGCATTGTGGGTGTACTCTTGTTAGCAACCTCACCCTTCACCTCAAATGATATGTGTAGTGAAATCAATAATACTCTGCATGAAGTAGGTGTTATTACTGTCAGTCCCTGCTTTTCTTTTTTTTTAGAAGAACCCCCCAACCCGCAACAAATTAATATTATTTCACATGCATAAATCAGATCTGATGGGTCAGAAGGCAACAAACCTCAACTTTCCCTGCTGTTATTTCCATGTCTTTTGGAGACAGACCTATTGAAAGCTGGGGTTTCTTTAGGATAGGTTGAAATCAAAATTTATTATATGACAATTAGGCATGCAGTGAGATGACATTGTGTTCCAAGCTAACTTTATAAGAACTTTTTCCCTTCTTAATTTTCAAATTTATAATCACTGCCAATTAGTTACAACTCTCCTGAAAAAAATTAAAGTGTCAATTTTCTACACATTCCAATAGTATGGCAGATAGATAGCATTTAGCTCTAGACATGCCCCTAGAAGGATGCTGCTCCAGCATTTAAGAGGCATCTGCCTGAAGCACTATAGAAAGGCATCTAGAACAATAGCTTAAAAACAGTATGAATATGTTGAGTGGGTAGAATTTTAGGATTCCAAAGCAGTGGGAAGGTAGAATATACCTATTGGATAGAGGGCTAGAAATATATTTATAGCTCTTAGAGAAAGAGCCTTTTCATGACCAGAGCCATTTGCTCTAAGGGAATCATCATTATCACTATAATGATCACCATGATTAAAAAAAAAGCAATTAGCAGAGTAAGCTGAAAGCAAAATTGTAAATTAGGCAAAGTTTGTATTCAGTGTTCTGTTCTGTGCCCTCTCTGTCTTCTGCCTTGGCATATCTCTTAGTGCCAGACCACTGTGGTCTGTTCTGTCAGAAAGTACTCCATATTACAAACCTTTCCCATCACCACATTCATTACCACCTCTGTCAAAATGAAAACAATCTCTTTTCTAACCCTTTAGAACCCTATATTGTTTTCTGTTTCATGGTAGGATGGAAAGAGCACTGACCTTGGAGTTAGGTGAAACTTGTGTTCAAATATTGTCTCTAATATTTGTAATCCTAAATTGTCCCCATTTTCAAAATCACAGGACTTAAACATAGATCAAAATATAAAGGTGAAAGCAATAATTTTTTGAAATTATGTGGTCCCCATATTTCTTATATCTCGAATCAGAAATTTATTTACAAAACAGAGAGGAAACAATAAAGTAGAATAATGTGAAGGGGAGAGAAAAGTTATCTATCCTATCTATTTTATTCATTTTTAAACCCTAATATCTTTATATATATATATCCTTCTATATTAATTTTATTTGTTACAGGACTAGGCAATGGGGGTTAAGTGACTTGCCCAGGGTCACACAGTTAGGAAGTGTCTTGAGGCCAGATTTGAACCTAGGACCTCCTATCTATCTCTAGGCCTGGCTCTCAATCCACTGAGCCATCCAGCTGCCCCCATCTATCCTATCTTAATTTAGGGAGAGATTGATTAGCTCTCAACCAGGAAGGCTGGTTGTGAGTAATCACATGGCTTCCTCCAAGATAGAAGCTAGACTCTCCAGAAACTAGGAAAGGAGTCAGCCTTTCACTCACACACAAAATAGTTCAGGAGTCAGAGTCCAAGTTGAAACTGAGCTCCCAGCCCACCATCTGAGCTGCAGTCCCCAGCTAAGCTCCCTTGAAGACTTTCTCCAATCAGGAGACTATCTCCACAAGACTTACCCAATCCACAGGATTCATGGCTTTTTATGGTGACTTCTCATCCTTGCCTCTCTTCTAAGGGGCTAATCGCAGTTTCCAAGTTGTCTAGCATAGCCCAGGGGGCAATGTTTATGGGAGCCAGGCCTCACCTGGAGGGGTAAATAGTCATTAAAAGGGTTCACAGATTCCTGGTTGATTGAGTTTCTAAGGGTATAAACTCTGATCATATGATTCAGAAATTTGAGACTGAGTTAAAAGTGAGGAGCTCTCTAAGCAAGTGACTTGTGAGTTCCCTAAGTAATATAGGATTCCCTTTCACAAGTGTAAACTCAGAGAGAACAAAGAATTCCCCTTTACAGAAATGACTGGCCTCACTTCTCTGCTTTGTGTCTCCATTTCTAGAAGCAAGAAAGAGGCACAGTAGATATAGAGAAAGATCTGAGTTAAAATCTAGCCTCATCCACTTACTACTTTTGTGACCCTGGACAAAGTTGCTTAACCCTGTTTGCTTCAGTCTGCCTGCCTTAGTTTCTTCAAATGATAAATAGGGATTGTGATAGTACCTACCTCTCAGGGCTATAATGATATATTTGTATTTATTTGTAAAATATTTAGTACAGGACTTGATATATAGGAAGCACTTAATAAATAGGTCTACCTACAATAGATAGAGTGCTGTGCCTGGAGACAGGAAGACCTGAATTCAAATTTGGGTTCAGACATTAGCTGTGTGACCCTTGGCAAGTCACTTAACATTTCTTACTTCACTTTTTCATCTGTAAAATGAACTGGAGAAGGATATGGCAAACCACTCCAGTATCTGTGCCAAGGACACACCTCACAGAGTTAGAATCAGACACAACACAAATGAATTAACCACTAACATTTTTCAAATAATAGCATTTTTTGTGTGTGTATGTAGAAACTAAGATCTGGAAACAAAGTAGATGTCCATGAATAGGAAATAACTGAAATTATGATACAAAAATGAAATGTGCTATAAGAAATAATGAATATGAAATATTCAGAAAAACATGAGGCACTATATGAATGTATGCAGCCTGAAGTAAGTAGGCTTCAGAAAATAATGTATACAAGGACTACAACAATGTAAATGGAAGGAAGAAGAAGAAAAATCCTAACACTATGTAATTTTAATGACAGCTTGTTCTTGAAACAAAAATTAGAGAAGGCACCTTTCCCTTTTTTAGAGGCGTTCTTTGGGGAAATGGTAACACTAATGCATGGTGAGTGGGGCTGTGAACTAGCCAAACATTCAGAAAAGCAATTTAAAATTATGCTAAGAAAGTAACTAAAATTCCTATACTCTTTGATTTTGTGTTGATCAGTTTTGTGAAACTTTTTTTTCTTTCTTTTTTCTTTTATTTTTTGGTTACAACAGATGGCTCACTGGGAAGGAGGAGGGATATATCCAGAAAATGAGGTGGCATTAAAAACAAAGAATATCAATAATTTTTAAAGAAAGTAAACATTCTTCAGAAAGAATATTAATAAAAAAGAGAAGGAAAGCTGACTTTGATTCCAAAAATATGAAATTATTCCCTTTCAAAAATGATTTTGCCCATCTTCAGTTCAAGCTAAAGAGATAAAAGCCCATCTACATAATAAGCCATACTATATTCTCATATTCTCAGCAAAGCCACAGGCTTAAAAGTGGAATATTTGACTTTCTAATTGGAATATCAACTTATTCTGCTTTTCCTCTTTTAATATGAGTCACATTTTAGTTCTGTAAATACCAGATAGCTATAGAATTAAGACCATATTTGGGAATCCCACATTATTTTAAAATGTCATGATTTATGATTGTTTTTAAATTTGGGAAAATAGAATTTACATTACTTCTTGTGTGTCATGTCCAGAGAGGTTTTCTTTTTGTCAGAATGATTGACTTTGTATGTAAAAGGTTACAAATGAAGAAGTAAATTGGTGAACTGACATTTAAATCTAATTTAAGAGGCATATAATCACAGGTATAAAATTTTGAAATGGAAGTAAATTAGAATTATGAACATGCCATTTTATTTCACTTGGTCTTTGTCCTGGTATTCTAAAAATTAAATCTTTTCCAGTGATGAGAGGCTTCAATCCAGCCTAGGTGCTAATGAAAAAAGAGGCAGGTCTGACAAACCTATGGCCCTGGGTCCTTTGGTTGTTTACAAACACATATGACCATAAAATCCTTGATTCTTCCTTTATAGCATGAGAAGAAGCAGCAAAACATAAGAAAGCAATCAGGAGGGGAAGAAATATCTTTTTCTTTTACTGCTATTGTGTCTCTCCTTAATTGGACCCTCCTTCTCCAAGAGGGCTACTGGCCTGGGGCTCTTACCTCATATATAGGTCTCACTTAGAGACAGCTAGGTTGCCTAGTAGATAGAGTGCTGGACCTGAAACTAGGAAAACTGATTTTCCTGAGTTCAAATCTGATCTCAGGTACTTATTAACTGTGTGACCCTGGGTAAGTCACTTAACCCTGTTTGCCTCAGTTTCTTCATCTGTAAAATGAGTTGGAAAAGGAAATGGTAAATCATTCTAGTATCTCTGCCAAAAAAATCCCAAATGGTGTCATGAAGAGTCAGATATGACTGAACAATAACAAGATGGCTTCCACGTTTTGTTCATGATCAATGTTCTATATGTGTCTCTCCTTCCATATTCACCATGTAGAGTTCAAGAAAATAATTAATAAAAATGAAAAAATTGAATAAGCATTTAACCATGTCTATAGCACTGCAATATACAGTGTGGGGAGGAGCAGAGCCAGAAGAACACTGTACACAGAGACTGATATACTATGGTAAAATTCGAATGCAATGGACGTCTATACTAGCAGCAATGCAATGACACAGGACAGCTCTGAGGGATTTATGGTAAAGATGCTACCCACATTCAGAGGAAGAACTACAGGAGAGGAAACATATAAGAAAAACAAATGCTTGAACGCATGGGCTGAGGAGAACATGATTGGGGATGTGGACTCGAAAATACCACACCAATGCAAATATCAACAATTTGGAAATAGGTCTTGAACAAGGACACATGTTAAAACCAGTGGAAATGGGTGGGGGGAGAGCAGGGGGTGAAGGGGAAAGTAGGAGCTTGAATCATGTAACCATGTTAAAAATGAATATTAATAAATGATTTAAAAAATATACAGTGTGGGGAATACAAAGATTTTTTATAAGATATATCTATAGAAAGGTCCCCATGTAGATTGTAAATGAATTGGGAGGACAGAGCATATCTGTTTAAATAGTCAAAGAACAAAACAAAACTTCAAGACCAGTGAAAAATGACAATACAAAGAATTTTACAAGATGGGACTTTATTAATTCCCAAAGATTCCCTGTATATTTTTCTACATGCTCCATGCCTAGATACTTTATCCATTCTTGCCAACCAGTTAATTTAACTCAGCTTCAAAGTTTCCATACAAACTAATTTAGTTTCCATCCAAAACTATTTCTTTAAGCCCCATGAAGTCAAGGACTGGGTATTATCTAAACCATATTTCTCTCAGGGACTAGAGTAGTAAATGCTTAGTAAATGTTTGTTGAATCAAAAAACTCAGGATTCTTATTTCTTTCCATCACTTCCTAGCATTTTAATGTACATAGGAGAGATGGAAGATCAAATATAAAATATTTTTTTCTGCTTATACCTTATTTCTCCTCTAGTCCATTTGAACACTCTGACAAGGACATCATACTGTATCAAAATATGAACTAGCATGAATAATTCTTAGGGTGTTGTATTATGCTTTTTGAAATAGGTTTCTGATTTTTTGAATCTCTCTAAAAACACATGTGCCTGTTCTGTCCAGTTTTCACCAAGTGTCTTTTAATACATTATATGTTCATTGACCTTAATGTCTGGACTGAATTTCCTTTCACACCCTGTTCAGCTACTATTTTCTTCAAATTATGATTCTCAAAGTCTTTCAGCTCCTTTCTTCCTTTCTGCCTCAAAATTACAACCCGTGGGCTCTGCCATGAGGCCTTTGCTAATGATTCTTTGGAGGGGAATTCATCTCTGCTGTGATGTGATACAGAGTACAATTTTGTACTAGATAAATACACTAATATAATGCTGGCTTTTTCCCTCAGAATCCCCCACAGTGTTATCCCTTAACTGCAAATAGCCATCCAAATCTGCAAGTTGCTGTTGTGGATGTGTGGATTCCTGTGTCGTATAGTATGCTTGCATGTATACACATCTATATATTTACATATGTATCTATTCTGTTATTTGAAAAAGAGCTGAGTGGGTCACCATGTCACAAAATAAATGACACTGCCGCCATTAACACTAAGGCATTTCTTAACATATGTCCCAGAGCTCAGTATGATAGTTTCTACAACTTCTAGCTAACAGTAGGAATCTTTATGCTACATCTTTAGTTGCTAAAAGATATATTTCCATTAATAATTTCTTTAGGACTGAAAAGAAAGAATCAAAATAAGCCTGAGTCTTCTAAAAGATATTATCCTTGTAAATGAACCCAAGGTTGAAAAATCTAGAAGCCTACACATTACAGAAGCTACATGGCTAGAAATGAAGCAAAATTCATTTCTATCTTCATTTGTTTTTCTCTCTACATTACTGAGATTGCTATGGATAAACTATGAAACAGCAGCTAGGTGGCACAGTTGACAGAGCACCAGACTTGGATTCAAGAAGACTCAGCTTCCTGAGTTCAAATCTGGCTTCAGACACTTACTAGCAGTGTATGTAGCAAGTCACTTCACCCTGTTAGCCTTATTTTCCTCATCTGTAAAATGGGTTAGGGAAAATAATAGAAAACAACTTCAATATCTCCTCCAAGAAAACCTCAAACAGGGTCAAGAAGAATCAGGTACAATTGAACAACAATACCAAAGAGCTTTGGTTTTGGTCAGCAATTTTAAAATTCAGCTGGTTCATGCTTTTACTATTGTCTTGCAACAAAATAATCAACGAGCATTTATTAGGCATCTGCTATGTACTATATACTCTGCTAAATACTTAGGGGGACAAAGAGAAAAGGGAAGCAATCCAACTATCAGGGAACTTATATTCTTTTTTTTTAATTTGAAATTTTTATTTAATTAATTAATTTAGAACATTGTTCCATGGTTATAGGATTCATCCTCCTTCCAACCCCCTCCCATAGCCAACGCACAATTCCACTGGGTTTTACATGTGTCATTGATCAAGATCTATTTCCACATTATTGACATTTGCACTAAGGTGCTCATTTTGAATCCATATCCCTAATTATATCCCCATCATCCCATGTGATCAGGCAGTTGGTTTTTTCTGTGTTTCTACTCCCATGGTTCTTCCTCTGAACGTGGAGAGCATTCTTTCTCATAAGTTCCTCATACTTGTCCTGGATCATTGCATTGTTAGTAGTACAGAAGTCCATTACATTGATTGTACCACAGTGTATCAGTCTCTGTGTACAATGTTCTCCTAGTTCTGCTCCTTTCACTCTGCATCAATTCCTGGAGGTCTTTCCAGTTCACATAGAATTCCTCTAGTTCTTTATTCCTTTGAGCACAATAGTATTCCATCACCAACAGATACCACAATTTTTTCAACCATTCTCCATACCCTCATTTTCTAGTTTTTTGCCACCACAAAGAGTGTGGTTATAAATATTTTTGTACAAGTCTTTTTCTTTATGATCTCTTTGGGGTATAAACCCAGCAGTGGTATGGCTGGATCAAATGGCAGGCAATCTTTTAGCACTCTTTGGGCATAGTGAACTTATATTCTAACCTGAAAATCTGTACTAAAAAGTAAATACAGAATATAAACAAAAGGTTAGTTGCATGCATGTATGTATACTCATTAAATTCAATGCTCAAGATTGGTAATTATTATGTAAGAGTGAACTCAAAGCCTTTTTAAACTTTGCAAGCTACCTTTAGGTGTTTCAATGAAGAGAGCACAGGACTTGGGTGGGGATGACATGACTTAGATAATTCATGCCATATTACCCTGTTTGTTGTTCAGTAGTTTCAGTTGTGTCCAATTCTTCATGAACCCAATTCAAAGTTTTCTTGGCAAAGATACTGGGGTGGTTTACCAGTTTTCCCTCCAGCTTATTTTACAGATGAGGAAAAATGAGACAAACAGAATTAAGTGACTTGCCCAGTGTCTTGCAGCTAATAGATGTCTAATGCAAGATTTGAACTCAGGTCTTCCCTGGCTAGCCTTTGCACCCTATCCTCTGAGCCACCTACCCACCTCACCTATAAAATGGGGACAATTGTAGCACCTAACAGAGAGAGTTCTTGGAAAAGAAAATGATTAAACATATTTAAAGAACTTTGCAAATCTCAACCAATATAAGTGTTAATTGTTGTTGTTTACCTGAAAGGTCAATAATATGCCTATACATGTGTCATACAAACACACATACATGTAAATATACATATATACACATATATATTATGCTGGTGAACCATGGGGACATGAATCAATCATGTTAATGAAATACCATAGCTTTGGCACACACCTGGGCTGGTTGAGAATAGTGGGGAGAAGATAAGCATCTGGAAATCTATAAACAACAATTTTGGAAATTGTGCAGAACTAGAAGACCACAAAGCCTGAAATCATATGGAGAGAACATTTGTTAAGACTAGAGAGTCAGCAGAATGATCCTGGGACACTAGAGCAAATGGAGAAAAAGTTCATATAATCTCCTATTTGGTTGAAAAAGGAAAAGTTCTCTGACTGTAATTTGTATAGAGAATCAAATATCGAAACTCAGAGAATAAAACTTGAGAAAATAGATGAGATCAGATTAAAGCAAAGATATACTATACCTCTCAGATCTGTTTCACATAAATTTCATTGAGTTAGAACAGAAGAAGCTGGATTCTAATTATTTTCTAACAAGAACAAATTGGTCTTATAGTAATCCTTCATTCTTCTCAGTGTTTTGTGAGTCAGGCTTAGAAATAGGAAGATCTGAATCCAAAATCTGACTTTAGATACTTCCTAGTTTTGTGACCCTGGGCAAGTCATTAGGCAATATCACCCCATTTTCTAGCCCTTACCACTCTTCTGCCTTGGAACCAATACACAGGATTGGTTCTAAGATGGAAGGTAAGGATTGTTTTTAAAAAGAGTAATCCCCCACATTCTAAGAGTGATCAGATTTAGGGAAACAGGTTTAAATAGCTCTAAAACATCTTTTCAAGAAGAGGATACATAAGCAAGGCATAAAACTACCACTGGTATTTCAGACTCTAAAGCAAAGTTTATCCACAATGGAAAAGGAGACAATCATTCCATTTGGAGAAAGAAAGGGTCAGGGGAACCATAAGTCATTATATTATTATGCAAGGGCATTATTAACAAGTAGAAGATAAAAAGGACAAAGTTACATTCTACAATAACATGGACAAGAAAACCCCAAATGTGTTGGGTGCTTCTAATGGCAGATAGAATCTTGATTCAGCAAAAATTGGGGCTGATAAAACCAAGTCTGAAACAAGAAAGGGTTAGAAATCAAAGTTATCATAGGCCCTGAAGATGCTGAGCCTAAATTAACTAACAATTATTTATGAATCCATTCTACCTGGGTTCATAGAATTTCATGCTAAAGTGACAAGTCTGAAAATATAGTATGTAAAAGAGCTAGGATTACGTGTTCCTTGATTATATGTTCTGTGTGAGTTCTAGAATTAAATGTAATAAAGATATTTCACTCATTCATTCAATGAACATTCTTTATTTTATTGAATCAGATTAGGATCAAATGATGGAACCAAATGATTAAATCAAAAATACTTACTATGTGCCAGACACTGTGCTAAGTGCTGGAAGCCCAAAAAGAGTTTAAGTGGGTCTGCCTAAAATGTTCTCCATTGTCCTCCCCACCTATCCCAAGCTTCCCCTTCTTGAAAACTCACTTCAAGCCCTTACCTCCTCCTCCATGAAGCCTTCTCTAATCACTTTACCCTATAATGAACTGTCTCTTGTAGATCCTGTCTTGTTCTATATCTCAGACTGTATGATCCTTTATGATGTATGATTCCTTTAGCACTCATTCACATTTCCTTTTTATAGTTTTATGCTTTTATTTAAAATTCCAGTTATTTATGATTTAAATGTCTATTGTACTAGTGTCAGTAGCAAGACTTTATGTATATGAGAAGCATTTAACAAATATTTATCCAAAAAGACTATTTTCTGTATAAATGCATTTAATGTTTAGATAAAAATTTTCAGAAAAAAAAAGCCCCTGAAAAACCTCTGAAATAAATCCTTGAAACTGCATGGACCATTACCCAGCTTTATACCTACAAAGCATTTATTTCTTAATTAACACATTGTAGAGAAGCAAATGTTTAACTAGTTTACTTAATCTTTTTCAATGTTTGTACAGTTCTCTTTATGTTTGACTTTTTTATTTATTTTTCCAAGTAATTGTTGTCTGTCTGAAATAGTCTATACACAGCAGAGAAACTGAAATCTAGCTCAACTGTAAGAAGAATGAGGCCACTTGGGCATTAAATCAGGTTGTCAAAATTTAGAGGTTATAGACAACTTGCATACTTCTTCAATAGGTAGAGACAACAAAGTTTATCTCCCAGTTAATGATAAAAAATTATTTAAAATAGGAAACTACCAGATGGTCAGCCATACCACCCCAGGGTAGCTCCTAACTGGACTATTCCTACCCCCTATCTTCTTCCTAGAACTAGCCTTACTTTCTGGTACCAAGAAACAGTAGCCTTATGGAAACCAGATGTATGTATCTTGCAGAATCTCTCTGGATCCCATCTATAGTCACACTATGAGGCTTTGTGTCTAGAGATTTGAATTCTTTCCCCAAATCTTTTTCCTGCTCAAGCTGAATTTAGCTAAAAAAGCCGTCTGGGGAGGGAAGTTGCTTTCAACTCCTTGGTGACTATATCATGCAATTCTTGTCATTCTTGCCTGGACTGTTGGAATTCTCCTTATATTTCTGCAAATCATCAATGAAAGTACATACATATACATATACACACATATATACAGAGACCTATTCAGTAGAAGTAGAAGCTTTGACTATATATGTGTATACTGTATATGTAAGCTATATGCATATACATATACACATATGTATATATATATATACTATATATATGCATTAGTTTGGAATGCAAAAATACTATATTTTAATCCCAGATTTCATATTTACTAGCTATTTAGCTATTGAACCCCAAAATATCACTTACTTCTTTGAGTCCTAATTTGCTCATCCATAAAATGAAGGAATATCTCCAAAGTGAAAGGGTGAATATTTTAGAGGGAGATTTACTCTGTAAAATGTCTATGTGGCTCTATAAAGGTGAGCTGTCATTACCTGTATTACTTAGGGCAAGCAACATCTCCCTTACTCCAATGCATTTTGGTGTTGCTAGAGATGACTACTCCTTTAAACTTTGGTTGGAAAGGGAAAGTAGAAGATAACTGGATAAGTGCATCTGGGAGATTGCCACTGAGGCAACTTTAGCAAGGCAGTTCCCCTTCCAGAGCCTCAGTTTTTTTCTTCATGGATTGAAAGGAGTCAGATGATCTCAAAGGTTTTCATCAACTTGAAATCTATGATTCTGTGAGCTCTTGACCTCAGTTTTCGATGATTTCTAAGGTTTCTTCTAGTTCTCTGTTACAATTCTATGATTCTCTCTGTGCAGTAATCCATGTTGGTGATGACTATGAGTAAAGCCAATATATGGATCATATTTAAGTTTTATTTATCTCCTTGCATAGATATATCTTGGAACATAAACTCTTCAAAATTAAAGATTCCAACCATTTACCTTTCTGTAAACAACAAAGGTAAGACTTAAGTGCTTTGAGAGGAGGCAAAGGATGACTTCTCTGAAACTCCTGCAGCTTAGTATTCATAGTAGTCAACAGTATTTCTTCTAGCTACCATAAAGAGAGTAGAGTGATTGGCTCCTTACTGCACAAAGGAAGAGGCTGAAACAAGAATGTCTCTGGAAATCCACTTCAGTACCATGGTCACTTCCACCACACCCACTGCCTACCTGGTGACTCCAAAGAAAGAAGCTCTAAGTTTCTAGCAGTTATAAAAATCCATCTCCTTGTGGGGAAAGGGTTGTTTTGTGTCATACCTTAAAAGGTTCACTGAGAAGAATAAGGTTAAATATAACTATAACTAAGCTGAAGAGCAGTTTGGCAATTCATATGCAGAAATAGCTCAAAATCAACAAAAGAATAATCTCACCTCTGACGCTTATATAACACTTCTGACAAAGACAGCCCCTGACAATGTAAGTTAGCACGAGATGTTAGAAGCTGATGCAGGAAGTTTTAAGCTCTAACAATGTGGCTCAAGAAAGATGAGCTTGATATAGACTCCAGACACATTCAGTAACAGGAAAGAAAGACTGCTGGGATCAATGGCACTTTTGTCTGCTCCTACCAAATGTGCAATTTCTTTCTTTTGAATGTAATGAAATGACACTTAAATGAGAGGCAAATGACAAAGGTGTGGTTTATCAGCCTGCACATGGGTGATAGAATCCTTGATCTATCAAGGCCAACTAAACCTCATTCCTATTATCCTTTCAAAAATGTTGTGTTGTGATATTAGTCATATGGCATTTAAAAAATAAACGACTTATAAGGTGATAAAATTAAAAGCTGGAAGGACCTTAGGTATCATTAGACTTTAGTCCTTTGCTTTACAGATTAGGAAACTGAGACCCAATGAGGTGACTTACCTATTATCATAGAAGTAAAAGCCTCTATTGTAATTTACATACCACTCAAATTTTAAAATCACATTATTACTATAAAACATACCATATCTGGATAGGAAGATAACAAATAGTTTCCCCAATTAAATTCTGTTAATTTAAGAACTATTCCCAGCACATATCCCCCAAGCTGTATCCTGCATTGGATGCTACTTTGGAGAAGAGATGACTGGGAGCTTGAGAACAGGGAAAGGACACAATAACCTTCTTCAAGTATTGAAAAGACTGGTATAAGGAAGAGGGATTAGAAATGTTCTGTGTGGCTCCAGAAGATAATATTAGTTCCTTTAAGAGTGGACACCATTTCTTTTTGCTCTTTGTTTCCTAATATGTCACGAAGTGTCCTGTATACAGTAGGAACTTAATAAATGCTTGTTGAATGAATGAATCAATATAAACTAAGAAGAATTAGTGGAAATTGCAGAGTGGAAGGTTTTGGTAAAGGTCACTTTTTTCCCCTAACATTTATACAAAACTGAACTGTGCTCCCATGAGCGATAGTACGTTTCTCATCACAGTAAGCTATGCAAGCAGATATTCTTCCTGAGAGCAATCTGAGTTTTACTTTGGTGGTTAATTCAATCAGTCAAAAAACATTGTTATACACCTACTATGTGCTTAGCATTAAGCGGGAGATACAAATACATAGAAAACAAAGCACCTGCTCTCAAAAGAGTTTATATTCTAATTGGAAAAGATAACACATAAAATGAAACTGAAAAGTGAGGGGGGAATAAAGGAGAGAGAGAGAGAGAGAGAGAGAGAGAGAGAGAGAGAGAGAGAGAGAGAGAGAGACAAAGAGAGAGAGAGAGAGAGAGAGAGAGAGAGAGAGAGAGAGAGAGAAGGAAGAAGGATAAGAATGTAAAAAACAAAAACAAATCTCAAAAGCTTTTGGAAAAATGTGGAGAAATTGTACTGAGTTCTTCCTGGGAGCCCTGCCCTACATTCAGAAGGTACAATCAGAGGTACAGAGGGCATGGATGAGATATAAGTACCAGGCAGATTCAATCTTATGAGACAATGAGATTTCCTAATGAGTTTTCCTGGGGAAGAATGATATAACGGAGTGTAACAAAGGAGTCCAAATCATTCATCCATCCTATCTTTTGAATTTTTTTCTTCTAGAGTCACCTTCCTCTTTTGTACTTTCTCATCAATTGTAGGGTGATTTTATGGACATGCCTTTAACTGAGCCCCATACGACCAAAACAGGCTCCAAACCAATAGAGATTACCTTGGAACACCTTTTTCATGACCTAGAGCTTCTCAGAAATGAGACTGGAATTTCACCAGAAGGGAAAAACTAATGAAGGTCCTGTGATGATACTGGAGGAGCTGTGGGAAGATTTGGCACCCTGATTCATGGCTGGCAAAGTTGTCAAGCAGTCTGACTTTTTGGAAATCAATATACTTTGATGAAATAAAAGTCACTTTACTCATCAGCAAAATGTTTATGCCAAATGACCAAAGTATTTTGTGACTGGGTTTATAGCCCCAAAAGATTAATGGCAGTCCTTTTTGTAATATGAAAACAAATTGAAAACAAATTGAGTGTTTATCAGTTGGGGATGGTTAAGCAAATTGGCATATGAATGCAATGGAAAATTATTGTGCCATAAGGAATGAAAAAATATTAAGATTTCAGAGAAATGTTGCATGACTTGTAGAAAGTACTGAGAGAAGAAAACAAAAATCAAAAAACAGCATGTGTGACTACAAATTATGCAAATTGAGTCAATACCAAGAGCCAACAGAACTCAGTTCAATGGTACCAAATTATGATATTTAGACTGACATCCTTTCTTATTCTGAAAAGAGAATTGGCCAGAAAGTCAAAGGAACAAAGTTCATTGTAACCTTTGATGTTTACCACATGTGTTTTTGGGTCACACATATGATCTTGGGCAAGTCGTTTACCCACAAGTCTCAGTTTCTCAGCATATAGACAGATTGGATTAGATGATTTCTGAGATCTCTTTCAGATCTAGATCCTTTCTGTTCAAAACTGTTAGATTACAGAAGTGAAGCAATACATACAATCAGTTATAATCACTCTATTAGGCAGTTTTGTTTAACTGTTTTTGGCAAATAAACTTGGTAGGAGGTTTGTTTGGCTGATTGTTGGCAAGTGCCTGCTGTGTCAAGACAAAATATATCAATTTAAAAAGAATGTCATGAGATTTTCAGTCCAATTAAAAACTCTACTGTCAAAAAAGTGTTGGGACACATAGCAATCTTGCCATTAATTTCCATAGCAGAACCAATGAATAAAAAGAACAAAACTTCCAGTGAAAAGTCCAAAAATGTTGCTTCCAATGGAGCCCTATGTGGAGATCTCTTTATCATCTCTGATAATCTGATGACAGCTTAGTTGATAAGGAAATAAGGACAGGACAAGGGAAATGTCTTTTACTTCATGCTTCCAGCTCTGGCTCCAGGAGCATGGAATTTATTATATATATTTCAAGACTCATTTCACACAAAAGAACCCCCCCCAAAAAACTTTGCAGATGCGCAGAAGTTACAAATTATGTCACATCAAAACACAAAATATTGGCTTCAGAATAGACCAAGGCCAAGGCTGAATTTTGACTAGGTTCTTATCAGAAAGCCAAGTTGGGGAGTATCTTGGCCTTAGCTATAACAAGCAGCAGCATTCCTTGCTGTGTTAACAGTGTTAACCCTTTAAATTCAAGTTTGATAGGAACTTAAAGCTTTTCAGTAAGGCCATAATACTTTTCAAGAAGAAATCACAAGAATCACAAAAGGGATCAAAAGAGGAATCTCAGATTTTTATCTATTCTCTTATTGGCTTCCCACAGTCCTATAGTGGGAAGAGGTGAATGTACGGCATTAAAGCTATTAGACTTAAAGTCAAGAAACCTGAAGTAAAATAGTTAAAAAGAGAATAAAGAAATGGATTCATTTTAGATGAACTTTTAAAATATAGAGTTTTTTTAAAAAATATAATCTTTAAAATAATTTTCTTTTTAAAAGAAAAGTTCTTATTTCTAATACTTACCAGTTTCCAGCTACTACAACTCTAAGTAGTTCTCAACCTCAGTTTCTTCTTCTGTAAAATAAAAGAGGTGATAATCCTTGTACTACCTTCTTCTCAGGACTACTGAGAGGAGAATATTTTGTAACCTTTTAGGCACTACGAAAATGGGGATTTTATTACTCACTTTCCAAAGTGACAGTACTATCTTAGAGTTGTATTACTTATGCTTTAGAGGAATTACTCATGTTTACAGTGTCTCTGGGTATATTGGATTTATTAGGTCATCAGAAGGATTTTCTTCTTTAAAAGCTTTTGCAGATACTGAAAGGACTTCTAAATGTGGACATAGATCTTTTAATCCATAATAGTTTCTTTATGTTTCTAGGAAACAGTTGGACAGTACTCAGGAAAAACCACTTCTAAGTTTCCCTTTTATGATATGGAAATCCACTGCAACCAAAAGCAATATGTTGAACCATTGTAGTTAAATTATACTTGGTGTTATCCTTGGTAGCTATTTACCTGATTGGTAAGAAACAACAATATAGGCACTTATTCCTTTTATTTAAAAATAGTGAATAGGAGGTCTGAATTTCACTCAAAAGATCTAGCAAAAGACCTTGTATAACATACATCTAGATTTTTCCGGTTTCAACCTGTATATTCAACATGTTAAAAATATAAGATTTATTGGATTGTTTATTTACTTTGGATGTGTGTGTGTTTTGGTCTAAAAAGGAAAGGGACACAGGTATTAGGAAACTGCACATTTTTTTCATATTCTCTTTAGTGTGGACTCTATCTACAGATGAAAAAATAGTGACAAAGAAGTCCCTTGTTATTCTCATTTTATATTTATAGCATACTATTAACATGTAAAGTAGAAGAGCTATTTAGTCTATGTTGAAAAATAGTATTGTATTTTTTAAAAAGAAACATTCCACTTATTTGGACAATGTGAGATATCATGTGATACCACAGAGCTGAGAGTTAAAAGACTTCATTTTAAAAGAACTGGGCAAAGCATCAAACACCTTGGAGCCTCCCATTTTCTCATCTGCAAAATGAAGATCATAAAACTAGCTGTATCTATCTCTGGATAACTGTGAGGGAATTCCTTTATAAACTGAAAAGCTAGCATATTCTCTCTCTCTCTCTCTCTCTCTCTCTCTCTCTCTCTCTCTCTCTCTCTCTCTCTGTCTCTCTCTTCCTCCCTTTTTCCTTTTCCTTGTCCTCCTTCCCTCTCCTCTTCTCCTGCTTCCTTCCTTCATTCTTTTCTTATTTCCTTCCTTTCTTCCTTCCTTCTTTCCATCCTCCCTTCCTTCCCTCCTTCCTTCTTTCGCTCCTTCCTTTCTTCCTTCCTTCCTTTATTCCTTTTTTCTCTCTTTCCACTCCCCTTACCCTATCAGCTTTGTGTCCTATCAGGACTATTATTCTAGAGAGGCAAGGAAAGGGTAATTTGTCTTAGCCTTCATTCATCTGTGTAGATGACTATCAACACGTGGCACCTGCCTAAGCAAGCCTAAGCCTGGATTTGAAGTTGCCTCTTTTGTGCTGGCTTTTTTATTATCTTTAGTGAATGAGAATATAGCCCAGAGACAATCTTATGACATAATCTTAGGAGTTCAAGATTTCGGTACATCTTGAGTTCTTTTGGTTAGAGATGACAGGTGTCCAGAAGGTTATTGGGAGATCGTGCTTGGTGAGTCTCCACACTTGACCTTAGCCAAAAGGCCAACAAGCAATGGTGGTGAGTCTCCAACAGTTACTCAAGCATTTTTGGAGAAGAGTACCACTACAAATAGTCTGGGCCCAAGCCTGGCCCATTTTTCTAGAAGAAATGAAATAAGAATTATTTGGGTGATGAATAGATAACATTAAATATGGACTCCCTATTTGGTAGCCCTACATACTGCTTAATGTTCTATTCTGTTTTATCAACCTCCCAAGAAATAGTAACAATAGTTATCAGTTGTTTTTCTTAAGTCTTTCTGTTATTATGTGTTATGAGGCTGTGTGTCATTTAAAATTTCTTTTGTATATAGGAAATAATTTGTTTATAGGTAATAATAAAACAAATAAAAATATTTGTCCCATATGTGATTTACATTATACTTTTAATACTTTATTAACTTCTACCTTTGAAGTTCTTTTTTAAACATTTTTTATTTTTCCTTTTTTCTTTTTAATTTTTTTCCATGGTTACATGATTCTTGTTGTTTCCCTCCTTTCCTCCCGCATTCCTCCTGGAATTGGCAAGCAATTCCACTGAGTAATACATATATTATCACCCAAATCCTATTTCCATAATATTCATTTTTGTAATAGAGCTATCTCTTAAAATCAAAACCCCAAATCATACACCCATATAAATAAGTGATGAATCAATATGTTTTCTTCTAGATTTCTTCTGCCACAGTTCTTTCTTCAGATGGAGATAGCATTCTTTCTCATAAATCCCTCAGTCTTATCTAATCCCTGTGTTTGGAGAGACCTAAATAGAGACAGCTAGGTGACTCAGAAGATACAGCACTTGGCCTAGAGCCTGGAAGACTAGAATTCAAATCCAGCCTCAGACACTTACTAAATGTGTGACCCTGGACAAATGTCTTTTCCTCTGTTTGCATAAATCCACTGAAGAAAAAATAGTACTCCAGTATCTTTGCCAGCAAAACCAAATGGACAGTATTGGTGTGCTAAAGCCCATGGGATCACAGAGTCAAACACAACTAAATAACAGCAACATATTAACTACATCCCAAGTTTTAATAATTTGTTCCTGGAGTGCAGGGGTAGAAGTTTAAAAGTATGCAAAAAGATTCTAGTTCCTTTCCCGTTAGAGTCTAGGCTCTCCTGATGATTGAACTCAATTTGACTACTTGTATGAGTCTAAAACAAAAGTGCTCCTTAATAGATGAGGGAGCTAGAGTAATGCTTCAGCTCTGTGGTCTCTGCAGTTGTTCTTAATGTTTTATATATATATATATATATATTTATATACGGTATGTCCTTCAATTGGGGAATGGCTGAACAAACTGTGGTATATGCGGGTGATGGAATACTATTGTGCTAAAAGGAATAATAAACTGGAGGAATTCCATGTGAACTGGAAAGACTTCCAGGAATTGATGCAGAGTGAAAGGAGCAGAACCAGGAGAACATTGTACACAGAGACTGATATACTATGGTAAAATCAAATTTAATGGACTTCTGTACCAGCAACAATGCAATGACCCAGGACAGCTCTGAGGGATTTATGGTAAAGATGCTACCCACATTCAGAGGAAGAAACAGCAGGAGAGGAAACACAGAAGAAAAACAACTGCTTGAATACATGGGTTGATGCGGACATGATTGGGGATGTGGACTCGAAACGACCACACAAATGCAACTAACAACCATATAGAAATAGGCCCTGAACAAGGACACACATTACAACCAGTGGAAATGTGCGTCGGCCATGGGTGGGGGGAGAGCAGGGGGGTGAAGGGGAAAGTAGGGGCATGAAGCATGTAACCATGTTAAAAATGAATATTAATAAATGTTTAAAAATCTTATTAACACAAAAAAATAAAGTTTTACTGATAAAAAAAAGAAAAGAATCTCCTTGAGAGCAGAGACTGGCTTTGCCTTTCTATGTATTCCCAGCATTTACCATAATGCTTGGCATATTGTTGTTTAGTTATTTCATTTCATGACCCCATTTGGGATTTTCTTGACAATGATAATAGAGCAATTCACCATTTTCTTCTCCAAATCATTTTACAGATGACAAAATTGAGGCAAACAAGGCTAAATGACTTACCCAGGATCACACAACTATTAGTCTGTGTGTGTGAGTGTCAAAGGCCAAATTTGAACTTGGGAAGAAGAGCAATCTTCCTGTCTCCAGGCTGGTGCTCTATTCACAGAGCAACCTAGCTGCCCTACCAGGTAGAAAGTAAGCATAGTAAATGCTGAAGTTAAATCTCACCTCTCACATTCATTCCGTGTTTGAATTTGGGCAAATCATTTCCACTTTGGCATCAGTTAAATAAAATAAAATGAAAAATAAAATAAATAAGAGGATTTGCCTCAATAATCTGAAATGTCCATTCCTATTTTAAGTTTTCTATCAAAAGGGCTCATTTCAATTCATCAGTAGTGATCAGGTGTCAAGTTAGAAGAGAATGCCTTTCAACATTTCCTGAACCTTTTGGTGATTCCCTTTTCAATTCTTCCTTTTGCCTCCTGGCTATGCTGGTGAATTTTCTATAAGTGTATCTGCTTTCTTCTTCATTCCTTTGACAGTCTCTTGGTGTTTTTCCTTGTTGATGTTATGATGATGTCTGTTTTCAGTTGATCAGTTATTTTCCTCAGCCTCCTGATAGGTAGGAGTACTGGAAACAGGGGGAAAGAAGAGAGTTATTCTAGTTGTCCATCTTTTTTTCTTGACATAGACTATTTTCTAGACAATTAATGCCTGTTTGGTTTATTTTAGGATTTTTCCCCCTTTTAATTATATACATGAATTCTGTAATTGAACAGGATAGGTAAAGTCATAAGTACATTTTTGGTACTTCATTTCTATCAGTCCTCTTTCCTTTTCTTTATTCTTTCCCATCTCACTTCCTACAATTGCCCCAGTTTTATACTTTGGTATAAAGCCTCTATGACAACATGATATTTCTGAAAATATCAAGATATAAGGTTTTTCTACCCTTAGGGTTTTTTTTATTACTTAGGAAATATATCAATGCCCTAATTAGAAGTTTAAAAACAGAATTATTAGGAGAACTTTTTGATATGTTTCTATGCAGGACATAAATAAATTATATTTCCTTAAGGCATTTATTAGTATGCTGATAAAAATTTCAGGGTACAGTCCTGGCAGTCACAATCATGAAATACATGAGACCAATTATGCTTTTATATTCTCATGGTATCTCAGATTTAATTTAAATGACTCATAGTCACAGATGTAGAAAACAGTACATTGGTACAATAAAGTACTTTTTTAAAAGAAAAAAAAAACTATTAGAAATGTCAGATTTTGATTCATAAAAAAAGTTCTAAAAGGTATTTTCCAAAAACTATTTCAAATATGGCTAATATAGTTTTTCATTTCTTTTCTTTTGTTCTTGTTCATGATTTTTTTCCTTCTGTTTAGGGTTATAGACTCCTAGAATATTCCAGAAAAATAAGTTGCTCCAATAGTTTTGTTTCTATTTTTTGCCTTTATTCAGAGATGTTATATTTTCTTAACTTTATACAAGAATAATTTTCAACATATGTTTTCTGAAATTATAAAATCCAAATTGCCTCCTTCCTTCTCTTCCCTCCCCGTTCTCAGAGATGGCAAACAATGTGATCTGTGTTATATGTGAATTATCATGCAAAACATTCTCTCATATTGGTCATTGTTGTGAGAAAATACACATATAAAACCAAAACCCCCAAATAAAACCATAAATAAGTTAATGGGGAAAATAGTATGGCTTTTATCTGAAACCAACTCCAACAGTTCTTTTTCTGGATAGCTTTCTTGATCATTCAGAATTGTCCTGGATCATTGTATTGCTGAGGGTAGCTGTCTTTCACAGTTGATAATCATATACAATATTGCTGCTACTCTGTACAATTTTTTCCCAGTTCTGCTTATTTCACTCTGCATCAGTTTATGTAAGTCTTTCCTGCTCTTTCTGAAATCCTGCTCATTATTTCTTATAGCACAATAAAAGTATTTCATCAGCAATAGATGCCAAAATTTGTTCTGCTATTCCCCAATTGATGGACATCCCCTCAATTTCTATTTCTCTGCCACCACAAAAAAGAGATGCTATAAATATTTTTGTATAAGTAGGTCATTTCTCACATTTTATTATTTCTTTGGTGTACGGAACAAGTAGTGATATTTCCCTCCAGAAATGATTGGATCAATTCACAATTCTACCAAAAATGCATTAGTGTCCTAATTTTGTCACATTCCCTACAACATGTACTGCTTTCCTTTACTGTTATATTGGTCAATCTGATAGGTGTGAGATGATACCTCAGAGTTGTTTTAATTTGCATTTCTCTAAACAAGAGCGATTTAGAACATTTTTATATGGTTATTAATAGCTTTGATTTTTTATCTGAAAACTGCTTGGTCATGTGCTTTGATTATTTGTCAATTGGGGAATGACTTGTATTCTCATAAATGACTTAGTTCTCTATAAATTTGAAAAATTAGCCTTTATCAGAGAAATTTGCTATAAAATTTTTTCCTACTTTGTTCTTTCCCAGAATAATCTTGGTTAAATTGGTTTTGTTTGTACAAAAAATTTTTAATTTAATATAAGTAAAATTGCTCATTTTACATTTCATAATTCTATCTCTTGTTTGGTCATAAATTCTTCCCTTCTCTATGTATCTGTCAAGTAAACTATCCTATGTTCCCCTAATTTATTTATAGCCTCATTCTTTAAATCTAAATCATATATCCATTTTGACCCTATCTTGGTATAGAGTATGAGCCATACTGTTTTTCAGTTTTCCCCGGAGTTTTTGCCAAATATTAAGTTTACATTCCAAAAACTGAGGTCTTTGGGTTGATCCAAAACTAGGTCTCTAAGGTCATTTGCTCCTGTCTAGTGTGTGTGTGTAATCTATTCCACTGTTTTGATGATTACTGCTTTATAGTACATTTTGAGATTTGTTACTGCTAGGCCATCTTCCTTGACTTTTTTTTTAATTCATTCCCTTGATATT
Organism: Gracilinanus agilis; assembly: GCF_016433145.1. NCBI lineage: Eukaryota > Metazoa > Chordata > Mammalia > Didelphimorphia > Didelphidae > Gracilinanus > Gracilinanus agilis. The sequence goes on along the minus strand of NC_058132.1, from coordinate 131,900,272 downwards.
CTTGATCTTTTATTTTTCCAAATTAATTTTGTTATTATTTTTCTTATTTTATTCCAATGTATTTATTTTGCAAATGGGTAAGCTAAGATAAATTCAGGTGACCATAAACTAAAGACCTAATTAGAAGCAAAGCTGGAACTATGCACTTAATCCATTATTTTTTTTCTTCATCTCTATGTAAGAATGAGGATGGCTGGATGCCAAAATTCCAGTGTAGGCTAACTTGGCTGCATATTTTCATTTTTCCAGTCCATTTAATGACTAACTTTCAGGAGATTCATCCTGACCTCTTTTAGGGACTGATGGTATTGGTTAATGCTTACCTACAGAACTAGGCGAATATGTGTATAATTTTCCATTTCATTGTAGCTAATTACTAAAATCAATACTCCACTTCTTTGAATAGCTGATATAATGCATAACTGAGCCTCTAAAATGTGACTTTGTTTATATCAATTTGGAATTTCATAAGAAGAAACATGCATTATTCTGATTTGCTGTTCTATTCAAATACATACTTAGATTCAAGTATTCATCAGTTAAATATTTTTCTAGTGCCTACTCTGTGCCATTTATCATGTTTGGAGCTAGGAATACAAATACAAAAATGATACAGCTACTATCCTCAAGAAACTTACATTCTACTGAGAAAAAATAACATTATGTGAACAAAGTAAATAGAAACAGTTTGGGAACTGGGAAAAGGAAAAAACTTGTACAGCCAGAAAGGCCTCTTAAAGGAGCTCGTAATTTGGATGAACCTAGAATGGGTAGTTCCTAGTGGAAAAGGTGAGGAAAAAGAACATTCTAGGAATAAGGGATAATCTTTGCAAAGTCACGTAATGTAGCTGAAATTCCATGTATAAGGAACAACAATTATGTCAGTGTGAATCAGTGTAAGGAGGTTGTAATTTAGGAGTAACTTAGAAAAATAAATTAGAGCCACATTTTTAAAGGGTTTCATATATTTTAAGATAAAAGCAATAGTTAGCCACAGAAAGATATGGATCAGGGGAATGAAGCTGTCAGACCTATGCATTTGGGATATAGATATAGATTTTGTGTCTACAATGGATTGGGGAGGAGAGAAACTGATTGTATGGAGATTAGTGAAAGAATTGTGGAAATTGTTAACCAAACTGATGTTATCTTGTAAAATCGACTCCATTTTGAGACCTAAGTTTCATTTTCCTTTAAATTTACCTGTTTGCTAGTTGTGGGAATTGAGCAACTTCTTGTTTTACATCCAGAAAAGTTTATCTGCTCACTGGCCCCCCTCTCCCACTCTCAGAACTCATTCATTCACCTCTTAACTTGGAAATCCCCTAATCTTTCTTCCAATTGGAAATCAGATTTCCTAATCTTGTGTTCTGGTTTATATCCTATTACTTGTTTTCTTTTAATACATTAAAATCTGTTTCTCCCTGTATTTGGAGTCCAGTGCCAAGCTGAGAAGGTTTGCTCCTGAATTGTTATGCAATTGGTATGCATTCCTTAATAAACTCATGCTTGGAAGCTCAAAACTTTTGTTTCCTCAGTTATTTCAGATTTCACCCATCACATCAGTTAGAAGGCTACTATAACACTCAAAGTAAGAGGTAATAAGAGCTTGAATTGGGATTTTTGTTAAGTGATATGAAGAAAGGCTCAAGGTATGTAGAAGAATCAAGAAAACTTATAAACTGTTGGGATACAATGGGACAATAAAAGTCAAGAATAAGGATGACCCCTAAGTTGCAGACTTAAATGATTGGAAGAATAGTGGTATCCTTGACAGAAATAGAAAAGTAAAGGGATGGATGGATTTAGGGGAATAGATAATGTTTCCTTATTACCTTTGAGTTTGACCTATCCAGGGGACACCCAGATAAAACTATCCTGCAGGAAATAAGAGACAGACAACTAGATCTCAGGTCACATATAGCTGGACATGTAAATTTGAAAGAGTAAGGTGGTCTCCTCAGCTAACATGGCAGACTAGGAAAAATTATTTTTGCATTACTTAAAGGTACATTATCACAGGCTACACAAAATGTCAATTTTATCAATTGAGCAGTGAATGCACCTTCGCTGTTGTTTTAAGAGTCAAACATATCTTTGGCTCATTTTGACAAAATATTCCTGGATTGTCAAAATCATATCTTAGTATGTCCTAAGAAAAAGTAGACAAAGAAAGGATCTAACTTAATAAGAACTGTATGATAGGAAAGGTATGGGGAGCGCGATATAAAAAAAATACACAACATATGTTAAGGAAGGCAAATGAAGGATTAGTTATATTAAAAACTCATGCTTATTCATTATTTTCTCTTTCATCAGAGAATCAATAGAAAATCATAAAATTGCCAGAAGGGAGTGAACATTTTTATCTGGAAGTTGATCAACCTAAAAGCAATTATTAAGTGCCTACCATGTGCCAGGCTCTCTACTAAATGAAGAGGATACAAAAAAAAAAAAAAGACAAAATGTAGTCTTTACTCTTAAGGCATTCACTGTGTATTGGGGGAGAGAATATCCAGACAACTACATATGAATGATAAAAGCAATATGGAGAGAGGGCACTAGCATATCAGTAATGTTTACTGAAGAAGTTGGGATTTTAACTGGAGCTTTAAGGAAGATTGGAAACAAAAATGAAGGTGAGAATTCTGGGCATGGGGGAAAGCCAGTGAAAATGCCTGAGTTAAGAGATGATATATCTTGGGTGGGGATCAGCAAGGAGAACAATTTCCAGAATATGTAGGATGAATAAGGCATAAGAAGACTAGAAAGAGAGGAGGGCTCCAGGTTTAAAATTACTTTAAAGCCAAAGAAGGAATAGTAATCATAGGATCATAGAATTATAGAATTAGAAGGATTCTTATAGATCATCTAATCCAAAGCCTTCATCATCTAAATCATAAAAATAATAACAAGTACTTTAGTGATTACAAATTGAATAATCTAGTGAGGTATGTAAGATGAGCATTAATATCCCCATTATATAAATGAGGAAACAGATTCAGAGATGTTGACTCTCCTTCTCCCTGTCATATAACTAATAAAATCATAACCTGGAATTAAAATTTAAGGATTCTAAGTACAAGTCTAGAGGTTTCTTTTGCTGTCATTCTATCAATCAATAATCATTTATTAAAGACTTACCATGGATCACATATTGTGCTATTGTTTAGAAATTCAAAGACAAAACACAAAATTCCTCAAGGAGTTTACATTCAATTGGAAGGGATAATATTTACTCACATAAGTACATATAAAATATATAAGATAAATGCAAGGGAATTTTCAGGTCAAGGCACTTATAACAATCATCTCACACAAATGATAAAGCAGCGCTGAGATACAAAGAGTAACTTATGTAAGTGATCTCTTTGTTTCTTTTATTAAGTCATTTATGCTAGGTCATACTGCTAATCAAAAAATAGTCAAGTGATGAAGTAGATAGAGCATTGGGCCTGGAGTCAGGAAAATTTGATTTCAAATACAGCCTCAAACAATTATTAGATCTGTGACCCGAGCAAACTTGATCAGTCTGAATTTCCTTACAGCTACTCTAGGGATATGGGTAGGTAGGTGATACAGTAGAGAGAGTGCCAAGTCTAGAGTTAGGAAGACTTTTCTTCCCGAGTTCAAATCTGGTCCAGTCACAAGTTCTGTGACTCTGGACAAGTCACTTAGCACTGTTTGACTCCGTTTTCTCATGTGTAAGATGAGCTAGAGAAGGAAATGGAAATCACTCTAGTATCTTTGCTAAGAAAAACCCAAATGAAGTCACAAAGAGCTGGACAGGACTGAAATGATTGAATGACAATGCAATGGAGATAATAATAGTATCTACCAGTACTTATTACAATGCCTTGAATATAGTATGTTTTTAACAAACTTTTCTTTCCTTCTCTCCTGACCTTAATTGGGTTTATTTGGCTCAACCACAGACACAACATCTTTATTTTCATAAAGCAAGATAGAACATGGAACTAGTGTACTATGGTGAGTAAATCAGCTGACCCTCAAATAGTCAAAACAATCAGCTAATTCAGTAATCCAAATCATTCGTTAAAATGAATGGAAACACTCAATTGACTCCCACTTTCTGGTATTGTTTCCGGCATATTTGTCATCTTACTCTCTACTATATAACTGAATCACTATTCTTTTCATTTAAGAATAACTATTTCATTGTTGTTGATGACCAAAATGAAATCTTCAACTCAACATTTCAAATGTTTCTATCTGTTCCAAAATAAAATTTTAATGTAGTTTAACCTATTTGATACCAGGGGTATTAAGACACATCTTAAAATAATTTCTGGATCGGTCTGTCTACCTTGAAACAAAATGGCACCTCTAAAATTTTCAAGTAGTATATCCTAAAATTTCATTAAAACCTGATACATAGGTGGGAGAGAAACAGGTGGCTTATGAAAAACTGTCAGTCAACCATTTGATAGCAAAACTTGTAAGAAATTAAATTTAAAATAATTTTATTCATGAATCATAACTAATATTATATGATCATACTGGAAACTAAAGCATAAACAAGTTTTCATATCTTTGCATACCAGTTTCCTTTGGAGGCTGAGCTCATGGCTTTCTGGTAACTCTTGTCCAATTCCTTCATATTAAGTCATCTTATCTCTGATGGGTTTGTGCCAACATGGTTTGCCTGATTCTTTAAGTTGTTAGATACCGGAGAAATGTTTGAGGGCTTCTGGTGGTACATGAAGACCTATTGATTTTTGTTCTTTTCACATACATCTGAGAGGGGACCTTTTTATAAAAGCAGTTTTCCCCCTTCATTCTTAAAGCTGACTTATTTCATGGCCCTGAATTTTCATTGCCTCAACTTGAATCTCCTAACCTTCCACACTAGCCCCAATAATCACATAGTAAAATGATTCTAGTACCTCAGATTAGAAGATCCAAGCTCAAGACCTGATTCCATCATTTACTGGTGCTAAGACCTTAAAAAAGTGATTTCACCTCTACTCCTCATCCCTAAAATAAATTTACTGAACTAGATGATCATAAGGATTCTTCTGAGATCTCAAATCCTAAGATTCAGATGTGATGGAGTACTTATCGGGATTATCTTTCATCTAGTATAAAGCACAATAGAAAGTTGATGGCATGTGCTGCAGTTTGAAGACAAGAGAATCTGTGTTGAACAAGGTGCATTTGGGAAATTTACTATTCAGTGAATAGATTTACTTGACCAGAATCATTTCTGAGTAAATGGGCTCCTCAGAGACTTGGATAAAGAAATGAACTTTACCATACACGAATTTTCAACATTTCTCCAATTAACTAGATAGCCATTTCCCTATTATAGGGCAAACAAAACACCTGAAGCTTGAAGTATGTGCATGTGTGTTTTATGGAAGCTTTAAAATACATTTCCCAGCATAATTTATAATATAAAAACATATTACCAAGAGGTAGAACATATACTCTCATTTTATTTCCATCACTTACTTATGTGGTCCTATAGGATTTAAATTAATATCCAACACTCCAAGAATTATATTTTATAAAGTTTATTAATAATCACTTGAAGTAGAAGGAATAAAAGGGAAATAGAAGTAAAAAAAAAACCCAATTATTTAGCAAAATTAAACCCATGTAAGCAAAACTCTCCTGGCACTCACTCATGCCACCTCCACCAAACTGATCAGAGCAAGAGAGAATGATAGGTGGGGCTACACAAAATTTCCCGATAGAGTTTTTGTTATTTCGTATAGCCTCTTCATGTTCCCCTGCCCAGCTGCTGTTTCTGCTTCTTCGGTCATATCGTGAATGAACCGTCTCTTGTCATATCTTGCGCTCTTCTTGACTTGACGGTTAATTTCCCAGTACTGTGTTCGAAGTTCTTCTTTCTCCTATTGATCTTGGCACTGGCTGACCTTCTGTTTCAAATCTCTTCTCTGTTGTATCTTGGCCCATGTCTCTTGTGTTAACCATTCCTTGCGCTTTCTCTCTCTCTTTCTCAGGACTTCTGCGTAGGTGGTCTTCCAGGTCTGCTGGAGTTTGGTCCAGTGGTTTTCAACTGTCTCTCTCGTGAGTCCTGCCAAGGCCGAGAACTTGTTCTTGATTTCGCAATTGAATGCTTCTTTTTCCTCTCTGGTCTTTAGATCTTGCATGTTGTACTTGTGGTGTAATCTGCCTGAAAGGTCGTTGAATGATTTCAACTTGGTTCTAAAAGTTGCCACCAGGAGTTGGTGGTCCGAGGCCACGTCTGCACCACGTCTTGCTCTAACATCTAGAAGGCTTCTTCTCCACTTGCGGGAAACTGTGATGTGATCTATCTGATTTTCCGTCCTTCCATCAGGCGAAGTCCAGATTGACTTATGAATTTTCTTGTGTAGGAATATAGTACCCCCAATAAACACGATCGTTGAAGGCGCAGAAATCCGTAAAGAGCTCTCCATTTTCGTTACAGGTGCCTACTCCATGCCTTCCCATGATGAATTCCTTTCCTGTGTTGTCTTCTCCTACCTTTGCATTCAAGTCTCCCATAACGATCTTCAGGTCTCCTCTTGGTGTGCCATCAAGTAGTGCCTGTAGGGAGCTGTAAAACTCTTCTTTTTCCTCTTCCTCTGCCGCATTGGTGGGTGCGTAGCATTGGATGATGGTGATCTTCTTCCCCTTTGAGTTGAACCTTGCTGACATAAGCCTTGACGAGATAGGTTCCCAACCTATCAGCGCCTTTTCTGCTTCAGGTGTCATGAGCAGCGCTACTCCCTGGGTGTGGGAATGGTCCGGGTCTTCATGGCCAGAGTCAATGATGGTTTCGCCTGATATTAGACTGGTCTGGCCTCTTCCATTCCATCTGGTCTCGCATAAACCGAGGACCCTGATGTCGTTATACGAAGACTCTACCTGCCAGGTCATCCACAATGGGAAACTGATGGCTCCCCTCACAGTGAAGACCAGAGTGAAGCAAGGCTGCATGCTTTCGCCCCTTATCTTCTTGATGGTCATAGATTGGATCAAGAGAAGAATTACCAAGGACAACAATACGGGCATTCAATGGACTCACACCAAGCAGCTCGAGGACCTTGACTTCGCGGATGACATCTGTCTCCTTTCTCACAAGCAGCAGGATGCGCAAGCCAAACTTGCACAACTCTCTGAAGAAGCGGAGAAGACTGGTCTGAAGATCAACAAGAGGAAGACTAGGTGATCACAGTCAACAGCAGACAGGACCTGCCAATCCAACTACAGGGAGAAAACATCAAGGAGACGGACCACTTCACCTATTTGGGGAGCATAGTCAGTAAAGATGGCAGGGCAGATGAGGACATCAGAAGCCGAATCAACAAAGCCAGACAGGCATTTAACACCTTACGGTCTGTCTGGACCTCCAAAGCACTGTCCCTCTTCACTAAGCTCTGAATCTTCAATACCAACGTAAAGGCCGTCCTCCTATATGGATCAGAAAGCTGGAGAGCAAAGAGCGCTAACACCAACAAACTCCAGGTCTTTGTTAACAGATGCCTACGTCACATCTTGAACATCAGATGGCCTGAAAAGATTTCCAATACCAGACTCCGGGAAAGAACAATCCAGTATCCCATTAGTCAGGACATAAAGAAACGTAAATGGAGATGGATAGGACATACACTACAAAAACTGGAAGACAACGTAGCCAGACAAGCATTGAGCTGGAACCCTTCAGGGAGGAGGAAAGTTGGAAGACCAAAACAGACCTGGCGAAGATCTGCCGAAAATGAAACAAAAACAGTCGGAATGACATGGGCCCAGCTGGGGAAGTTGCCCAGAACAGAGTCCGCTGGCGTGAGATGGTTGCGGCCCTATGCTCCTAAGGAGTCAACAGGAATAATAATATAATAATAAACACAAAATTTATATCCTCCTTACCTCAGCACATAACATGAGAAGGATAGTGGAGTGCTGGGGATGGTAGTTTTAGGGTACAGAAATGCTAATTACACAGTCCCTTGGGCAAAACCAATTCAGTAAGTATGCATTAAGTGCCTACTATGTAGCAGGCCCTGTGAAAGGCATTAGGGGCACAGCAATACAGCAAAGATCTAGCTTTTGAGGAACTTATAATCCAAAGTAAGGATAAAAATATGGATACAAGTAAGGGATACAAGAAAGTGTATAAGGATTTTGGTTCAGGAAATATCTTACCAAAATTTGTCCAAGGAGAGATCTTTCTCAGTTTAATAAAGAGTATTAAATCAGGGAAGATATCATAGAGAAATTTGTTCTTGAGTGGGATCTTCAAGCAAGGGATGGACCTCAGTGGACCAAGAGGGTAAGTCAAAAATAGCAGTAGAAGCATAGTGCAGTTTGACTGAAACCTGGTGTTTTTGAAGGGCAGTTCTATGAGAGAAGTCTGGGGAAAAAGTAAAATTACGGAGGGGCTTGGATGTTAAGATTAGTTGCTTTTATTTCATTTTTGGAGGTGTTAGCTGATTGGTCCTGAACATTTTTGCATAAGAGTGAAGTGATAAGAATGGTCTATTAAGAAGATAGAGGTTAGATAATGGGTTGAAGAAGTGAGAGACTGAATGCATAAAAAGATATATACTCTAGACCAGGAAAGATCAGATGAAGGACTTAACACTAGCAGAAACATAATCAAAGTGTCTCAGCAATTTATATGACATGAGAGGAGAGGAAAGGACCAAAGGAAACTTTTACATTTTGAGCTTGGGTGATTGATAGAATAGTGACAAAAACAAACAAATAAACACTTAGAGCTTCTAGGTAGAGAGGCAGTGTTGTTCATGAGATGAAGAACATTTTGGGTTCAGAAATATCATTGAATCAATATAATGAGTAGTTGGCACTTAATAAATGCTTATTTATCAACTGGATTTGAAGTACTAGCTTGATAACAGGTGGAGATATTAGGTAGGCAGGTGGAAATATGAAACTTGAGGCCCATGGAGAGTTTGGTGGTTGACATAAGTAGCAGAGTTTCTCCTGACCATTTTTCTCTGATATACAGAGAAGTCCTGGTACCTCTACTGGAAGGTGTCTCCTTAGAGATGAAAACTGATATGATAAGAGTAGATGAGAGATCACAGAGTGACAGTAAAAAGAGAAAAGATGCTAGGGATAGAACATTGCAGGGGCACTGATATTTAAAGAATAGGAGGAAGATGAAGAGTCCTCAAAGAAAAGAATGGAATGCCAAGAGACAGTGCCATGTCATAGAGGCCAAAGAAAGAGAGAACATCAAGAATGGATTGAATGTCCATGATATTCATTGCTGCAGAAAAATTAAGGAGGGTGAATATAGAGACCACTGCATTTAGTGATAAGGAAATTCTTTTGGTCTTAACTGACTTAAGCTTTGGTTTCCTTATTTATAAAATGAGGATGTTAATACATGTCATGCCTACTACTTGAAATTGTTGTGAGGACCAAATGACAGAATGATTTCTGGCCTACTGATACACACTGAACCTTACTACCCCACCATTGAAAACTTGAGACATTTGGTCATAACCCTACACATATGTTTATCTCTCCCTAAATAGAATGCAAACTCCTCCAGGCAGGAACTATCTTGCTTTTCTATTTATATTAGTACATTACTCAGTACCTACTAAGTGATAAATGATCTTTCATTCACTCATGTTTTACAATTATTTTTCTCTACTTTATGCTCAACAACCTACTTCTCTCACTCTCAACAGAGAGATGTGAAGTAAAAGGAATTTTGTCTACATTACCAATAGAATTTCTTCAATTCCTATCCTCTTCTGAAAGTGTATAAGCATAGAATTAATGTAACGAGGTATCTTTACATACAATATAAAAGCCAAGAGCAAGAGGAAATGACTTCTCTTTGAAAACTCAAATATATCTTTCTTAGATACATATTTTCTTTATTCTTGTTTTAGTTCAAGACCTGACACTAAAACATCAAGTTAAAGGATATACCAATAATATTTCTGGTCAGTCCTAGAAACAATTAAATGGGTAGAACATGATGTGTCTGAAACTTCGAGCCCTAATGTGCAAAATCTGGATCCATTTCAGTGTCTTGGATATAATTTGGATGAAGTATCTGAACACCTGAGTAGTGGCCAAGTTAACTTTTTCAGTTAGCATATCAACAGATATATTCTCATCATTAGCCTGATCTGACCATCACAAGTAAAGTCGTTAACTCAAAGAACAAAAAAATAAAATATAGATGTGATCTGTTGAAATTCATTTCCAGCTAGTCTGAGCTAGTTTACTTTGAGCCTTTACTATTTATTATAGTGATCATACATCTCAGATTTGAGGGAAGAGCTTTGATTTCAAGTAAAAGGAAGTGGGCTTTTCACAAGAATGCAAAAAGTATAGCTTTGGCAGATCATATATCCCAGTTGCATGTTTAAATTGCATTATTTAAGGGAACTTCTTTGTTCTTTGGACCCAGAATTATTGAGCAAAGCCAGAACACAGAATTATTGAATAATAGAATCATGAAGATTAAAGAGATTCTAGAGGGCATCTAGCTATAGAGTGACAGAATGGAAGATTTGGAAGAAAATTTAGCAATCACCTAGTAAAAAACTCTCTCCATTTTAAAGATAGTAATCTCAGACACAAATATATTTTTCACTTTTAATACAAGACAATTTGAGGTGCTACGTGGGGCAAAATTCCTCAGAAGGAGGATGTCAAACTTACAAGTCCTATAAACACTATGAGGGTAGGAGGACAAGGTATTATCACTCAAATTAGTGAAAGAATCAGCATGTTAAGATTGTAGATATTCCTGGGACACTGGGAAGTTCAGTGACTTTCCTCAAGGTCATCAGATAGTCAGTGTGAGTCAAAGGCAAGACATGAACCCAGCTCTTTTGGACTTCAAGGCCAGCTATTCACTACTCTGCCCTGTATCACTTAGAAACAAAACAAGTATTATAATTATTATTATTATTTTGAATGATTTTGGACAGAACATTATTACAATTTTCAAACTCTAATTCTAATCTTCAAATGTTATCTAATTAATGAACATCTCATTAATAAAAATAGAAATTAGAAAAGATTAACTTTGTCTTGTCTGCTTTGAGAAATGACCAAAGTATAAAAAAAAAGAACTTTATGTTACCATAAAATGAAATTATTACTAAAGAATTGCCCTTCAAAAGAATACCCTTCTAAAAATATTTTGATGGGACTATTTTTCAAAATTTAATTAGAGAGCTTTAGTTAATAGTTAAAGCATAAATTCCACATAGCCTTTCAAGGAAGTCATTTTTTTCCCTTGTAAGGTCAAATTCTTCCAAATCAATATAACAAAGGACTCACTTTATTTCTATGCTGCCTCATTCAGGTAGAAAGTCTAAAGTTGGTTTCAGCAAGTTTTCTTAGTGCAGATGTCAGACAGATGTTTATATGCATCTGTTAAATGAAGCTGCAAGCCACAGTGTAGCCCTGGTGAAAATAGTGATGTAAAATGTAAGCCACCTTCTGCTGACAAGGAAAGAAAAATATGGGTGAAATTTGTAATAATGTAAAAGAAATTTCATACATCATTGAAGACAAAGAAAAGTAAAGCTAAATAGATTGAGGTTATATTTCTTTTTTTTTTAAATAATGTCAGCCAAAAAACTGTTCCAGTCAGTAGTCTGAACACAGCACAGATGAGGACAGATTTACCACTTGACTTCACTGAATAACAATTTCAGGGCTTAAAGGAATCTTTGTAAAAAAAGAGATGGTAAAGCTTAGTGCATTCTGATAAAAAAAATAGCAGGGTGTTACTTGAACAGGAATATCCCAAATGCAGAATGTATAGATAACAAAGAATGTCTTGAATAGAGAATGAATTTTGTTGGAAAAAATCATAAATGGAGATTGGAAAAGCTACAAGTTCCCTTTACAACATGAATACAGAATGGAGGAAATGGTAGAAGCTCTAAGCTAGGACTTTGTCCTGGGGCTATCTTTGTTTATGTGACAGCACCAAATGGACTATTCTGAGATTGAGCTTTTTTAAGCAATTCACTGCTACATAATCTATGTCATCATTTGCTTCAGTTTTCCAATCCATTTATTTGGATAGATAAAAATAAACAAAGTATATTTGATTTTAAAGCAAATATACTGTTAAGCAAACAAATAAAACCATAGGAGACAGGTGGAAAGAAGACCTTGCAAAAACTTCCCTAAACTCAATTTCATTGCAATGAATTAAAAATTAACCCCTAAAATAGACCTTCTTCATTATGATCTGCCCAGGTAATTGAAAAGCATTTGTTAGTGCCTAATATGTAACAGCATAAGGAGCGGCAGGTTAATTAGGTGAGAGGGGTTGTAAAGACCAACACTTTTTGAACAGCTAATCCACCAGGATATCTCCAGCAAGTTTCTCTGGCTAAACTTCTGACCTGAGATTACAATAAAATGATAGCATTTACATCTTATTGTCCAATGCCTTCCTTTTTTAAACTGGGTTAATTGAGATGCAGAACAGTTCAATGACTTTTACAAGCAGTTCAATGACTTGTACCTTTATCAAGGTAAGTGAAGCTGGAAGTCATCTCTTAGCCCTCACAGAAGAATGAGCAACCAACCAACAAGCATTTATTAAGCACCTACTTTGTGCCAGATACTGTGCTCCATTGGCACTTAGGTTATAAATACAAAGAACAAAACAATCCCTCTTCACAAGGATCTTGCATTCTATCAGCAGAAGCAAGTGCATATATAAGCATATTGCAAATAAATATGAAGATAATAAATATGAATTAATACTGAATACAAGTTAGGTGGTGAAGAAAGGCGTTAATAGTTTCAGAGCATTGAGAGTATTAAGGAAAGTTTCATGTCAGAGATACTTTTCTTTGGAAAGAAGAGGGGGATGCTAAGAGGCATAGATGGGGAGAAACTACATTCATGGCCTGGATAATGATCAGTGGAAAGGCACAGAGAAGGAAATGGCAAGATGGCATTCTCTTCATCATCTGTGAAGGACAAAGAGAAAACCAAAGAAGAGAAGGATGAAGAGATGGCAGCATGTGAAAGGGGAAATGATGTCTATAGAGGTTGGGAAGATAGGCTGTACTTAGACTGTGAAGGGCTTTAGAAGCTAGATGGAGCTTATATTTTAACTTGAAAGCAGTAGATTTATAACATAAACTGCCTGCTGCAGGCAAGGAAAGAAAGATTCAGATTAAAATCTGTAATAACATAAAATAAATTACATAACGTCACTGAGACAAAAAATAATCAGCTTGATTTGAATATGATTCCTCTGAATTTAAATCAAAATCTTTTTACCACACCCAGTAGGTCACAGCAGCACTTAGATGAATTTGAGATAAACTTTGAAGGTAGAGAGAATAAAAGGAGAGGGTATCTCCAAGAAGAAGGTAGAAGAGATTATAGGGTAAAATCTGGAAAAAGGAAGCTGGGAGAGGTCCAAGTTTACCCATAAGGTTGGTGTCTTTTGTGCTGTCATCTTAGTAGACCCAGGACTTATCTCATTAGCTCTCTGGCTGCTGACTCTGCCCAACCTTATAGAATTCAATAGTTCAAATGGTTAGTCATCATTGTTATCCATTATTAAATAAACACAAATAAGGAAATCATAGAATTTCAGAATCCCAGATCTGAAACAGATTTGTGAGAGCAGCTATTGTAACCTTCACCCAAAGCATAAATCTGTTAACAAAATCTCTCTAGAAGTGGTCTTTTAGACTCCACTTGAGGACCTCCAATCACAAATTCATTACATTAACTCCTGAAGTAGCCTAATATATTTTTAGTGAATTGTTAGCAAGTCTTCCAACCTCATCACTCAAATGAAAACACTTTTTTTAAACTTATCACTGACTTTTTTTAAGAAATCAAATTAATATTTGTTTTTTCAAGAACTGCTTAATTTTTTTCCAATTACATATTTAAAAAATTTTAATAATCATTTTCTGACATTTTACAATCCATGTTTCCTCTATTTCTCCCAACCATTCCTCCTCTTCCAAACAGCAGGTAATATGATATAGTTTGCACATTTGTTATCACACAATACATATTTCTATGTCATGTTGTGAAAGAAGACACATATCACTTACACTAGAGAAAAATTCATGGAGGAAATAAAATGAAGAATGGTATGCTTTAATCTGTATTTAGTCTCTGTCAGTTCATTCAGTGGTGGTAGACAGTCTTTTTCATCACAAGTCCTTTGCATTAATCTTTTAACTACCAAATCTATTTTTTTCCTCAATCCTATTGCTTCTTGACCTACTTACTCGAGATTTGATCATATTCTTCTCCTCTTGAATAATCTTTTCTTTTTTTTTCAGCACTACTGTCAATGATTCTCATTCTACCTATCTGATTTCTCCTTAGCCTCCTTTGTTGGCTCATTATCTCATTATATAGACCTGTTCTCTATTTGTGGGGATTCTCAAACTCAGCATAGGTCTTCTTCTCTTCTTTCCATATTCTTTCTGTGTTTCTCTCTGTCTCTGTCTCTATATCTGTCCTTCTCTATCTCTTGGCTCATCAGTTCTCACTGATTTAATTTCCTTCTCTATTCAGATGATTCACAGATCTTTCTTTATATCCATTTCTGCTCTTTCCTCTGAACTTTAGTCCTGTATTGCCAACTGCCTATTAGACATTTTAAATTGTGTATCTGAAGTACATCTAGTATACATTATGTCCGTGACAAAATCTATTGTCTTTCCTCAAAAACCTTTCCTTCAGAACTTGCCTATTTCTATTTAAGGTACCACCATTTTTTCAGTCTCCCAAATTTATAAACTCAGTATTATTCTTCTCACTATCCCTTACTCCATAGATCTAATCAGTTGTCAAGTCTTCCTATTTCTAACTCCATATTTCTTTTATTCAAGCTCTTCTCTACTCATACTCCTTTTTCTGTACACCTCTTAGCATACCACTCCACCTCCCCTCCACAGGTTATTTTACTCTTCTAATTGACTTACCTACCTTAAAATCTCTCTTGACTCCAGTGAATCCTCCAAACTATTACCAAAGTAATTTTCTTTAAGCACAGATCTGACCATGCCATTTTCCTACTCAATCAAATCCGATGACCTCTAAAATAAATTATTCTTTTTAACTTTGAAATCCCTATATAATCAGGCCCCAGCTTATTTTTCCCAACTCACTGGACATTCATTTCCCTTACCACATGCTATGGTCAAGCCAAACTGGTTTCTTTTCTCTGTTCCTCATAAATGACACTCCATCTCCCAATTCTGTACCTTTCTAATTTTTTCAAACTCTTACCTTCCACCTTAGAATCAATACTATGTATTAGTTCTAAGGCAGAAGAGTGGTAAGGGCTAGACAATGGGGGTTAAGTGACTTGCCCAAGGACACACAGCTATCTGTACCTTTCTATTGACTACCTTCCAGGTCTAGAATTCACTCCCTCCTTCTCTATGTCTTATGCATTCCCTCTTTTCCTTCAAGAGGCAGCTTAAGCATCTCTTATATAAAGGCTTTCCTTATCCCCGATACTATCATCTTCCATCTAAATCTGCCTTATAATTTCTATTTAGCTACTTTATATAATTTATCTTAATATTTACTTGGAATATGTACTTATTTTGAATATATCTATTTGTTTTTGCTACTAGAATGTAAATTCTCTGCAAGTAGAATTGTTTTCTTTTTTGTTTATAGCCTCAGGACCTAGAACATTGCCTGGCACATAGTAAGTGCTTAATAAATACTTGTTGATTAAGTGTCCAGATGTAAGGGGTAAAAAGAGGTTTTGGTTGGGTGAATATTAAAAGGTTTGGTAGACAGGGAATTGAATAATTATCAATCCCCAAATAAAAAATAACCTCAAGTCAAAATGATTTTTACGGAAGTTTATTTACAAATGAAAAGAGGAAGAGAAAATAAGAAAATCAGAGAGAGGAGAGCATAGATTAAGTAATCTAACACACTAAGTAATTTGCTCCTGCACCTTAGTTTAACCCAGGCAGATCTAATTAATCCTCAACCAGAGGAGGCTCAGCCTTGAACTCAAGGCTGGAGGGCCCCCAGGGGTGAATAAAGCAGAAGCTTCAGTCACAGAGTCTCTTTTGAAAGAACAGTTCCTTTAGAGAAGTCCAAGAAGATTTAGTCTTTACATTCATCATGTGTAATTCCAAAGGAGAGATTAACAGCAGTCTCACTTAGTCCAAAGTCTCAGCCAGGGGTCAGAGCTCCTCCAGGTCCTAGTCACCCACCACACCAAGAAGAGAGCAGCCAAGAGCCAAGAAGGGGCTGAGCCCCAGAGTTCTTTCAATTTATCATTATCTAAAATTTGACTAATACCCTATAAATGGTCTAGATTTCATATCAAGTTCTTAACTCAGATGAATAATAATTTAAGTTTTAATTCAGTTAGCTAATTTTGAATCTACTTATCAATTGTTATTATAGCAACTTTATCCTTAAATGAGATAAAAAACCCATAACATTATAAAGCATTAATTTCCTAATATAATTTTACTCACTTTTGTTTTTTTTATAATTATACAGAAGCTTTAAACTTATATTAGGGTTCCTAGGATGATCTCCCATTTCTTTCTTGCTCTCGCTAGCTAGATTTAGTGTTTCCATTAAGGTACTACATGCAGATAATATGAAATTTAGAACTTACTGAGGAATGCTATCATAGTAGTGTAAGCATAGTCAAGGCCATGTGTCTGAGTGAGAATTTTTTTAAGACACTAACCTTTTTAGTGGATTCTCCCCTTGTTCTCTGACCTACCCCCACCCACAAAAAAAAAAAGAAAATCCCTCACCATCTAAAATAACTTTTATTTTCTGAGCAGCTACCAAGTTCCATTGCTATCATAGTGAAAGATTTGAAAGAGGAAAGACAGATGCTTCAGGCAAGCTAGTGAGCTGCCTGAGGCTTGAGACTATGAGAGAGGAAGCCCTCAGGAACTGGACACAAGGAGCAGTTAGAATGGCTGATATGGAAGAAATTAAAAGTGTCTGATAAAGAGTTTTGTTCCCAACAAATCTTGTCAAATGTTCAATTTAACATCAAAGTCAGAGGAGAGAAGATGTCATGTTATATCTAGAGGGAATGAGAATATGGAGATGTTTGATTGTAAGCCAAAGAAAGTTACATGGTCACATTAAACATGAAGGAAACCTTAACAGACAGACTCTAACACCTAGTGGTAAACCATCAAACAGAGAAGGTTCCAGAATATACAAAGAAAGTCACAGCCACCATAAAGACCCTTTGAGTCAGAAACTGTTGGCAAACAGTGATCATTTTGAACTGGAACATTATTAGGGAGGACGGGAGAGCAAAATAAAATAGTTATTGCCTCCCTTGGCACCATTAGGACACAGAGTTCTCTCTTCCTGGAGGCACTTTATACATTATGCAAGTGCTCACAGCTGCCCAAGAACATCAAAGTCAGAAGCATGTTTAGTCACCAGCTCAACTTTACAAAGAAACAGATCTTGATAACCATAGAAAAGTGGCACCTCAATGTGAAGAGGTTGGAAAAGGGCTATCATAAACTTTCTTCAGAGGTATCTTAAGTAGATGTTCATGATGAAATCCATCACAGGTGTCTCATACCCTTCATTTGCTCTAGTCAGGTATCACTGCCTCACAAGGTAGACAATAAACTGAGCCACAGACACTAAGGGTGAAGGACAAAGATGTAGAAACAATAAAATTCAATAATTCAATTCAATGGGCATTTATCAAGAAACTACTATCTGCAAAACAAAGTATTGTGTGGAAAGAATATAAAAGTGAAGGTAGACATAGTCCCTACCTTCAATGAGCCTCCTTAGCTCAGTCATTTAAAAAGAATCATCCCTAACAAATGTCACTTTTTGATATTTTTTATGGGATGAGTTGTGATTGTTCCACTTCCTTTCTTTACTTGAGTAGTCTATGCAAGGAAGTCATGAGAGGTATCTCTCTTTTCAATATGGTTGGTCTCAAACTAAACTTTCCAAACAGTCACTGGATTGAGTAGAAATCAATTTCTATCATAAATACAATTGGACCATCTTCATCAAATCACTCTTTATCAAACATAGTTTGGAATACTGATAAATATTGCCTTAAAGCTCATAAAAAGCCTTAGATTCTAGAAAAAAGACATATTAACAAAAGCATGTAACCTGATATGACTTGGGACAATATGTGGATCTATTTTTTTTAACATGGGAGTTAGTTGTGACAGATTTTCATGTTTGTATTGAGCTAATATCTCCAATACTCCTCGTTTTGGCAAATCACAGAGTTGTATATTTTGGGAAGTACCATTTCCAGACATACTCATAACTAATGCCTAGAAAATACTTAGAGCACTGATGCCAAACAGTTTTGGGGGTACAAAAAGACTTGATAAGAGTGCTTGACTTAGAATCAGGAATACCTGAGTTAAAATTCCATCTCATCCATTCTCTAGCTGTGCAGTCCTCAATAAATCACTTGACTTCTTTTGACTTTCTAAAAATGCTATTTCTCACAAATACACACACACACACACACACACACACACACACACACACACACACACATAGAAAAATAAAATATGATTTGGAATTATTTAGTACTATGTCCTAATGAGGAGGTTGATTTTATGGTGAAAAGTAGTAAAATCCACAATATTTTGATACATCAGATATTTGAATGAAATGAGAAAAATGAAATCAAAACCTTCAATGTTTCCTTCTACAAGATGTAGGTAATTTTTGCAAGACTTAACAAAGAAAGATATAGTGAACAAGTGTTTTGCTTGGTTTGGGAGGCATTATAATTTAAATTAATATTGGAAACATATTAAATTTTTAATTATTTATTTGTAAAAAAAAA
Organism: Gracilinanus agilis; assembly: GCF_016433145.1. Lineage (NCBI taxonomy): Eukaryota > Metazoa > Chordata > Mammalia > Didelphimorphia > Didelphidae > Gracilinanus > Gracilinanus agilis. Next base: position 131,881,455 of record NC_058132.1, on the reverse strand, counting down.
GAAATAATGAGTAGCCTACTTAGGTCTCCAACCTTAGCCCAGTCATTTGACTCCAAGTCAAATGCCTCCTCAGCTCCAAGTCATGCCTTTCTGAGATAAGACAGGGAAAGGCTGTAAGAATAGATAAGAGTGGGCCTGCTTGTAAGGGGATAATTTTGAGGAAAGGTGTGTGGTACAAGGAAATTTTGAAAGGAGGTTATCAGGGACTTGCTAAGTAAGAAATCTAAGTTACAGGTAGGCTGGAATGAGGAGATTCAGGATATAATATGGCTGAAGTCAGGAGTATAACACTGAAGGGAAACAAAGATCTTCAGGGAGAGGAGGAATTAATCTAAACAGGCAAAGACAGCAGGCTTTACAGACTGGGACTTAGACTTAAAAACAAACTAAAGGAAATAGGCTGAACTGAAATTAACTACAGGCTTTAGTTAATTTCACAGGAAGGGACTTGTTTTGAAGTTACACCTTCCTTCAAGATGGACACCCCGGCTTCCCTTCAAGCCCAGAGTATGTTGGTTCTTTCCCTCTTCTTCCCTCTCTTAATAACTAACTGACAAATTATACTAATAGATCTGTTAAAACACAAAAGGGTTTATTATATTTAAGGATGATTTGTCAGGAAAGTGGATTGAGGAAGCCCTAACAGTTGTTTACCAGAACCTCAGGTGGGGGAAGGGAGGCAGCGATGGAGGCTGAGCAAGGACCTGCCTTAACTCAGCTTACCAGGTGCTCTTGATATCTAAAGGGAATAAATGATGACTGACTAATTTCTTTATATATAATACTATCAAATTATAGTTAAACCCTTCACAGATTTAAACTCCTCTCTAATTTACTCTCCTTATTAACTTCACAGACATATAAGGTAAGGGAAGGAAGGTAGGAAATAATAAAGGAAATGGAAATATAAAGGGTTTCTCTAAACTAACAATTCTTAAATAAATATTCCACAGCTAAGGCTCAATTTTCAATTCTTCAGATAGGTAAGGAAGTAGCCCAGCTGGTCTGAACCCTCTCTCCACGAGATTTCCGAACCAACTGACTTTTTCCCTCAAGATTCCAAACCCCTAACTGATTACAGAACTCAGCCAAAGCTTGAAAAAACTAACATGACCCCCTCTCTCTGTACTACAGCTGGACTGAGAGAAAGCTGGTTCCTCAAGAAAAAAAATGGCAGTGAGAGTCCCACATTTATACTAAATGATGCCTATCTACGAGGGGAGTCTTCCTGGAAATGGGGTCTTTTAGATATTTCATTTACACAGAGGTAATGTTGACTATTGACATATTGGACAAAAGAACTATATGCAACAACTGACCAACCAAGACATAGAAACTTAGCCAATTTGGACTCCCTCATCTTTAATTGCCAAGAGACTTTAGTGACACTCTAGGTTGAATACTAAAGGGTAACCTATATCAAAAGGCACTACCCAACATAAGTTCTTAGAAGTCTCTATCCAAATCCAGTCAGTGATGCCTGTAAGAAATAAAATTAATATTGAGTGATAAAATTAAAAATATCGTGGTTTCAAAGGATTTATTGAAAGCCATTTTAAAAAATGAAGCCACATGCCTGTTGAGTTATTTTAAAGGGACCTGCCATTTACCTGCTCCTCCCATCCTCCTGCTGCTCCAAGATCACCAAAAAAAGGAGAGGGCATACCAATCCAGGCACTCCCTATTTAACCTTCTGTTTAGTTATTAGGTAATTGCCTGTGTCATTTATGTAAGCCAGGATTCATGGGAAATGTAGTTTGAAAGGAGCCCTAAATGTCCACAGGAAGTTTAGATCAGGGACCTCAAAATTAGTTCTACTCCCAAATTTCCAATATCACGTGCTAAAAGCATCCCCTAAAAGTTTATCTCTTATGGGATCTCTTCAGGGACTACCAGTATAATTGAAATATGAACTCAATCTTATTTTTTTTAAACCCTTGTACTTCAGTGTATTGTCTCATAGGTGGAAGATTGGTAAGGGTGGGCAATGGGGGTCAAGTGACTTGCCCAGGGTCACACAGCTGGGAAGTGGCTGAGGCCGGGTTTGAACCTAGGACCTCCTGTCTCTAGGCCTGACTCTCACTCCACTGAGCTACCCAGCTGCCCCCTCAATCTTATTTTTAAGTTATTTTTTGCTATTAGGAATAATTCTCTATACCCTAGTGTTCCCACAATTAAAACTTTTCAGGCTACGACTTCTTAAATTATGATTTCTTTTTTTTAAGCCCTTACCTTCCATCCTAGAATCAAAACTATGGATTGGTTCCAAGACAGAAGAACAGTAAGGGCTAGGCAATGGGGGTTAAGCGAATTGCCCTGGGTCACACAACTGGTAAGTGTCCAAGGTCAAATTTGAACCTAGGACCTCCCATATCTAGGCCTAGCTTTCAATCCACTGAGCTACCCAGCTGCCCCCAAATTATCATTTCAATATTACCAGTATTCAGTCAAATCAAGGTAAGGCATAAGTAGTCCATTAAATTTTTGGGTCAAATACAAAGCAAGAGCTTCATGAATTTCTGGAACCATTCAACTTTTAAATAATGTGTTATAACTTAGTAGCAAATATCAATACAATTGATTAAGCTTGTTTGTAACAATTTACATTTAAGAAAATAAATTTTAATATATACCCTATCATAGCAACTTTTCAGGACCCCTTAATAAGTTTCCATTAGAATTCTTTTTTCCATTTGTTACCATACATGTACTCAGCTCTAGTTCTGTTTTTTCCTTTTGTATTATTTTATAAAGATCTTTTCATATTTCTTTATATTCTCCATGCTTGTCACTCCTAATTGCATTGCAGGATTCTATTATATTTATGTACCACAATTTATTTTGCCAACTCCTGCTGTTGGACAGCTCAATTGCTTCTGTTGTTTTGTCAATTACAAATATGTGGCTAAATTTTTTGAACAGGTAACTCTTTTTTTGGTTGTTGCTGTTTCTCACGAGATTTTTAGGGCACATTACTAACAAAGGAATTATTTAATTTTTGCCATGTTTTCTCTTCCACAAAAGACAACTACAATTGAACTCCTTCATTGCTTACTGGGGAAACAATGATGAACTTATTAGCATGAAGATAGTTTCCAAAATGTCAAATTGTTATTAACTCCTGGGGTGTGCTAGTCCTTCATTTATTTATTTATTTATTTTAAAGCCCTTACCTTCCTTCTTGGAGTCAATACTGTGTATAGGCTTCAAGGCAGAAGAATGGTAAGGGTAGGCAATGGGGGTCAAGTGACTTGCCCAGGGTCACACAGCTAGGAAGTGTCTGAGGTCAGATTTGAACCTAGAACCTCCTATCTCTAGGCCTGGTTCTCAATCCACTGAGCTACCCAGCTACCCCCTTGTGCTAGTGCTTTAAAATGGATATAAACTAATTCTTCTCATGCCTATTGCTTCACTTAATCCACTGGAGCTGATCTTACCTACAAATAACAAATGGCATTGACTATCACTAGTTCACTATTCAGGAACAATGAGGTCTACAGAATGGAACTGGACACTTTTGACAAAGTCATCTGTTATCTCTGGACTAGTTTTATGGGTTTCTCTATGTGGGCTTAGCTATGTGGTTGAACTTTACAATTTATACTTATTGCTAGCTTTTGAGGGGATGGTTTTTTAAAGTGAAATCTATGCCCTTGGTTACATTATCACCTATACAATGGTGGGGGGCTTTGTTCAATGCAGATGACTATGTCTTTAACTATAAAATAATATTAAATTAACCCTAGATCTCAGAATGTTGTGACCACTCCAATGGAAATTTTTATGTTATAAGACACCCATAGCCAACCTTTCAAGTCGATCACTTCTCTAGGTCCCAATTTTTTTTTATGTGAAAGATGAAGTTTGCCTTTAAACAAGAGTTCACTAGCATTGTGAAATAATCCAATGAAATGGACTTACTACTAGCAGCAATGCAATAATCCAGGAAAATGCAGAAGGATTTATTTATTTTATTATTATTATTATTATTATTATTATTATTTTTAATTTAAACCTGTACCTTCCGTCTTGGGAGTCAATACTGTGTACTGGCTCCAAGGCAGAAGAGTGGTAAGGGTAGGCAATGGGTGTTAAGTGACTTGTCCAGGGTCACACAGTTAGGAAGTGTCTGAGGCCAGATTTGAACTCAGGATCTCTCATCTCTAGGCCTGGTTCTCAATCCACTGACCCAATCAGCTGTCCCTAGAAGGATTTATGAGAAAGAACGTTATCCACATCCAGAGAAAAAACTGTGGGAGTAGAAACACAGAAGGAAAACATATGACTTCTCACTTGTTTATATAGGAATATGATTTGGGGTTTTGGTTTTAAAAGATTACTCTATTGCAAAAATAAATAATATAGAAATGGGTATCAAGTAATAACATTTATATAAACCAGTGGAATTACTTGTCAACTCTGTGAGGGGGGAGGAAAGAGGGAAAGGAAAGAAAATGAATCATATCAACATGGAAAAATATTTTAAAAAATTAAAATTAAAAAAAACAAGAAGCAAAAAGATTAATGGCAAAAAAAAAAGAAGAGTTCACTGCTAAGATTTATTCACATGACTAATTGTACAGAATACCATATTAGCCTCTGATTTAAACTAAAGGTGACCAATTAGGAAACTTGCAAGGAATTAGAGTCATCCAAAAGTTTTAAGTTGTCTGTCTTTTGTTTTGAAATTACAATTTTAATTCCAGGAATCATTCTCCTATATTAACCAAACAACATACAATGCCTACAACTGTAGACATAAAACAGTGGGTGTATGCCATATCTGGTGGCCTGGAATTGATTCTGATTTTTAAAATGCCATGTAGCACCTGCCGGTATACTCAGCACAAATCACCAAAAGCACCTACTTTTCTGTGGGAATTTACAAAGAAACTTTGATCAAGAATTTAGATTGGTTTGCAGGGTCATTCAAGGGAAAGAAGTTTGTGCTTTTGTGAATTCCTTCTTAAAAAGACTAACCAAACCACAGGAGGTCTTTTTCATCTGAGGATAATTGGTAACAGAAAAAAAAAATGCCCAAAATGAATATACCTAAAAAGGGAACCAAAATTACATTATTAAAAAAAGAAAAAAGGAATGGGGTTATTGGGACAATATTGAAAATTTAAATGAAAAATCACAAAAAGTTTACATTTTATTTAACGATAATGTTAAAATTAAAAATTGTTGCTAATTCTTATGATGGAAAAATAATGAATCATGGTTAGGAAGGCATAATTGTTTTCACAATATTATATGATAGTATGATACAATGTCCTTCATTTCTCATTATGCTTTTATAGCACAATTATAAAAAGGTCATTATTCCAAAAATATTAGAGGTATTCATCAATTTCCTCATGAATTGACATTAATCTTTCGATGCACAGAACATTCTCTTTTGAAACATATCTATAAATATATGTAGGAAAGGTGTAATGATGGACAATGACAAAGTTCAATGGGTGATGTAAATAAAAACAAATTTTATAAGTTGTCAGTTTTTTAGTTAATATTTTCCCATTATAATGACTTTTGCTTCACTGTTCAATCTCATAAAGAAGGAGCAAATTATAATGGATAGAGAGTTGGTTTTAAGAAGTTTTAGGTTCAAGCTCTGTATGACACATCAATTAATAAGTATTTTTTTAAGTACTTACTTCCTGGCAGGCACTGTACAGTACTAAGTACTGAAGATAGAAAAAATAAAGATAGTCCCGGTCTTTAAGGATTATATATTCTAATGGGGGAGTCAATATGTTCAGAAGTAGTAACATGGCCTTTAGAGAACTGAAAAGATGAAAGCCTAGGGTAGTTTAAAAAAAAAGAGGCAATGAAAGGAAAAGGGGAAGATCTTCCAATTCCAAAGAAACATTTAATATTTTAGAAAGGGTCAGAGCTTGAATAGATTAATCTCTATGAAGACAAATGAATTTGCCTCTAAGCCACAGGAGCCATTCATATCTTTATCCTAACTAATTCATTTGTAAAAGACCCTGGGAGAGTCTGGGAAGTGTAAGTGGTTAAATTGGGACTGATATAAATAAATAAATTCCCAGAATGAGTGAACATTATTGGAACCAGGATGAACATCTCCCTCCTTCTGCCAAGAAGAATCAAACCACAGGTGTGCTGGAGCCCATTTATACCAGCTTAGGAGAGCTTGCTGTTAAATTTTCAGTGTTAACGTTACATCTTGGAAATCTGCAAATTTTAAAAATCAGTAGTTGATTTGTAATTGTTATTGTTGTTGTTTGTCCTTTGTTTTTTAGAAGGAATAATAACTTCATGGGGTGATATCTTGACTTGAACCTGATTTAGATTTTAGAGAGGCAGAGTTGTATAAAGTTGTCAGCTTCACTTACTTCCAGAGTCATCAAAGTCCAGTGGTAAGACAAAAGTGATCGGTGGCAATGGTCTAGGGGGCAGTGAAAGGTTGGCATCTTCGATGTATGACTAAGCTCTAAGCACACCACGCCTTTACGGCCATCAGAACAAACTGTTCTTATCAGCCTGTCAACTTGAAATCTGGAGGCAAATCTGGGGTCCATCCTACCAGGGAAGTCTTCATATGAATGGGGTAGACATCCACCTAAGTCACTGAATGGTTTGAGGCCTGTCATTTACCCCTAACATATTTTATCCTGCCTCCCCAGATAGTTTTCTTGGGGTGGGCCTGCACACATGCATGCTACAGTTTCCTGGAGCCACAGGTGAGAGTTGGGTGAAAGATGGACACCAAAGAACAAAAGCAGGCCTGAAAAAAAGTCTTTGCAAGGCCTCATCCCAAGGTACTATTCCTCCTAGAACACACTTGATTAATTGTTTAGTTGGTCGCCAAATGAAGAAAATGTTAATAATTCAGATTAAACCCCAAAGTGAGTCAATACTTTTTCTTTTCCAGAGAGCTGGTTATAAAACATTTACCAGAACTTCCGGGTTAAGATGGCGGCAGAGTAAGAAGCAGCTCTTAACCTCTCCTGACCGAAACATACAAAACTCCTCAAGGGGACATAAAAACAAGTCCAGACGAACGGAGGAACCCCACAACAGGGCACAGCGTGGAAGGTACGTGGAATCGAGACATTTCCAAGCTAAAAAGGGCTCTCACTCACTCAATCACGAGCTGAGCAACCGCCCCACCCCCACCCCCTCCACACTCACCTATAGCTCCGAACCCAGCTAAAAAGAAATAGAGCAAGTTTGGGGCACCCATCGAGTCATCAGCAGCTCCGGGACCTGTTCCTGACAGCAGCAAGACTTAGGACCCCATTAAGTCAAAAAAAGCACGCGAAATCTGAGCGCGCGCGCCGGAGCAGGACGCTGGGCACGCAGAGTGCTGGCTGAGTAGAGGCGTGGGTGGAGGCAGAACTAAGCCTAAGTGGGGAACCAGTGCAGACGGGTATACGACTGTAGAAGCAGCGCCCTGAGACTTGTAAAGAAACCTCCAGCAGAGGAACAAGCAAGAGGGCCCACCAGGGGGCTTGACCTTGGAAAAAACCAGAATTCAGACCTCAGGAGCCAATAGATTGGGAACAGACACTGAGCCCGAGGATAAAGCTGAGAAGCTGCTGGGCTAATGATGGCTACTCAGCATCAGCATCAGGAGGTTCAGAAGAGAAAGAATAATAACAAAAAGAAGAAGTCTTTAACACTCGACAGCTTTTACACAGAGAAAATCCAGACAACCGAGCAAACAGAGGAGGAGAACAAACAAGCATCCGGACCCTCCTCAAATAAGGAAAACTCCTCACAAGCTATGGAAGAGTTCAAAACTGAGATTCTGAGGAAAATGGAAGAGATCTGCCAAGAAAATAACAGTTTAAAAGGTAGAATCTTGCAATTGGAAAGTGAGGCTCAGAAATCAAATGAACTGATAAGCAAATTGAACACCAGAAATGACAAGATTGAAAAGGAATACCAAAAGATTATAGCCGAAAACCAAAAAATTATAGCCGATAACCAGTCCCTAAAGGCTAGAGTCGAGCAATTAGAAACCAATGATCTCTCAAGACAACAAGAACAAATAAAACAAAGTCAAAAGACTGAAAAAATAGAAGGAAATATGAAATATCTCAATGAGAGAGTGACAGACCAAGAAAACCGGTCTAGAAGAGACAATTTGAGAATAATTGGTCTTCCAGAAAACCCAGAAATTAATAGAAACCTGGACTCCGTACTAAAAGAAATTATTCAGCAAAATTGCCCTGAAGTCCTACAACAAGAGGGCAATATAGACATCGAAAGGATCCATAGAACACCCACCATATTCGACCCAGAGAAGAAATCGGTTAGAAATATTATTGCCAAATTCAAAAGCTTTCAAGCAAAAGAAAAAATCTTACAAGAAGCCAGAAAGAGACAATTCAAATATCAAGGAGCAACAATCAGGATCACACAGGATCTGGCAGCCTCAACACTAAAAGACCGCAAGGCGTGGAATACAATATTCAGAAAGGCAAGAGAGCTGGGCCTGCAACCACGGATCAACTACCCATCAAAATTGACTATATATTTCCAGGGGAAAGTATGGGCATTCAACAAAATTGAAGAATTCCAGGTATTTGCACAGAAAAGACCAGGGCTGAATGGAAAGTTTGATATCGAACCACAAAAATCGAGAGAAACCTGAAAAGGTAAATAAGTTACAGAGGGAAAAGAAAGAAAACTTGTAATTTTTAAATTTGCCTTTTTAAGGGCCTCAGTGAGATCTAATTATCTGTATTCCTATGTAGAGAAATGTTATGTTTAATTCTCTGTAGTGAACTCTATTCACTATTATAATATTCACTATTATAGTAATCAGAAGAATAATTCACAGGGTGAGGGTGGAACACTAAATAATCTAAGATGGCATGGGGGATGGGAAAGAGGGGGTAAATAGCAGGGGATACCAAGAGAAACTTGAGCGAATAAGAAAATAGAATATTTTATTACACACAAAGAGGGCA